>NC_056732.1:915897562-915970062 GCF_019279795.1 Protopterus annectens
AAGTGCTTCTGTATCCATCTTGAGATACAGATTGCTTCAAATAAATCTCAGTAGGTGTTGTGAGATAAACTGTTGTGGATCATACGTTATAACAGAAAATATACAGAAATTAATGAATACTAAATAAAACGAGCTCCAAGCGGTTTTCCAAAGGGATCTGTTTTACTTTACTGCAATCCTCTTCATCCTTTAAAAGTGCCAATTTCGTACCTGAAAATGGAAAATTATTCCTCTTAGCAGATAGCAAAGTGTTGCAAGACTTTGTACACAACATGCTCTAAAATTTTAAACCATTTCAGCATATTACAAGATGTATAAGCCTTTCTTCTGTTTTAGTTTTCATAAACCAATATTTTCAGTTTCATTGTAATTTGAATCTTAGAAGACAATGCCACACTGAAGTGACTGGAAACCTAAGGACTGTCATCTCAGCATCCAAGTGCTCAGCCAAAGTCTTTCTTCCTCTACTTTTTCTTTATTCCTCTAACCCTGACAAAATGATAAACTAAACTGCGGTTGGGTGAGATTTGTTCCAGATAATATATTCAGCTAGTAGTATTTTCTTTCATATACAGGAAAAACAAGTCTGAGTTATTGTGTTTTCAGTGCTGGAGGGAAATATTTGTCTCAGCCATGACTCTCAAACCAAAAGAATCATAGGGCCTGATTGAATAAAACCTAATTTTGTAACTGTTACACAGCCTGGTGAGTTGCCTTGCGTGTATTCCCCTAACAAGATTTCTGTATTAGAACCAAGCCAAAACTTTAATGACTGAAAGAATTTGTTTCTATTAGTAAATGTGTGACTGGGAGTGACTGGCAATAAAGCTAAAACTAAGTCAGGATATCATCAATTAAATGTGCAATGAACAAAAAGTCAGAACAACTGAAGCATTCGCCGAGGATGTAGACAAATAGTTCTTTGAAATAAAAAAAATGAATTTGTCTGACCTGGTGAAGAAAAGGTTATTGAAAGAACTTAGGAGCTGTGAGAAACAACTATGTTATAAAGACTGTAACTTATATATAAATTCTGAATGGCCATTTTCCATTACACATACTTTGATTTTTTAACACCAAAAAGCTGCCTTTTTCTTCTGCTTTATGCTTAGCATGTAGAAGAGAAGCAGTTAAACTGTTAGATTTAATTAAATTAGATAAATTTAATGCTATCAAAGATGGGGATTTGTGGTCCAGAGATAACCGAGATAGGAATTTTAATTTTATGGACAAACACTTTGTTATTATTATTATTATTATTATTATTATTATTATTATTATTATTATTTTATTTTTTTTATTTTTTTTTGTCTGGATGTTGTGGATATTTCTTTTTTGTTTATATTTTTATATTTATTCATTCATTTATTTATTTATTTTTATTCAAAATTTAGTGAAGTACTTCTATTTGTTTAATGTATTTTGTAATACTGAAGAAAAATTGTATAAGTAAACATAATTTTAATAGGATAAAAGAAAAAACACAGATGGTACTAGGCACACAGTGGAAACATAACCACAAAACATTATTGACTTGTGCCAGGAATCTTTCATCTGAACCATAAAGACTTCATTAGAAACCTGTAGAAAGTCCATACAGCCAAGCTTAAATGCACAATATGCCTATAAAATTTCTTTAACATGAATAAAGCTTCTAGTAAAACACCTGCAGAACATTACTGAATGCCACCTCTAGATTATGAACTAGATGACCATATGAATTTTAAATGTGTCTTGAAAATACAGAGGTTTCAAGTAAAAGAGCAATGCTAATTTTATGCAACAGAAATATTTGGCAGAAGTTTTAACCTATGTTATTCATTATATAAAGAAGTTTTATAGGTATTTTGTGCATAATGCATTCCCATCCTGCTTTCTCACCTGTCTCTCTTGTATATGAGTGTGTGTGTGTGTGTGTGTGTGTGTGTGTGTGTGTGTGTGTGTGTGTGTGTGTGTGGTATCTACTGTTATTTGCAATATGCACCATATACTGTAAATACCTGCCATGTGTAAAGTGAACTTTTTTCCCTCTGGTTAGGTTGTACATAGAATTAAACTGTTATTGTAATATCTTTCTTTTTATAGACATGAGCTCTATATTTTTACATATTTTTGTATTTTATTTTAGTTACTCTTATCCTTTTATTATATTGACATTTGGAACTTTTCTCCCTGGGTGCCTGATGAAAACTGACTTTTGCCAAATCCAGTCAGACTTTCATAGTATCCAGATGCAAAATAAATAAAATATAGAAATATAAACTTTATACTATCCAGTTTATTCACAGCTAAATAATAAACACAATATTAACATTCAACAAAATAACTGAACCTAGGATCGTGTCCTAAGGACATGGCTCATATAATGATACTTCTGTTCACTACAATTAGTTTCCTTGTTTACACCTTAAGTACTCTGCCTTATAGGTATTTACTAGACTTGCAATTTAGGGGACATTGAGGAGCCTAGCTATAATTTTCAGTTGTTCTAAAGCACTAACCGATTCTGCGACTTGCTCAAGGTCATGCAGTAAGTAAATGAGGGCTGAGGGACTCAAGCCCTGTACCACAGAACCACAATGCATAACTTTAATAGTCTGCTCCAGTTGTCAGACTAAATTGAAAAGGCAGGGGAAGAATTAAAATCCCACAACCTAGATACAGGAAACAACCCACTATGCTAATGCATAAGTTATGACTGGAATAGTGGGATACAGGAACCAAGTATGTATACAGGCACAGACTGGTGCAACCATCAATTACAGCTTACCCAATGTAATGCAGACAAAAAGTGGGGGTGAATGGGTTTAATCCTGTACTTTTGACTACAGGAAGCAATGCACTAGTATTGCACATAAGCCTAATGATTGGCATTACTAAGTGACCACAAACTATGCCAACTTTTAACTTTTGTTGATTTATCAGACAATGAAGTGCATGTATGTCTGTCAGATAGTGCAGAGGATTATGGTTCTAGCCTCTAAATAAGCTGCTTCATGTAGTCAAGGATGCAGGGTTTGAGTCTTTCTACCTCCAAGCAGGTAACCTAATCAGAGAGTGTTCTTTAGATAGAAAAAATATATATCTGTATTTATAGCAACTCTGCTATTATCCACCTAGAGCACACGCAGACACACACACACACACACACACACACACACACACACACACACACACACACACACACACACACACACACACAAATAAGATCTCATCTGAGGATATTGCAGCACATGCAGAAAGAAAACAGTGATTCCTACTATCTGCAGCCATCTTCCCGCCTCAGCGATTCAGAGTAGAACAATTGAGTGCTCAGCTCATTCCTACTAAAAAGTAAAAATCAGATTCCAACTCAAAAACATCTGCAACCATTCTCACAGAGTTAAAAATGCAAAGAGCAGACCAGCAGACCTCCATTTGTAACGCTTAACATGCAGTTGTTGTGCTACTTGTTTGTGCTGTAACTTCTTACTCTTCTTCCTGTACCGGTTGTACTTCCTTTGGGGGGAGGGGGTGGAACCTTGCCAGTCTGTTGAAAGAAAGAGCCTTTTTTTATGCCACAGGTTGTGCCTTACAGATGTGAATTGGATAAAAAGTAAATTGTTTTGCTGTAGCACTGTCTATATGAGATGGTATGATCTTCCAGCCCTTCTTTTAATCACAGATTTTTGTGTGATTCCCTTGAGAGTAGAGTGCAGGTTTTGTTGCCATAATATAGTTTATAAGCATCACTACTAATATTTTCCATACTATATGGTGTATGTACAGCATATGAGAACAACACAACTACTCAATATACCACAATGTAACCCCCCCAGCACAGAGCTGTCCATATCAAACTGAATGAGGTGACTTATGATTTGAAATCATGTGCCTTGATTTGGCTGTTGCCAGGTCTATGTCTGATAGTCAAATACAGTAGCTGCAGTGCCAGAATCCATCCATATAACTTTCTATTTACATCACCTTACAACCACTACAGGGGGGCATGATCAGTTACCTGAGTGAAGCTACATCTCTACTACTCTTGGAACAACCTCTTGTCGATCAGGACAAAATGTAGGAATGATTAAGGAGAGGTGAATTTAAGCCAAAAGACAAACTGTTAATATTGGCGGTCCAATATAGTGGACTACATACATGTTGGCTCACAAAATAGACAAATGCAGGTTTTGTAAAACAGAATTGGAAACAGTTGCACATGTTGTTGCTGGGTGTGATACACTAATGGCAGAAGGACTGTATACTGAAAGATACAGTAATGTGGCAAGACTGTTGCATTGGGGATTGTGCAAACATTATAATACTGAAGTAGGTGAGAAGCATTGGTGTATTATAGGAAATGATAAAGTTTATATCACATGGGAATGGGAAAGCCAATTACCAACAGTTTAAAAACAGATGTGAGAAAACCATATATAGTAGTAAAGGAAAAAAGACAAAGGTAGCATTGATCATTGAAATCGCTATACCCAGTGATTAAAATGTCCTACGTACAGAGAGACACAAAGTCATAAAATACCAGGATTTGCAGGCAGAAACGAGGGCAATGTATAAAAGATACCCAGGCAGTTCCAAAAGTAGTAGGAGCAACGGGTCTTTTAAAAAATAATTTACAGTCATACTTACATATGTTACCAATACATGTAACTCAGTATGAATTGCAGAAGAAGTCAATTCTGGGCACATCAAAGATTGAAGCAATACTAATTTCATGAACCTTAATCACACTTTGTCTTAGGAATGGGGTCTATTCCTATTGTGGTATTAGAAACCCAAAATACTTGGAGAAATTAAAGAAGTCAGGACACATTTAATAAGGACACATTCATGTTCTATAGCAGAATATTTTGTGCCAGTTATTTTTAGCATCTGCATCATATTTAGGTAGCCGAGTGGGTGTTCTTCACCCCTTACTTCCTGAGATACTATAGCTCCCAACCTTAATTAAGGCACATTGGCATATACAATAAACAGTTTATAGGCAGGGGCATCTAAGACAAGCTCTGAACACAAGGTAGCATTTAGTTGATTAAAATCCTTTTCTACTGCAATGGTCCACCTTATTGGGACAGGTACTTTACCTTTTATAATGTCTGTCGGAGGACAGTCAATGAGAGTGAAGTTAAGTACAAATTTCCTGGAGCAAATCATAATGGCAAAAGGCTTTATTAGATCAGTAATATAGCTATTCCAGTCAGCATTGTCAACAATTGGACAGCCAGCTAAGGACCAACAGACTGATTACATGTTGTTATGGTGTCTATCTAAGAGATGCAAGGTACAAAGTTTGATTCTCACCTTTGTGTAAGGAGGAGGTGTTCAGTGTTGTTTTTGTCTTTTCAATGCTTGGGACACCTACCTTAAAGGGGCACAAAGCACAGTGTGTCAGCTTTTTTCGTTTTCTTTTTTCTTTTTAATGCTGTTCTTCATTGAGGAGCTCTTGGTTTTGCATATTAATTAAGAGGGGGCAGGAGAGGAAAGGCAGTGGTTTGCTATGCAACTATTCATAATGTATTTTAAATGAATAGCAACACATGAATGTTCGGGTGAAGGGAGTGCTGACTATATCACAGCTTCTGCAGTATAGCCAGTATATGGTCTGTAGTTTGGTATGTAGGATGCTAAAGCAAGTTTTACATGGAAGATTTTATAGGATGGATGTTTGATGCGAAGTAAACGGAATGGGTGTCTCTCTCTCTCTCTCTCTCTCTCTCTCTCTTTTCATGATGGTTAATGTTTTTCTTTCTTTCAACAGATGGCTGGATCTGCAGAGATGGGTGGCTATTGTACTGCAAGCAGAGGAACTGTTTGGTGAGCTGCCAATAAGAAGGTCTCCTGTGGCAGATGAGTCTACTACCTCAAAAAAGAGAAGATGAAAACAGGCAGCAAAGAGCAATTCGGTGGCACAGGAGAAGAGAGCTTGAAATTCAACAGCTAGATCTACAATGAAAGTTCTGGATGGTGGAATGGGTTCCAATACAACTTCAGGTACCAATATTTTGTTGGGATTAGATGGAGATAGTGCAGACATTATGGGGCATGAGGGTAGGCAGGTGGTGTGCAAAGGAAAGAAGCCATTACAGAATAATAGTGAGCTTGCAAGTGGTGTAATAGATTGGTAGCTTTTTAGGGAGGTGGGGTAAGCACAATGGGAGACACTGGATGAGGGAGTTGGCTTAGGGTCCTCATTAGGTTGTTTAGGATTGAGTGTGGATAGGGAAGAGTCATTGCTGCAAGAAGTAGGCTCTGATTGTGGAATGTGACCTAAGAATTGGTTAGCTACTCAGGGTTTGGTCAATGCAAAAGGGAGATGGGGTCTTTTTTGACCCCAAATATTACTTCATCGGTTAAAGAAAAGATCTGGAAAGGCAAGTATATTGACATATTTGAATTAATTGATGCAGAAGGGGTTCAACGATTGCTGGAATCTGAGGCGGTGGATAGCAAGGATCTCTTGGCAGCCTTAGCGGCATTGGGATGGAGGAGAGTTGGAAGGCTTTGAGCTAGAACATGGGAGAATTGGATTCTTGGTTTCATGTACTAATTAGTAGTTTGGTTGAAGAAAGATAATTCACTGGCCTTACCACTTCTGGCTTATTTTCTCATAATTTGTGAGGTGCAAAGGTTACATGCAGATAACGCTTGGATGTAGTATGATCATCAGTTTGGAAAAGGAAAGCGGGGGATCAGTCAATGAGATGAGAAATTAGGCACCTCAACATTTGGCTGGCCACCATGATGGATAATTTTTGGAGCTTTGCTCGATGGGGTAAATTAGCTGGTGAGGTGGCTGGAGTGTGCTGGCCATTCAATGAAGAACATTGCACGTGGGCAGCATGCAGATTCTCACACACTTGTTCAAACTGTGTGAGGGTGCATCCAGTGTCTCAGTGTGGCCATCAGGAAGGGAGTTTGGTCAATGCAGGTTTCTTCATGACAGATATGGGACCATTATCTCCTCTGCCTCAAGGTTTACAGGGGTTTTATGGACAAGACAATTTTTGGGGCAGAGGAAAGCTTGCCTTTTTGGGTCCAGATGGGAAAAATGGGTTTTTCATTCATCTGTTAAGGTACAGGTATTAAGACACATATTGAGTCATTTTCCAGATTTGAAGGTTGCAGTGGAATTGGTAATGGGATTCTCCTGGGGGGTTTCTGTTAAGTTGTGGGCTCATGAGGATGGCTCAGTTTTAAGAATTTACACTCTGTACAGGGGAAGCAGGAGGTATTGAAAGGTTTGATGAAGAAGGAGCTGCAAATGGGCTGGTTATTGGGTCCATGTGATAACCCTCCTTTTGTCAATTTTAAAGTGTCACCATTGGGATTGGTTCCTAAAAAGTTCCCAGCTGAATTTTGGTTGAGTCACCATTTGTCCTCTCTAGAAGTGAATTTAGTTAAGGATTTCATCTCCAAAGAGGATTCAAAACTTAGGTACACTTCACTGGATGAACCAGTGGGAGTTATTAGAGGGTTTAAATATCTGTGGTTGGTAAAGATCAATATTAAATAGCTGTTTTGATTGCTGCAAGTGTGGGAAGAAGAGTGGCCTTTACTGGGCATGGTGGCTGACAATGTATTTTATTTTGATAAGGCTATGCCAATGGAGTGTTTAGTGGCTTGTGCCACATTTAAGAAGTTTAGCACCACACTTTATTCAATTTGTCAGCAAGGAGTGGGCACACAAAAGGCTGTGCATTATTTTGATGATTTCTGGTGGTAAATGAAGGGTTTGTAGGGGTGTTGGAGGGTATGCAGGCATTCTTGGCAATGTGCAAGGAGCTTGGATGTTCCACCAGCTACAAAGACATTGGAGTGCCCTACCAAGGCATTGTGTTTTCTAGGTCTGTTAGTGGATAAGGGTGAGGATTGTTATGCTTTCCAGCTGAAAAGATAGAGCACTTCAAGGAGAAAATTGCTTGGGTGATGGGCAGGGGCAAGATGCAGATTATGAACATCATGGAGCTTTTAGGGCTATTGAACTTTGTCTTCCGGGCAATCCATCACAGTCATATATTTTATAGGTCAGAGGCATGTTTGCTAAAAGGGGGGGAGAAGCAAACACTTTTGGGTAATGATGGGCAAACTTGTTTGTGTGGATTTAGCATTATGGTTTTCCTTTTGGATTTATTTAATGGCATTTTGCTTTGGCAAGTAGATTGGGTTGGTCAGGAGGATTTGCAATTTTTTACAGATGCAAATTGATAGATACTGGTTTGAGAGTATTTTTAGCAGTAAATTGTTTGTGGCTCATTGGTTGATGATTGGAAGGATGAGTGAAAGAAGGTTGTGGTCTTTGTGGAGTTGATGCTTATTTGGACGGCTTCTGTGGTGAGGCAAGAGCAATTGCATGGTAGGAGACTTTTAATTCTGACAATATTGCAGTGGTGATGGTGTTGCAGTCAAAAACAGCAAAATCTAGACTGCATTTGTTGGTTTTATGGAAATCATATTTGCAGAGTTTGTTAATAAATTTTTCTTTTACAGGTGTACACTTGCCGGTTTCTAAGAATGTGATTGCTGACAACCTTTCTTGTTTTAGGTTTCACAGGTTTCAGCAACTGGTCCTGGAGATGGAAGGTGAACCAAGAGTGTTACCAGGGGAGGAGTGGCAGATTGGTTTGAAGTAATGGGATGACTGATTCAGCAGTCTTGGGTGGTTTCAATGAGGGAGATGTATGGTAGAGCATTATCTGAACTTGATGCTTTGGTTTTGCAGTTGCTTGAGGAATACAGAGTTTGGTTGGAGAAGCTGCTTCTGTAATATTTAGCTCAGGCTTGGATAAAGGGTCGGGTGGTTTAGTCAATTAAGGTGGACCTGGCTGCCATTAGCAAACTTGTGCAAGTGCCGGTGTTGCAGGATTTGATGAAGTTGTGCGCAGTATATCGGATATTGAAAGGGTGGGGTAGGGCTGCTGGTAGGAGGGTTGATAGGCATTGGTCAATGACTAAACAGACTCTTAAGAGTTTGCTGAGGGGGCTGAGGTTATAAAGGGGACTCAGAGGATTTTAAATTGTTTGTGACACTTTCAATATAGATGTATATTGGGGCATTCAGATTGAATGAGTTGCTGGAGTCACTGAGGTAGCCGAATGTGGTTATATTTCCTGTGTCAGTGGAGATATGGTTGTGGAGGTCAAAAACAGACCAGATGGATAAGGGTTTGCAGACTCTTCTGAGAAAGGATAGGTATGAGTTGATGTTCCCATTCTGGTGGGCCAAAAAATGACACCTGTCACACGGGAGGAGTTCACAGGATTTAGTGTTCCAGTCGCGGGGAGGAAAAGGTAATAACAGACAATCAGTTTTTGTGTGTGATAAGGAAGGTTTTCCAGCATTTAGGCCTTTGGGGAGATAGATTTTCCACTCACTCATTTTGTATTGGAAGAGCATCAGATATGGCCAGAGAAGATAAGTCGGTGGAAGTTATTAAGAGGGTAGGACATTGATCTTCAGATGCCTTTTTATCTTTCAGTAAATAATTTAATATTTGGTACCTGTCACTAAACACACACACACACATATATATATATATATATATATATATATATATATATATATATATATATATATATATATATATATATATATATATATATATATATATATTTATTTTTAGGTAAAAAAGTGGTCATTTTGAGTCATTCTTATATTTGTTGGGTGGCAAAATGAGATGCAATTAGGCTAGATGGACACGAGCTGGGGTTGAGGAGAGTTTTCTGGCATGGTGTCAGAGGCCTCAGGTGGCATCAGTTGAGGATGAGTTTGCGGACATATGTTTTCAGATAGGGATTCCACATGTTTTTGTGATTCATTTGACAGATGATGATGTAGGTGTCATTCCTAAATGACAGTTGGTGTTTATTATGCTGAAGGATGTGGCTAGTTTTGGCAGTAGTTTTCCTGATATGAGTATTGAGTGGTTTGAAGTTGTACCATATTTGGTTTGGAGGAATGCATGAAGATTTATAGGTGCCCATTGCTATGTTTATTTTTGGATGTTGAGGCAATTGAGAAACTTGGGTATTAACACTATCAATCACAGGGACTTAGATGATAGGGACCTTATGTGGTTTAGGAAGGATGGATTACAAGTGAATGATTTGGGATTGGACTGATTCAATGTATACCTAACATTGTTTTTGGAAGGTTTTGTTAAAGTGTTGTAATATTTGAGAGGGAACAGCCTGTGTCAGGTTAGCAGGCAAAGAAGAGGGGCTGACATCTCCTCTTTGATTTATCATCTGGTGTTATGTGTTTGAATTTGCAAGGTGGTTGTTAGATATGGAAGTGAATGGTAGTACGCTACTTCTGGTAATGTCAAACTAAGAAAGTTGTTGGGGTAACTCTGCTTATTTTGTGGTGGGACGGAGATGAATGGGAGATGCTGCTACTGTTAAAGTATGTGGAAGTTGTGATCATATGGTGATTAATATATTTTATGATTTATGAAATGAATTCTATGATTAAAGAATGTTGTGTAATAAAGGTCATCATATACCATGTTGGTGAAGTGTGCTTTATTGTGGGAAGGGGATCAGGAAAAAAGAGATGTTTTAGGGACTTATTGTGAGAAAGGAAAGGGGAGAGAGGGGAGATGAACAGGTGGTGGAAAAGAGTAGTTATATTGAATGGTAAATGGAGGAAGGATTGTGATGGAAGAATCAGGCACATAAGAGTTAAAGTTAAGGGGAAGAGTGGTAAAGAGGTAGTGAAGTGAGTGTAAAAGAGTTAATGTAGTTTTATGTCAGAGCTGTAGGATGGGGAGATCAGATTTAAGTGTCAACTTGCTGCCCTTCCTCTTTATTTTGCTTAGAATATGTGTGGTTAGTTCATACACGAGTGGGTTGGTGGGTAGAGAAGAGGGGCTGCTTATTTTTTGGTGGGACAGAGGTGCGTGGGAGACACTGCCACTGTTGAATTATGTGGAAGTTATGTTGATATGGTGATTAATAAACTTTATGCTTGAGAAAATTAATGCTACGTTTAAAGAATGTTCTTCAATAAAGGTAGTCATTTGTCATGTTGGTGTAGTGGGTTTTATTTTGGGAAGGGAATCTGGATAAATGGACATTCAATAATAGGCATATTTATCAGTGGATTTCTGAACCCAAGATGAGGATCTATGTTTTAACATTCTGTTCACACTACACAGAAGTTCTCAATGCTTTTCATTACTCCCAAGCAAAAAATTGTAGTTAAAATTTCAGCTTTGGTTTTGTCATCCTTAATTGTCCTTCCAAAATATGGCTTTTGTGCCAGTTTCATCACAGATGTCCTAAATAGTTTTGAAACTAACAGTTGGTGCAGTATTTCTTTATTGTCTTTGTTTACTCTGTACAGCAAGTTATTCCTCATTTGAAAATGTGGTTATAGTATGGGGCCAATCTGGACACCCATTTCTTTTTCTTCTTCATTCTAGGACACACACCACATACTGGAGTAGACACATCCAACACTAAATGTTCCCTTCTACCTGGCCTTTACTTTAGCTTTATCTGTCAAACATTCACAATGACACCAATGACCAAAATATGACAAGCTTCTCTCTCAGCACCCTGTGGGAGACTGAATACATAGAGCCTTTCAGCAATCAGTGTAGGACAAGGGGTCTATATTAGATCAGTGAACGCTTAAAAAAGCGAACGCTGATTGATCGAACTTATGTAAGTGAAAGCTTAAAATATCGAAGCAACAGAAACCCGAATGTTTTTCCTAGGGAAAGAATTTGGTTGTCCATTTCTGTTGCTTTGGTATTTTCAGTGCTGTGGTGGAAAGTTATGGGTCGGGTTCAGGTAAGTGTGCGATTGTGTGGATGTGAGTGTTAGGGCGGGTTAGGTGAGTTAGGGTTAGGGCACGGGTTAGGTATGTGTGCGATTGTGTGGATATGAGGGTTAGAGCGGGTTAGGTGAGTTAGGGTTAGGGAGCAGGTGAGGTGAGTGTGCGATAGTGACGGACCTTAAGGTTAGGGTTTGGGTTAAGGTAAGTGGATAGTTAGTAGTGTGTGTATAGTTTAGTGTAGGGTTAGGTGTCAGATTTTAGGTGTATGTGTGTGGATTGCTGTTTGTTTGGTGTGCTTGTGTTGTGCGTATGTGTTTTGGATCAGCGATTTTTTTTTTCCCTAGGAAAAAAATCGCTGTTCTGACAGTTCGAGATTGTAAGCTTTCGCTTACATAAGTTTGATCAATCAGCGTTCGCTTTTTTAAGTCTTTGCTGATCTAATATAGACCCTAGGACAAGATATTCATGCCTTGAATTCTCCTAGTAAGAAACCTTTGCGGGTACTCCAACTGTTAAAAGTGTCTGGTTAAGTACATGTCGAAGGGGGGCATTGTACTCAATGAAGGGTGTACTAAGGTTCAAGTAGAGTGGTATTATAACTTCCTTGGACTCACACAAATAACCTATTGTTAATCATGTACTTATTATCTTTTCCTTTATATTTACAAATTGTATATCCCTTACATTCTTTTATTATACTCTCACCATTTATTCTTGTATGTACCACTCGATTTGCAATACTAGGTGAATAACTATAAGAGATATTAAGCTTCACATTATAGGATCATAGGAGGTTAATAGGCTATTGGCCCTGAGGCCCTTATAAGCCTAGCCAAGAGTTTTGCCCATGTATAGACAAATCAGCACCTGATGTCCCTGCCCAGCAGGGACACGGGTGGAATCACAGGGTT
The DNA here is from genome assembly GCF_019279795.1 of Protopterus annectens. Lineage (NCBI taxonomy): Eukaryota > Metazoa > Chordata > Ceratodontiformes > Protopteridae > Protopterus > Protopterus annectens. The sequence goes on from NC_056732.1 coordinate 915,910,256, forward strand.
ATATTTTCTTTTGACAATCAAGTTATCCAGGTTGTGCTTAAAAAGGGTAAAGAGTTACTCTGCTTGACATGGAGAGGGAGTCTATTCCACAGATGTGGAGCCTCTGGGTCACAAATCGGTCCCACCAACAAGTCCTATTGATGTCACAGACCAGGTTGAGGCCGCATGTGTGGGTAACTTGAGTGGAGCTTGACTTGCGGATATGCAGCAGTCCCATCAAGGCGGGATCTGAGATAGTCTTGTATGCCAGACAGAGATCACCTCTGAGGAGTCTGTATGAAACAGAGTAGAGGGATAGGGCATTTAGCCTATCTATGTATGGAAGATTGTTGAGGCCCTGGATTCTCCCTGTGAGGAACCTCTGTGATCTCTCCAGCTGCTGCATGTGCTTTGCGAGGTAAATGCAGAATGGGCCATTGTACTCAATAATGGGTCTTATATGGGAAGAATACAGGGATGTTATGACCTCCTTGATCCTGGATGAGATACCCTTACTTATGAAATGGGCCATTTTGAAAGCTTTCCATACAATGCAAGCAACATGGTGGCCAAAGGTTAGGTTGCTATCAATCTGGGTACCCAAATCCTTCATGACTGACTGTGTGCTTAGGACATTGTTATTAATGTGATAATTTGTGGGGACATCACTTTCCCCAAAGGGGATGATGATGCATTTTTTGTATTCAGCTTGAGACCATGTTTCTGGCAGCAATAATTTGTTTGAGTGAGACCCTCTTAGAGGATGTTCACATCACTAGGGGAATTGATGACAGCACCCAGCTTGCAGTCATCTGCAAACTTGGTCAGCCATAGTCCACTAGTTTTGGCCTGCACCTCAGAAAAGTATATCCCAAATAAAAGAGCCACAAGACCGAACCCTGGGGTACGCCACTCGATACAGGTCTACTGCTCAAGGTGGCTTCCCCTATTTTGACCAGGTGGGTTCTATCTGTGAGCCAGTTAGTTAACCATCTGGTAACATATGGACTGATGCCTAGTGGAGTGAATTTATCTATAATGCCCGAGTGGGAAATAGTGTTGAAGGCTTTGGCCAGGTCAAGGTAGGCAGTGTGCACTGTCTTCCTCCTCGTCCTTGGCTTTGGTGACTGTCTCAAAAATGTCAATCAATTCTAACAGATATGACCTCCCTTTCATGAAGCGAAACTGTGTAAGATCGAGTGTCTGGAGGTTGCCAATGTCCTTGTTAATGAGGTCCATGATACTCCATTCCATGGCCTTGCATATCAGGCTAGTTAGGCTGACAGGTCTATAATTTCCCAGATCGGTGGATGCTCCATCTTTGTGTAAAGGGATGACAGTGGCTGTCCTCCACTAAGGTGGGACAAAGCCAGTACTCAGGCTTTGGTTGAATAGGGCACCTAATAGTGCTGCAAGTTCCTGCCTGAGTTCATGTAGGATATAGCCTGAAATGTTATCGGGTCCCATGGAGGCTGTATTTTTGCCTTTGAGAGAGCAGTGATGACTTGTTCCCTAAATATAAGGGGAAGGGAGAAGGTACTGGGAATGTCCTGATTTACTGATGGAGGGGACAGAGGGGTGACATTTTTGCTGAATCTGTCAGCCAGCAAGTTTGCTATATCTACAGCATTTGTGAATGTGGTGTCTTTCACCACCAGTTCTGATCAGATCTGGGTGCTACCTTTGAGAAGTAAAGTTGGAACAGTACTTTTAAGCTGTAACGTTTGTCCAATTTGGTTTATTATAAAAGTTATTGGTTACTGCTCTTAAAGTCAGATGCTGTATCAGTGTATATTCTGCAAGTTTCTGTATGCAACAGACTGTGAATGCAAATATAACTAGACTTTGAATTTTAGCAGAATCCAGCCAGCAAGACTGAGTGTCTTAAGAACACTTCAGATCCATCCCACAGCAAGAAGCAGCAAGCAGTAAGCAAGTAAATCTCAAAATATTTTTTCAATGGCGAGGCAGCTGAGTGACTAGCTCCATATAATTTTTTCAATGGCAAGCTAGTCTGCATTTGAACCTACAATCTGCATTCAAACACAGGAGGAGTGATGGTAAGCCCTGCAGAGGGTCACTTCAGTCAAATTGCAGTAACTAACATTTGTACGTATGTGTAAATCCTAAACAGAAGTATTCCAGTTTATGTAGCTTTCAGTAGTAAAGTTTTTTAGATGTCTACAATCCAGAGTGAGACTAGTTCAAGAAATTCGCAGTGCCATAAATTCACTAAAGAAAAGGGGGATATCCACTAGCCCATCAGTCCACTGCCTGTTGTGCTTTCCCAGCTTCTCAAGTGACTTTGAAAAATTTCCAGCCATCTGCAACAACAGCCTGATCACCTGTTTTCTTGCTCACTGGTAAGACTTTTTCTACGTCACATTTTTTAGTATGGTTGCTATTCGACAGTATGGATATTTTCATGCATAATTTAAGCAAATGTAAAAAAATGCTATGTTGGTATACACAGCACATTAGTAAATGTAAAACCTTATTAGGGCAGGTTGATAGTAAGGCATTATGCAAATGTATTACAATATTTGACTGGTATCTCAAAGAAAACCATGTGAAATATGACAAATGTTTATTCTGTGATTCAACAAAAACTGCATTTTGTGTATTATGCCATAAAATAATATTGCATCATATTGCTAAAAAAATAGACTGTAAAGACAGATCTGAAGAATTAACTAAGGGTAAAGTGTTTCCATTACATTCTGATGTTGAACAGTTACGTCCTGTCACCACATGTGAGTCAAATCAGTTACTGATAAAACCCCTAGTACATTTTGTTACAAAGGAATGTAGTAAACTTCTAAAAGACAGACACAATGAGTTCAGGAAGCTTAGACAAGTTATATACACATCTTTTCAAAAGTGCATAGGAGTTTCAAATTCAGCAGAACAGCTTACTAAAGAATGTCAGAAAGACCATGCAACATCACAGGAAATTCAACAAAAGTTGCAGGATAAAGGAAATAAATTAGCTGAACTGACAAAGACTAAAAATTTCCTGCATACACAGTTAATCTGTGCAAAAGAAATATATTTTATAATATGTTTATGTTTTGAAAATGGTTAAACATACATGGTAGGATGGTAGGATCTGATGTCTGGACAAATCATTCTTAAATGTTTTACTTTCATTCAGTTAAAGCAAGACATCTATCAGTATTACAGTAAAGTAAAGCAAAGGAATGCCATTCGTTAGCATAGTCAAAAGGTAAACAAAACTGTTCTAGTGTATTATAATATATAAATTAAATAAAAATAGATGAGTAAAACTTTAAAGTCACAAGACATGACATGCTTGTATAAAGATATACATATACATGACAGAAATGCATGTATGTTCTTTTCATCTAGAGTACATCTGTTACAATACACAAGAATAACAGTCAGACAACAGCAAATATAAATAATATATAAATGTGTTGGCTAAACTAATATCTATTTTGTTTTTTACAATTTGTTTATAATTATATAGTAACACCAAACAGTTAAAGTTCTGAATTTTAAGAAGAAAATCACAGATGGTATTATTCAAACAGTTTTTGTAAAATTAATGGCAGGACAGTTCAATAGTTAAATAAATAAATAATAAAAAAATACTGAAATCCATGTAAGGTAATTGTAAAATGATGTCTATTTATGTTGTATAAATGCATAGTTATGCAAATCACAATCACATTAAAGGAAAAATGCCAAAAGAATTAACTATAGTTTACAGAGTATGAAATGTGAGCTCAGACCTTCTTAGACTGAATGAATAGTTACAGGAAATGCTGGAAAGATAAGATAAACAACAAGACTGATTGCCAGATAAGTAGCTTGAGTTTTCTAAAGCATCATTGTTATTAAAACATAATTGTTAAAATGTTTACAAGCAACACTATTTAGTAATTGTCATAAAATGCCACAATTGTGCATAGATGTCACTTATAATCTGTTTGCAAGTAAATGTTAAAAGGACAAAAAAAAAAACCTCAGTTGTATCAAGTACAGCCAGCAAATGGGCTATAGTATATATACAGTTCAAATCAATTGTGCAGGAGAATGTAAATGCCTACTAGTGGTAGTAAACAGCAAAAGCTTTATAAAAAATTATCAAATCAGACAAAAGTTCATAATTTAATAAAATAAATGTATAACCATAGTGTTAGGCTGACATACATTCTATTCTTACAGCATAGGGCAGGAAAACAGTGCTGAAGTACTACAGGGGGAGGGGCACTTTCTCAGTTTTACACTGACTGTATAAGCAGTACTGAACAAGGGTCTGAAATAAAGCTACAGAAGAAATAAACAAGGGTCTGAAATAAAGCTACATAAAAATAAATAATAAGGGTCTAAAATAAAGCTACAGGAAAAAAAAATATCTCATTCATTCTTGACAATACTCTTTTAGGTAGAGGGAAAAACAGGTATTAGTGTATTAGAAATACTGGTAAACTGGATTAAACCTGACAGGATAAGATATTTTACAAGTTGTTAATAGCTATCATAATGGTTATTATTGTATTGTTTAGTATTAAATTGTATTTACAACCTGTTAAACTGTAAAGCTATACAAGAGATAGTTAAAAAACAAGAGATGGCTTAAAACTGATTACAGCTATACAAAAGAGAGTAAAGATATGTAAAAAAATGAGCAAGAATGGTCACTATTTTTAATAAGTTTTTGGCAAAACAATGTTGGTATAAAAAGCATGAATATTTTTAATTGCTGAGTATGTAGTTTAAAATAACAGGACATATGCATTTGGTGGCAATTCCACTAGATATTTCTAAAGAGACAAACATTTTCCAAGATTTTGCTTAATATTAATGTTATTAAATTTGTAAGATTAGACTAAATGTACTTTATAGTCATTGTATGTACAAATGCAGAAGAATTCAGTACAAATGAGATTAATGTCTAGTAATAAATATGTGTGAAAAACCATATTTAAAGAAAACAATGGGTCCAGGGTACCTACTAGATTGAAATGCATAAATAGCAAACAGTCTGTGTAAATACATACTGTACAGGATACATCAATAAGTTCAAAAGTAATTTGTCAAGTTGTAATATCATTGGTTTTACCCCAGTAAAATAACTGCTTTCAAATATTTATTATCTAAGCCCAGTTCAGTACTTTACCAAGATGTTAATGAGCAGTTCAAAGACATGACCACAATGTTATGGTTAAAATGACATTGAAATTGTGTGTTTTCAGTAGTGTATAAATGCTTGCAGTAGCACATGGTCACTGTCTCTTATAGTTAATTCAACAGTTGCAAAGAGTTAATGGAACAGTTCTAAGTCATAAATGAAATTCTATGATTGCAAAAGAATAAATTGATCATGTTAAAAAAAAAATAACATTAAAGCAGACACAGCTCATAACTGATAAAATATTTTCACAGAATGGTCTGCAAAAGAAAAAATGTTAAATACATTCAGTTTTGGTAGTATTACTTTAATATCATTGTATTAACTATGTAAAATTGCATTTTGATTTGTTGTATCAAACTAAAGGTTTGTTTCTTGTGTTTTCTATATAAAATGTTTTGAGTATGTTTAAAAACAGAGGGAATTGTTAGATTTTATGAATATAAATCTGAAATTAATTATGTTGTAAATATGCTGAAAGAAAAGGCTTGCTTAAATGCAGAAACAGAGTTTACTAATATGTGATCAGCAGTCATACTAAATGACCATGGCTTGGAAAAGGAATCTGCTGAATGGACATTCTTCCCTTACAGACTCAAAACAGGATGTATGCAAGAGCAAAAATACAAAATCTGCTTTTAAAGAATGGACATTTTTCCCTTACAGACTAAAACAGGATGTATGCAAGAACAAAAATGCAAAATCTGTTTTTAAAGAACACTGACATGTTATTCTGCATATAAAAAATGGGCACAATATGTTTCCTAAAACAACAGGATATGTTTATGACACTGTGACAATGTGTTTTCTCAAAAATATGTTTTTCTGCGTGGAATACAGGATATGGCACAAGATACAAAGATCCAAATAAAATACAGGATGTTCACACTGTCAGAAAAGCTGATCTCTGACAATGTGCTTTCTCAAAAATATGTTTTTCTACATGGACATCAGGACACTGTTACAGGATATTCACACTGTCAGAAAAGCTGGTCTCTTACAAGACATTGTTAAACAAGGAAGCTTAGTATTGTTTCTACAGGATAAGCAATTCTCCAAAATAAGAATACAGAACAATGTGTTTCCTCAAAAATATGTTTATGCATGACTAAAAAGTGTATATAAAGAGCTGTATAAATCCAGCTAGGGTAGAGATATGATTGGGACACAAGTACTAAGGTAAATGTTATATCTCTCACATCATCTGTACTATATGAGAAGTAAAGTTGGAACAGTACTTTTAAGCTGTAACGTTTGTCCAGTTTGGTTTATTATAAAAGTTATTGGTTACTGCTCTTAAAGTCAGATGCTGTATCAGTGTATATTCTGCAAGTTTCTGTATGCAACAGACTGTGAATGCAAATATAACTAGACTTTGAATTTTAGCAGAATCCAGCCAGCAAGACTGAGTGTCTTAAGAACACTTCAGATCCATCCCACAGCAAGAAGCAGCAAGCAGTAAGCAAGTAAATCTCAAAATATTTTTTCAACTCCAACTGTTAAAAGTGTCTTGTTAAGTACATGTCGAAGGGGGGCATTGTACTCAATGAAGGGTGTACTAAGGTTCAAGTAGAGTGGTATTATAACTTCCTTGGACTCACACAAATAACCTATTGTTAATCATGTACATATTATCTTTTCCTTTATATTTACAAATTGTATATCCCTTACATTCTTTTATTATACTCTCACCATTTATTCTTGTATGTACCACTCGATTTGCAATACTAGGTGAATAACTATAAGAGATATTAAGCTTCACATTATAGGATCATAGGAGGTTAATAGGCTATTGGCCCTGAGGCCCTTATAAGCCTAGCCAAGAGTTTTGCCCATGTATAGACAAATCAGCACCTGATGTCCCTGCCCAGCAGGGACACGGGTGGAATCACAGGGTTATATTTTCTTTTGCCAATCAAGTTATCCAGGTTGTACTTAAAAAGGGTAAAGAGTTACTCTGCTTGACATGGAGAGGGAGTCTATTCCACAGATGTGGAGCCTCTGGGTCACAAATCAGTCCCACCAACAAGTCCTATTGATGTCACAGACCAGGTTGAGACCGCATGTGTGGGTAACTTGAGTGGAGCTTGACTTGCGGATATGCAGCAGTCCCATCAAGGCGGGATATGAGATAGTCTTGTATGCCAGACAGAGATCACCTCTTAGGAGTCTGTATGAAACAGCATAGAGGGATAGGGCATTTAGCCTATCTGTGTATGGAAGATTGTTGAGGCCCTGGATTCTCCCAGTGAGGAACCTCTGTGATCTCTCCAGCTGCTGCATGTGCTTTGCGAGGTAAATGCAGAATGGGCTATTGTACTCAATAATGGGTCTTATATGGGAAGAATACAGGGATGTTATGACCTCCTTGATCCTGGATGAGATACCCTTACTTATGAGGTGGGCCATTTTGAAAGCTTTCCATACAATGTAAGCAACATGGTGGCCAAAGGTTAGGTTGCTATCAATCTGGGTACCCAAATCCTTCATGACTGACTGTGTGCTTAGGACATTGTTATTAATGTGATAATTTGTGGGGACATCACTTTCCCCAAGGGGGATGATGATGCCTTTTTTGTATTCAGCTTGAGACCATGTTTCTGGCAGCAATAATTTGTTTGAGTGAGACCCTCTTAGAGGATGTTCATATCACTAGGGGAATTGATGACAGCACCCAGCTTGCAGTCATCTGCAAACTTGGTCAGCCATAGTCCACTAGTTTTGGCCTGCACCTCAGAAAAGTATATCCCAAATAAAAGAGCCACAAGACCGAAACCTGGGGTACGCCACTCGATACAGGTCTACTGCTCAAGGTGGCTTCCCCTATTTTGACCAGGTGGGTTCTATCTGTGAGCCAGTTAGTTAACCATCTGGTAACATATGGACTGATGCCTAGTGGAGTGAAGTTATCTATAATGCCCGAGTGGGAAATAGTGTTGAAGGCTTTGGCCAGGTCAAGGTAGGCGGTGTGCACTGTCTTCCTCCTCGTCCATGGCTTTGGTGACTGTCTCAAAGATGTCAATCAAATCTAACAGATATGACCTCCCTTTCATGAAGCCAAACTGTGTAAGATCGAGTGTCTGGATGTTGCCAATGTCCTTGTTAATGAGGTCCATGATACTCCATTCCATGGCCTTGCATATCAGGCTAGTTAGGCTGATAGGTCTATAATTTCCCAGATCGGTGGATGCTCCATCTTTGTGTAAAGGGATGACAGTGGCTGTCCTCCACTCAGGCTTTGGTTGAATAGGGCACCTAATAGTGCTGCAAGTTCCTGCCTGAGTTCATGTAGGATACAGCCTGGAATGTTATCGGATCCCATGGAGGCTGTATTTTTTGCCTTTGAGAGAGCAGTGATGACTTGTTCCCTAAATATAAGGGTAAGGGAGGAGGTACTGGGAATGTCCTGATTTACTGATGGAGGGGACAGAGGGGTGACATTTTTGCTGAATCTGTCAGCCAGCAAGTTTGCTATATCTACGGCATTTGTGTATGTCGTGTCCTTCACCACCAGTTCTGATCAGATCTGGGTGCTACCTTTGAGATTATGGACATATGTGAAGAAGGCTTATGACTGTCTCTAGTAGATGTGGCCAATTTGGACTCAAAGTTTGCTTTGGAGGATTTCACTAATAGAGCATTTGCTTGTTTAGGCTAAGGAGAGATTGCTTCCAATATTAATATATATATGTCAAAGATTTCACTATATACCAATGCTTCTTGAGAATACGTGCCATTCCTTCTATGAAGGGGGCATAACGGGTTACAAAGTATATATCCTCTAGTCTACCTCTACCTTTATCAGTTCTTTTACCATTTAATCTTTTACAATGCACTTTCATCCCCTGCTCGTCCACCTTGCACCAGGTGGTAATTAAAAGATCCCAGTTATAACCTGTAGTAACTGACCAATTTACTATGACCATAGCCACATCTTGAAATTTCTCATCCTCTGAACATACAAATCTAGCGCTGTATAATTCTCCAGAAAGAAAAGATTTAACTAGATGTCCTGGATGTGCACTAGAGGCAAATAGGAACATATTAACCAATGTTTCCTTTTACAAAACTGAATGGATATTACTATTAAGAACATACATCAGTGCATCTAAATAATGAACCCTAGCTTTCTGAACATTACATACAATGGATAGACCAAAGTAATTATTCTGAGCAACTTGCATAAAATTAGTAGATTGTTCCTGCCAACCTTTAATCATAAAAACAAATCATGTATGTAACATTAAAAAAAAAACAACATAATCTACAAAATATGATTCCCTATAAAGAAAAATCTCTTCAAATCTACCCAGATGAATAAATTGGCATAACTGGGAAAAATACAGTTCCCATCACTGTACCTCTAAGTTGCTTATAAATACTACCATTGAAAAAAAAAAACAATTTATATTTAAAACAAAATTAGTGATATCTAATATACTTTGCAACCCATTAACATCAGACAGGTAGTAGGTAATGGCTTCTAAACCAAACGTATGCTTGATGGATGTATACAAACTATTAACATCCACTGTCACTAAGAAATAATCCCTTGCCAAACTACCTTTTTAATTTCTCTCAAAAAATGAATATCACTGCTATATAAAAGAAGTTGTGCAATATAAGGTTGAAAAATCCTATCCAGAATTTCTTTAGCCATTTCCATTGTGACCCTACCTGGGAAACAATTGGTCTACCTGGGGGACTCTCCATATCTTTATGTATTTTGGGTAATGTATAAAATAACAGAATGCAAGAATTCACTACCAGTAAAATATCCCCTAACTTTTTAGGCAATACACTCTTTTCAACTAAATCCCAAATCAACATTGCAATTCCATCTTGAATATCCTGTAATGGATTACTGCTTAGTACTTGATACTCCGACACATTATTTATTAAACTTAAACAATTTTTTTAATAAAAATCATCCTTCATTATTACTCACAGATCTGCAGATTTAACTACTATTCATGTGCCTCTCTCCAAACATTTCAAAGCAAACCATTCATCCTTTGTAAGATTAAAATTAACAATATATTTTGAACATTCCTTAATATATGATATAATTTCACCCTTAACTGTATTGTAAAAAAACAATGCAGTTTTATTTGTAAAGGGAATAACAGGATTTATTTTTACTTTTAAAATGAACACATCAAGCAATATATTATCTAGCCAAGTTTCACTAATACTTCTATCGCTATCACACATATAAAAATAATGTTTAAGTTGTAACTTACGGAACAGCAGCAATAAATAGGTTCATAGGTAGATACTAGGCTATTGGCCCTAGGGCCTATATAAGTCTAGCCAAAAAGGTACCCTGGCTTTCGCTACCCAAGAAAATTATTTTCTTGTGCCCCCTGTCGAACAGAGCCACAGAAGTGATCCCCGGGGTGAATTTCCTATTTCCCATCCAACCATTAGTAATTCAGGAAGACCGGTCCTGGAAGTGGGAATAAACTTCAAACCTTTACTTAACATGTAAGCATCACCACAAACAACAATTGAACATGCATTTAATTCTTCACCACCATCCTTTTTTTGTTATGTCCTTTGTGAAAATAATGAGACCCTTTCTTTCTTTTTCCTTTATCGTATTCCACAACATCCATATCCCTACTAGAGTTCATTAAATACTGATTAGCTTGCATAGCCGAACTACACTGTTGTCCCTTAAATCTTTCTGATTAACAGTGTTCAAAATTATGTTCGGGATGGCTGCCATTATCTTCCTTCCTTCTTTCTGGCTGCCACTGACGGCATCTCAATGTAGAGTGTCCTGAAGAAAACCAATTGGCTTCCTCAATCTCTGTCTGTCTCATTGTAACGTCTGGTATTTGTGATGTAATAACTCCTCCTCTAAAGCTCTAACATCCAAAAGTACCTTATTCACCCATTCATCAAAATATCTGCTTAAATTCTCTGAGACTTAAAGAGGCTATTAATTTTCATATTCAATAACTCTGTCTTTTATCATAGTCAATCGATATAGTTATAAATTCCAGGGAATACTTTAAAGAAACTTGCTTCCAACACTTCTTCAGGTTGATAAACTCCACCTTCAAAAGTAAAGGACAGTTTAATAGATACCATGAGACCTCTTTGAATGATCTGTATAACAAATGCTGTTGCAATGACACAATGTGTGTAGAATGCCTTGTTTCCATCTCTATATTATGTCTTAACTCCAACACAAAATCATTCATTTTTCACTGCTCATTGTCTACAAGTATTTCTGCTTCCATTCCACATTTATTATTCTCTCAGTTAACAGCTTCCAGGTCAAATGCCATATTTAACTGCTGCACATGCTCGTTAAAATAAAAGCACCACATTCTTTCCGCTGTTTAACAAGTGGAAATAATAAAATTATAACCACACTCCTCCAAAAAACAAATTAGAATGCACTTTTTCGTATTTAGTGGCAAATATCAAAACTTTTAACAATGTATCACTCGGTTTTGGCACTAGAAAGCAGACTTTATTGCACTGAGACAGAAAACTGCAAAACTTCTAATTAGTGCCTTGGCTTACAAACTTCTAGGTGCAAAAGATTTGTAAAGACCTTGAAGATACAGATATATATCAAAGCCAATTATACATAATTAATTAATCAATTACTCAATTGTCTTATTTCAAGCCTCCCAGGTTGCAATGTGTCATAAGTAAAAATTAACCATGTTTCCTTTCACAGTAAAATATCACAGGGATTCAAATACAAACCCATTTTTTAATACATACATAATAATTTTAATAAATCAAAATTGCTACTTGGAGGGGGCTCAATAATGAGTTTCTTATGAAATATTTAATGTAATTGGATTTAAAGCAATGTAATATAATGTAGACAATTTTAATAGAATGTAGGTTTGAATGTATTAATTATTACTAATAGGATATATTGAATTTAACTAATGGTAAGTATATTGTAAAACCACCAAAACAGTTCCTTAGAATCACACAAAGAAAAAGGCCAGAGAAATGTTGTTCTTCCATTCACCAAACGTTATTTAATGCCACAATACAATTCTCTTAGCACCTCGGCCACAATTAGCCTTTACAGAGTAAAAACTTCTTCTACTAAAACCTCTCATTTTATATGTTAACATGATTTTATTTCCTTCAATTAATCAATTACATTCAATTTGCTAAAATTAAGCTCATACTTTTCTTAAAGTTAAAACAACATTAAACAAAGCTTTGCCAATTGCATTCCTTATTCAAACCGTTCGGTTGTAAGGTGTTATATTTAATAATAAAAATAGATTCTTTTTTCCTTAATAAATGTTTCAACATTTTTACATTTCCATACTGCTGTGAGACTTGTTCCAAAACTGTTACCTTCAGATTCTTAACATCTCCCAAATGTACCCTGTTAAAATGTTCCGCTATGGGACTTATAATCTTGTTCTTCTTAATATCTCTTATATGTTCCTTTATCCTTTCACCTAAACTCCTCTTAGTTTCACCTATATAATATTTTTTACACGAACATCCTATGGCATAGATTATCCCCCCTCCTTATACAAGTATAAGTACCCTGAGTCTCAATTTTTTTTCCTTCTATTTTGTCAAAACTAGTTGTAATATACTGACACATGGAACATTTTCCACACAGGAAAGTTCCTAATTCTGTCAAACTTTTTATAGCTCTTTCCTTAGGTTTGGAATATCTGCTATGAACTAAAAAATCTTTTAGATTCCGTCCTCTTTGAAACAAAATTCTCAATTCTATTTGAGAAAGTGAAGGAACTTCTTTCTTCACTTGTTTCCAATACCCTCTAATTAATTCATTAAATCTATCCGAAAAAAAGGGTATATTTTGAAACAAAAAACAAAGAATTATTCGATGTCTCTTTTTTGTTACTATCATTTCTAATATTCTCCCCATATAATTTTGGAGTCTTATCTCCTGCATTGTCATAAATTTTGGCATAACTTCTCAACACTTCTTCCGGGCTGTAGCCCCTACTTACAAACAAAGCTGCAACTTTTCTAGCTTCATTACGTGCTTCATTTCTGTAACTACACAATCTTTTTATTCTCAACATTTCTCCATAGGGAATGGAAGCTAATATATGATTTGGATGACAGCTACTAGCATGCAACATCCAATTAATCTGATCGAATTTCCTATGTATTTTGGTATGAATTTTTGTCCTCATCATACCTTTTAAAGTTATATCAAGAAAGTTAACTTCTAAACCTACCTAAATTCCATGAAATTGAATATCATATTCATTGGCATTAAGATATTGTACAAATGCCTGCACTTGGTTATTTCCCCCTTGACATATAAATACTAAATCATCTTATGAATTATTGTTATTATTGAATGTAATTGATTAATTGAAGGAAGTGAAATGATGTTAACATATAAAATGAGAGGTTTTAGTAGAAGAAGTTTTTACTCTGTAAAGGCTAATTGTGGTCGAGGTGCTAAGAGAATTTTATTGTGGCAATAAATAACGTTTGGTGAATGGAAAAACAACATTTCACTGGTCTTTTTTCTTTGTTGTGTGATTCTAATGATAAGTATATGTTTTTTATAATATCTTGGAAGGGGGAATAATATTATACGTTATATGTTTTATATGTTTTGTATGTATGTATGTTTAAATTGAGTGTTATTAAGTATTCTGTAGTGTTTGTATGTTTTAAAGTCATCTATGCACTTTCTTCTATAAGGATTTTTAGTTTGAATTGAGAAAATTGAGTATTTGATTAATTAATTATGCATAATTGGTTTTGATATATATTTGTATGTTAAAGTGCTTTACAAGTCTTTTGAACTTAGAAGGCATAAGCCAAGGAGCTAGTTTTATAGTTTTATAGTCCATTGTCTATATGCAATAAAGTCTGCTTTTATGTGCCAAAAGTGAGTGATACAACACTAAATGTATCTCTCCTACCTGTCCTTTACTCTAGCTTTATTTCCTCAAATATTCACATTAACACCAGTGTTCAAAATATGACAAGCTTCTCTTATAATCAGTGATCTATGTGGATTTATAGGTTCATAGGCTGTTACTAGGCTTACAACCACAATGCCCCTTACAAACCTAGCCATGCATCCCAAACCCATCTGGGCACTAAGTATTATGGGTGTCTATATGGGGGGGGTTGTTAATAGGGCAGTAACTAAGGGGTTTATTGGTGGGGGTGTTAGGGTAATAATGTTCTTATTGATGCCTTCTGTCCAAAAGGAACATGGTGTCCAGACCAGGAATACACTTATGATTTCCCATCCAACTGTCAAGGTTTCTCTTGAATACATGTAGGGATGAACTCTATTTTACATGGATGGGAGCACTATTCCATAATGTGGGAATCCTTTGGGACACATTTCTGTCTCACCAGAACATTCTGTTTATGGCATAAGCAAAGTTTAACTACTTGGATACTGTGTTTCTGGTGCTGTTTGTGTTGCACATGTGAAACAGATCCATCAGTGATGGGTCTAAGGAAGCCCTGTAAGCCAGGCAAAGATCCCATCTCAGCAACATGTGGAAGACAGTGTAAGACAGGATTCTCATGCCCTGAATTCTCATAGTGAGAATTATTTGTGTGTGTTCCAACTGTTGAAAGTGTCTAGTTAAGTACATGCTGAAGGGGGCACTGTACTCAATGAAAGGTTTACTAAGGGCTAAGTAGAGTGGTACTATAACTTTCATGGACATGGATACCATACCATTACTTATAAGTTGGGCAACATAGAATGATTTTCTTGCTATCTTAGCTACATGTTAGACAAAGACCAGCTTGATGTCTACTTATGTTCCTAGATCCTTTATTTTGGGTTGACTCTTAGGGGTGTCTTATGATGGAGTAAGTAACTTGAGGTAACAGTTTCCCAAAGGGCATAAAAATGCATTTTTTGGCCTTGAGTTTTAGGCCATGGTTTTGGCAAAAAATATTTGTCTGTGTTAGATCCTTTTGCAAGATGATTGGGTCTTGGGGGCACTTATAATAACTCCCAGCTTCTAGTTATCTGTGAACTTGGTGAGCCAGAGATGCCAATAGGAGCAAGCACAGCACAGAGCCCTCGGGTACTCTGCTGGTGACCATTGTCTTGGTGGAGGTGGTCTCATCGATCCTGACTTCTTGGGTCTTGTCTGTGAAACAGCCTGCAATCCATGCAAACTATGTAGGAATGTATACCTAGCTCAAAGAGCATGTCAACAATGTCTTAGTGGAATATTCTAATGAATGCCTTTGCCAGGTCAAGATACTAAGTATGCACTATTTTGCCCTCATCCATGCCCCTCTCAAATAAGTCCACCAGGTTAAGTAGGGACAACCTTCTCTTAATAAAACCAAATTGTGATGGGTCCAGTGCCTGTAGGTTGAAAATGTCCTTGTTTATGATTTTCATGATAATTCTTTCAGTGGCTTTGAGAATTAGGCTCATTAGACTGATAGGTCATTTGATGGCCTGCCTATGTGGAGGTAATAACTGTTGTGGAACATAGCCTGTTTCAAGGCTGTAGTCAAAAAGTGCCTCATGTGGTCCAGATAGATTCTGTTTTATATGGTTCATGAGGGAACTGGAGAAGTTTTGGGACCTATAGAGGCAATGCTTGGCTTTGAGTGCTGCCAGCACCTGATCCCTGTTAATAGTTGGTGAAAGTATGTTGGAAGGGATTTCACCTGCAGTAGCTGGGGGAGTAGGGGGGTGAAATATGAGTTGAATTTATCAGCGAGTAGATCTCTTACGTCACCTTAATAGGTGAAGGTTGTACTGTTCACGACTAATTCAGCACACTGCTGTCTGTTACCTTTAAGGTTCAGGGCATTGCTGAAGAAGAACTAATGATTTTCCTTAGCTTTCCAGGCTAGCCTGACCATAACTGGCCTCAATGGACTTAATAAGACCTTTTAGTTTCCTGTTTAGTTGTATAAGAGAGCACTTTTCTTTAAGTGAATTTCTGTTCCTGATTTTGTTCATGAGTTTTTTTTTTTTATGTACCCTGTTTAGTGGAGAATTCCACCCATGGGGTTTGTTTTCAGTGTTTGCTTTGGGTTTACTTATTGTAGTTATGGCATCCTCTATGTAGCCATTCATGTTTGTCTAGGGATCCTGTGAATAATTCTGCATAAATAACTGTGGTCTCGGGGTTAGGGGGAGCATTGAATTTTACTGCCACTTAATAGAATATAGTTTGCCATAAAATAGCTCCTAACTGTTACATGTTAAGCTGGGTTTTTCAAGTTGATTTTTACTCTAAAGGAGACAGCTTTGTGATATGACATCACTAAAGAGGATGTGACAATGGGCAGTAGGGTAGCACTCTATGTTGGTGAGAAACAGATCTAGTATGTTTGGTCCTCAGCTGGGAGGTGCACTCTCTGTTCCAGGGCATTTTTGTTAATAAAGTACAGCAAGCACTGTGCTCCTGAGTTTGAGGCAGTGTAAGTTTCCATGTCTATAGTGGGGTAGCTAAAGTCACTCATGGATATGATGTCTGGTTGGATGGTGAGTATCTTTAGTAGGTTCATGAAAGAAATGTGAGACTCAAGGGGCATAGATGGAAAACTATAAATAGCCATGATATGTCAAGAGACGTTATCCATGGTGGCTTGTATGTGGATGAACTCAATGGTATTATTCTGTTTAACCAACCTGGAGGTATGTTTGTTGATATAGTTGATTTAGAAACTTCTTCCTTTGGCCCAAGTCTGAGCTGTTGTTCTAAAGGTGTGGGAGGAACTGTAGCTTTGCATTGCTGGACTACTTTCTAGGATTTTAAACTAAGTCTTGGTCACAGCACAAATGTTTACATTCTTCAAAGTGAGGAGGGGTTGAAGGCTTTGAAGTTTTTTGTTTAGGCTTCTAGCATTAAGCAGTAATACCCTGAGATTGCCTATAAATTTTACTACATTGGTAGATTTGTCTTTTTGACATTGCCTAAAGAAGGTTTTAAAGGGGTGGGTAAAGTTTTACCCGATATCCAAATGCCTAAGGGCACAGGTGCAGCCAATCCTTGGCAAAGCAACATGGTCTGTTGACAATATCCTATCATGCTGACAGATATTGGATCATCCTGGAGTAACACCAAAAACTAAGGCAATCATTAAAATCAATCACTTTATGTTCATACAGTGGCACCATCTTTGGTGAAGTTAGAATGCTGCTCAAGGAAAGATTCGTATCCAGTCTGTGACACATATTCCGAGAGAGCCATTATGTCTCTTCTCATACAGTCTAGGGAAAGACTTCTCAGATCATTTACACCCACATGAACTATAATAGAATCATATTGGTACCTGACATGCAGTGACTTGAGTGCATGCATGATGTTGTGGACCCTGGTTCCAGATAGGCAACTAACCATAATCGTCTCCTTGTCTAACCTGATGAGTGGGGCATCTGTGTGTTACAAAACAGAGTTTCCAATTACAAAACCATTAGTTAAAGTATATGCTTGCCTTGTGGGCTTGCTCTTGGGGGAACAATGGGTGTAGGCTTATTTGAGATGTTTGGTGTTTCTTTTTGTGAGTGTTTTAGTGATTGCTGAAGAACAGTACTGCTGTTAGGTGTCCTTGGATGTCTTTGAGATTTGTTTATGTGCATATATCTGTAGCTATGTCTATATATATATATATATATATATATATATATATATATATACATATATACATCTAGATATATATATATATATATATATATATATATATATATGTGTGTGTGTGTGTGTGTATATATATATATATATATATATATATATATATATATATATATAATATATATATATATATATATATATATATATATATATATTTATGTACCGTATTTCTTCGTAAATAAGACCTAACCAGAGAATAAGGCCTAGCATGGTTTTCCAGGGTGGTCATGATATAAGCCCTACCCCAAAAATAAGCCCCAGTTAAGATCGTCAACAACATATGATGGACGTGTTGAATTATAAAATAATATTATTGACACCTGTTGACTGAGATTATCGTACTCTGCTCGCCATTTTCGGACCATTCGGACACCCAACTTCTTCCCTTTCCCTAGGAGTCTTCCATGATTCGTACTGTAACCCTAATCATCACTCACACTTGATGGTTGAGATACTTGGCCCATAAACATTAGCAGGTGTACTTTGATTGGTCAAAGTACAGACAATGCATGTAAAATGTGCACACTTGATAACAAACAGCTGTTGTTGTATCTTCTTAACCGTCACCATTTTGTGTTGCCACTCCAGTCTCGTAAGTCTTCAATTAACCCCCCCAGACAAGATGAGTGCAAAAAGAAAGAGCTATTCCATCGAGTACAAGAAAGGAATCATGGAGGACTCCCGGGGAAAGAATCTGACTGCTTTCTGCAAAGAGAAGAGGTTAGATCTCCGAATGGTCCAAAAATGGCTTGCAGCTTATGATAACCTCAGTCAACAGGCCGACGAGGGAAATGCTAAGAAGTGCAAGTGTGGATCAGGTCAGCAACCACTATTTCTTGAGCTGGAAGACATCATCTGTGAATGGATTGCTAACAGGATAGCAAAGGCTTTGGTTGTGTGCAGGGCTGATATTCAAGCATTTGCCCTTGCAATGGCGCCACAGTTAGAAATATCCCTAGAAGAATTCAAAGCATCACAACATTGGCTGGATGGCTTCCTTCAGCAATATGAACTGTCTCTAAGAAGATCAACAACACTGTTCAAGCTGGAAGATACTGAAGTTATTAAACGTGCACTTGCATTCAAGTCCTTTGTTGATGTGATTGACTTTTCTAAATACCAATGCTCCAACATGATAGCTATGAATGAAACTGCAGTGTTTATGGGCCAAGGATCTCAAACAACAATTGATCAGAGGGGTGCCTCGTCAATCTACATTCCCTCCACTCGTTACGAGTGTGCACATGTTACCTGTATTTTGGCAATTTGTCTAGACGGAAAGAAAACCCTGCCTCTAATGATTAGTAAGGGCAAGAAAGATAAGACTGAATGTGTTTCAGGCATTTACATTCTTGAAACCGAAAAAGCCTGGTGCACACAAGCAGTTATAAGGAAGTGGGTCGATGTAATGCTGCTACTTGTTTTGAGAGGTGGAGAAAGAGGTCTGCTAGTCTGGGATTCAGCCAGCACTCACCGTGCTAAAGAAATGAAGAAATTCCTTGCACAGAAAAGAATAGATCAAATAATGATTCCCGCAGGAATGACTGCCTATCTCCAGACTCTTGATATTGCAATAAACAAGCCATTCAAGGACCATTTGCACATGGAACTCAATGACTACACTGAAAATAGAATGGAGAGAAATCAGCATGGAAACTTTGTGAAGCCTAGCCTGCAAGAGGTCGTGACTTGGGTGAAAAAGTCATGGGATAAAATCACTGACTGATGTGTTGCCAATGCACTACGAGCAGGCTACTTGGACAAGCAGTGCTCATTTAAGGAGAGATCTATTGCTAGGCATGACAGATTGGGCCCAATAGTTCTACAGGAGATGGAGTCACAAGAAATTCAGGTTGAAATTTGGGGGTTGGACACTTATGACAATGTTCCACAAGAAGATGACATGACTGTATTTGAATAACTTTTCCATTATTGGAGCAACAGAATGGTTTCCTTCTGCTTTCAGTTTTATTCTCCTCCTCCAATACACATGTATTGAGATTTTTTGGCACTTTCTGTTAAGCATGACATATTGCACTGTGAAAGCCAAGGTGTAGATATTCTGAAGTTGAAATGTTTGTTGCACTGTTTATGTAGAATTCTCACACACCTGTTAACGCGTTACTTAGAACTGTTGTCCAATAACAGAAAAGTACCAAATAAATGTCAATTTGTGTACATGAATAAATGTTGATTTTTGTACACAAATGTGTATGTGAATAAATTTCAATTTGTGTAGATGAATAAATGAATAAATGTAGATTGTTGTACAGGGGGGAGGTAAATAAGGCATCCCCTGAAAATAAGCCCTAATGCATATTTCGGCAGGGGAAAGAGTATAAGACCAGGTCTTATTTTCGGGGAAATACGGTGGATATATAGATAAATAGATAGCTGTAGATATATATAGGTATAGATATATACGGTTTTGGAAATTTTGAGAGAAATGCTTAGATATGGACATCTGTTTGGTTGACATTGCTTTGGCTGACAGAAACAGATACTTGTCAGTTGTGCGAAATCAGCACTCCCAAAGTAGGAAAATATGCCATGTCCCAGAAAATTGCATGATATAAGAGTCAGAATATATAAGTAACATGGGGTGTGAGGATGAATCCCCCCCCACACCTGAGTTCTCCTCTGCAAAAAAAATTGTTTTTTTTATTTTGTATGCACCCAAGTTAATTATTAGAGCATGCTCAGTATCCTATAACCTAGTAACTAAAATAAAACCTTCATTCAAATCAAATTATTTTTTTTCATCAAAAATTCCCACAAATCCCTTAATAGATATCGGAATAAGATGCATATGTTCTTTAAACAGGAATATATATATCTATATATATATATATATATATATATATATATATATATATATATAAATGGGTCCCCTTCACATGGTCAACATTTTAGAATGTCGAAGACCGTATGGCCGTGACCATATGATTGACATTCGAAATGTCGACCAGGCAGAACTGGCATCTCCGTACAGTGTAGACTGGAAAGACTTCCATCTTCCACACTGTAATGCAATCTCGGAGTTGGTATATTTAAGTTACGGGGGTGTAGGGGGCGGAGCCCCACTGCTTGCAGTGTGAAGGTAAGTTATTGTTGTATTTTTTTTTTTAATTACATGATCGACATTTCGAATGTCGATTGCATGGTCTCGGCCATATGGTCTTCGACATTGTGCAATGCTGACCATGTAAAGCAGACCCGCATATATATATATATATATATATATATATATATATATATATATATATATATATATATATATATATATATATATATATGTATATATATATATCTATATACACCCAATGGTTGCAATTTAGAACCTTCTAATGATGTAATGTAGAGGTTCACAATATCTTTCTGTATGTTAGATATCCCACAGCTCTTAGGTAGAATCAAAATTTAAATAGTTGAATGCTAAATAAACTACCCATTACCAATTCAGTTAAAAATCAAGCCTTGCGTGTGCAATAATCTCATTCATTGACACTATCATATAAAATGCATCATCATATAAACTTTCCAACATTTTATCTACATTGATAATAATCCCCCCATCCTGCTCCTGGTTTTATTTAACAGTAATCAGTACTATTTTTATTTATTTCAATAAACAAGTTTTCATCTTTAGTTAAATTACAAAATGTTTTCTGCTTACCATTTCCAGAAAACCATACTACCATGTCACTTTCACTTGCTTTTTAAAAAAGAACTAAACAAGGATGTAATGGTGAGTTAAATATAGCCATCTTCAAGGAACTGATGGAATATCACATTTTTCTTTATTTGCAAAAAAAAAGTTGTAAATTAAACTTACATGCATGCAATTTCAGTTCTAAAATAGTATCTATCAAATTTGCTCTCTTGGAAGGAATAAATGAAACACCTCACTTGAAATGTCAGAGTATCGTTCATAAGTTCATAGGTTCATACTTTTATACTAGGCTAATGACAACCAGGAGTTTTATAAGACTAGCCATGCAACCCAACCCAGTTTTATCCACAAGCTCCTTAGATGCCTGTATGATGGTTTATTTTACTAAGGAGGTTGGTAAGGGTTGTGTGGGAGGTATGTTAGTTGGGAATTAATTTACTTATTGTCAAGCACTGTCCATCAGTCACATGATTTATTTTATTTATTATTTATTTATTGGTTAGTATTGGTTAGTGGGACTGCCTTCATTGGATCCTGTTAACGGTGAACTACTTGCGTTACTTATGAAAATATATTAATCTCCTCAGACATTTAACACATATTATTAATTTAGCAGGAGTATTGAATCCAAGATCATACTTGGGTGCTGCCAGTTTCCACCTCAACACTAAACCTTGTTTAGAAATGAATCTTCCTCATCCAATGATAATACAACATGTTAATGGGGCTCTCTGTTAACCTCTAACCCTCTAGGTAAAATATATGCATACTCTAAGTTTGTGCCTTGCCATCTTCAGCTAATGTGCTCTCTGTTCAACACTCATCCACCAGGGAAGATATATGATGGACGGAATCCCCCCACCCAATTTGCAATACTTATGTAGTCTTCTACTGGCCATCCACCCACAAAGGCTAGCAGACATGGTTCTTCCCATCCCTTGCAGTTACACTAATAAGAAGCACCCAGATGGTTACTACAGATGCAAGTTATTCTGTTTTATCTTGAATATGAAATACTTAAATGATACTTAAAAAACTGTTTATAAAATCCATTTATCTGTCGAAGTCTTACCATAGATAAACCCTCTTATCTTGGTGTTAGTAAATGAGATCCTGTTGGGTTACAGTGTTTGAGCATATTTTTCTTTTTATTTTTACAAGTAATAGCTTAATGAGAACTTGCTTGCACATTAACCAAGAAAATGGACTACCATTGACCTTCACTTTCTGACTTGCTCCTCCTTATCTCTCTTTTACTCACTTTATTAGTCCTGATTCATAACCCATGGAAAAGTGAGTTTGTTTGGATTAAGAGCAGTTAGTCCTTTAACTATATCAATGTAAATGACGAACGATGGCAGTATAGTATCAGAGAGTATAGCATGGAATTAGCACTTTGTCTAGTATAGTATTAAGTAGCGCAGTTTTAATGTTTCAGAAAATCATATTCATGTAATGTTGTTGTTGTTTGTCTTTCGGCTTTTCCCGTTTAGGGGTCGCCACAGCGGAACTCTGGTCCACTAATGATTGGTAGTAGATTTTTCACGAATGCTGAGGTGCCAGCTCAACGTTCAACATTCAACTAAGGCACGCCCATTTACACATGTCTTTCGAATGCCCACCCAACCGTGGGGAGGACATGTTGTTGTTGTTGGTCTTTCGGCTTTTCCCAGTAAGGGGTCGCCACAGTGGAACTCCAGTCTGCTAATGATCGGCAGTAGATTTTTTATGAAATGCCGAGGTGCCAGCTCGATGCTCAACCTTACTGAAAATGGTTGTGAGTTTACCAAAAAGAATAATGCAATAATAATAATGTATCATACTGCTTTGATTTTACACAAATATTTCTGTTGTAATATAAAATCAGTGCTGTATGTAGAACAGCATAATGCAGCAGTATGTTTGAACTAATGACAGCTGGTGGTGAGTCATAAACTTAATGTAAAAAGCTATAAATCTGTATATGGGATAAAGAGGTTGGTACAGATGGGTATCAGGGTTTTCTTTTAATGTGCATGGATTGATTTGCATGATTACATGAGTACAACAGAAAATTGAGCATATTAGATATGAGTCGGCAGCTGGCACTGTAATAATAAAAAAGAGACGCAGTATATCAGAACTCATTGTGCATTAAATGTTAGAAATCAATAATATACGATTAAAGTATTAACGACATATTATTAGAATGTCATCATAAAGTTGCTCTAATAGTAAAAGTTGGACTGATACTGGAGTTTTGTAATACTTTAGCCCTAGTATAACTGTTTTTGCACATAATGGTTTCTGCAATATGGAATTTTCATTTGCAGTAAATATAGTCTGCCTTATTTGTCAGGGTAGCACTAGTTAATAAGTAATAGTCAAATATACCCAGTAATTTTGTGTCTTGGTTTTGTTTATTTTTTCATCACTATCTCTTATAATTTTCAAATAAAGGGGTCTTGAATTTATTACCGTTATTATTTGTTTTACTTACACAGTATACATTAAAGGAATGAAGCATTATTTAGTGAATTCTGTCTGCACAGTAGATAGTCAAAGTACAATAGATTTGCATAGTAAAGATAAATGTAGAAAAGATGAGGAAATACAATTTTCCAAGTGATTTTGTGACAGTATGCTTTACTACTGCACAGTCAATACTAATTATTTAGGCAGCATGAATCAAACATGTTGCTATACTAAAATGTCATTTTACTCATTGCACATTACAGGCAGAATACCTTGTGTAGTGCATAATAAAGCATACCATATTGAAATAATACTGCTGTATGCAAGCTTTACACTGACAAGAGCAATGCTTTGTGCAACACACATAGCAAATAATAAGGCTGAGGAAGCGTTTTACTTTTTATGTTGTTAGAATTAGGGTTGTTGTGGCTACAGTCTTGGGGATTGGTCAGTGTGAGATCACTAACAGAGGAGTAAATATTTTTTTTTTCATTTTCATCACTGATGTGTGATCACACAAATGGTATAGTAAAGGAGAAGGGTAGAGGGCAAGACCCTCCTCAAAAACATTGTTATGTGTGTGTTTTTTATGAGTTTTTAAATTGTATGTAGGGTTAGATGCATTGTGTTTGATATAGTGAAAATATGAATAAGGGAAATTTGAATTTTCAGTATAAATGTGTGTGTGTGTGTGTGTGTGTGTGTGTGTGTGTGTGTATATATATATATATATATATATATATATTATATATATATTGCTATATATATAGTTATAGATATATAGATATATGGAAACACATATTTTGATTAGTTTTTGAAGTTAATGTAGCATCAGATGTATCATGTTCACTATAGTGAAAATATAAGTGGAATTGAGTGTAAGGTAATTAAGATGAAAGATGCTTGGAAGTTGAAAGAAGCTAAATAATTAGCATTCAAAGTAACCTAGCAAGCTTAATCATGTTATTATTTAAGGCTGGCAACAAAATTATCTCTCAAATGGGCAAAAGTGTGTGTGTGTGTGTGTGTGTGTGTGTGTGTGTGTGTGTGTGTGTGTGTGTGTGTGTGTGTATAGAGAGATACATATATTTTTTTTTAATTAGACTAGTTTTAAGCAAAAAGTATTAGCCCCTGAGCTAGGCAAAATACCAGAAATTCCCACTTGAAAACCATTTAGAGTATTATGTTGTATTCTACTAATACTGCTTTTATTTTCTGGAGAGAATATTACATTTTCAATTACTGAATTTTATATTTACAAAGATGTTGCAGTAAGTTGGAAGAAATTGCATACCCAGGCGTATGACAGAAGTTTCACATTTGAAAATAAAAACCAGAAGGCTTCATCAGAGACCACATGATTTGTTTTTGATGTCCTGTTAATGCATGGAAATGCACTCCATATGATTAAAATGGCTGTAACCAATATTGGGAAGAGAAACAGGTGTTAGGAATAGATTTTTTAAAACATAGTTACAAAACTTCTCAAGTATATCATCAGTGGTCCCAACAGATTAGAAAGGTTATGTTCCAAAATATTCATATATTTGAAAATCTCAAGTTCTATACAGCATGATGGAGTAAGGGTTAAACTAAAGGTTTACAGTATTTGATTAGACTTTATTAGATGGGAATGCCACTAGTCAAAAAATGCTCTAATAAAATATAGCAAGACATTAGACCAAATTAAGTGATCAAAATATTTCATCTATTATGCACACATTTTACAAATTAAATTCACAATAGACATGGCTAATAAAGATAGATAGTGTCAATGTTCAATAAACAGAACTTTTCCCATTCCAGCTATATAAGGGTATGAAACTGATTAGTGGCAGAGGAAAACTAATTGTTATGGAATAGGTGAAAGAGAAGACACATGGGATGAAACTGATTGTAGACAAGAAGGATGTCATGGCAGAAAGTCAGGTAAACTAGTAGAACCTGGAAAATGAGATATAAGGGAAATAGTGGAGCAGGTTCACAGCTTCAGCTATGTGTGAGAGGTGCTTGAGGTGAAAGGATGTCTGAATAGGGAGGTCAAGGATAGAATCAGAGGGGTTACAGCCAATTGACACAGAGTGTCAGGGGTTGGGAGTGACACAAGAATGGCAAAGAAGCTGAAAGTAAAGTGCACGGATTAATGGTGCGACTAGTATTTTACTGAAACGTGGCAGTGAAGGTAGATGACTTGATGAAGCTAGAGGTAATAGAAATTAAGTGCTTGAGATGTGTGGTGGGATGCACACTGTGGGAGAGATGAAGAAATGAGGAACTCAAAGCAGAAGCCAAAGTAGCTCAGTTTGCAGTGGGGGTCAAAGAGAACATATTTTCTTAGTTCAGGCACATATGCAGGAGAGCATAAGATAATCTGGTGAATATTATTTGGGAGGGACAGAAAGAAAAAGTAAGAAAGAAAGAAAAAGAGAACAGAAGAGCAAACTTAGACATCCAGCAAAGAGACAGGAGAATTGTGTGACAAACCATTGAAAAAGGAAGAAAAGTTGTACTTAAATATGGAAAAAGGCAACATGATGCCATGACTCCATGTATAAAATGCAAAAAAAATGTGCTTTTGGTGTTGGAGATGATAATGATGATGAAGGGGGAATAAAGAGATAAGATCAAGGGTATATCTAATACAATCTAATACAAGCAACTTTACAGCTCAAAGATTTAAATGTTTCACACGTATGTACACACACACACACACACACACACACACACACACACACACACACACACACACACACACACACAAACCACCACATTCATGCATATCCGTATATGTGTCTATATATGCTTCACATCTATATCTACCTATCTGCATGCCATATTTTTAGGCATTATTCTGTTGGTACAGAAAACATTGGAATACGTGTGAAACATTTAAACAAAAATCAGCTGATGCTATTGCTTACCCCGTCTCAATACTAATCAATCGAACCATAGTAGAAGCTAAAATTCCCACCATCTGGAAAATATCCTGTGTAATCCCACTTCACAAAGGAGGCAGCTCTACTGAATTCTCCAATTATAGGCCAATAGCTATACTCTCTCCACTTGCAAAGATTATGGAAAAATGTATTTATAGACAACTGATGCACCACCTAATCCATCACCTTATGGCAGACACTCAGCATGGCTTCCGTCCTCATCACAGCACTACTTCAGCCCTCCTAGCCTTTACTAACACCATAAACCATAATTGCAACAATAATTATATATCCTCAGCCCTCTTCTTGGATCTTTCCAAGGAATTCGATATGGTTGATCACCAACTTTTAATCCACACCCTGCAAACATTCTGCCTAGATACTAGAGCCCTTCAATGGTTTCAATCCTACCTGAATGGTCGACAGCAGGCTGTCCTCTGGCAGAACAAACTCTCTAATCTTCTATCTAACACCCTTGGAGTACCACAAGGCTCTATACTAGGGCCCTTGCTGTTCTCCATCTTCATTAACGACCTTTATACTGTCATCCCAAAAGTCAGCTGTATCCAATACGCTGATGACTCTACTCTGATTTGCTCAGCCACATCTCCAATATAGTTATGGTCAGCTACCCAGACCACCTTTAATACAATAGAAAACTGGCTTTCTGAACGTTGTCTGATCCTAAATCCCAAAAAAACGAAAATGCTGTTATTTTCACCAACATGTAGGTCTACCACTTTCACCTTTACCATAAATTAAAATGATAGCACAATAATCGCCCCTGACCCCTCTACAAAACTATTAGGTGTCATTATAGATAACTATCTAAAATTCGACCTACATTTTAACCAAACTATCAAAACCATCAATAAAAAACTAGGGTCACTTTACAGAATAAAAGCCTTCCTAACCTCTCCAGCTAAAATTGCCATAGCTCGATCTCACCTTCTTTCAACCCTTCTGTATGCATCCCCTCTACTCTTGAATTTGAACAAGACTGTCCTTAACAAACTCTCAATTTGCTGCAACCACATTGCCAGGTTTGCCACTGGGCTGCCTTTTAGGACACATCATTGCATCAATCTTAATCAGCTTGGGTGGCTTGAACTACCCCGCCTAATCCAGTATAACCAACTGATTATGGCCTATAAAATCCTCTATAATCCAGACAATACTCCTGCCTTAAAAATATTAATAACCCCTATAACAATCCTTCGATCCTTTAACAAACTACTAATTCAGACTAGCAAAATTAATAACACATCTGGTGACTCTCTCTTTGCAAACTCTGGAAGTAGACCCTGGAACTCTCTTCCAGCTGATATTACCTTACTTTCTACCTTAGGTCAATTTAAAACTAGACTCAAACAACATTTTGCACTTAACTGGCTATGTCAATGTATCAAGCCTGGCTAACTCTCTCTAGAATGTGTAAAAATCTGTTAACCAGCTTACTGTGTAATTTAATTTAATCCTGACTTACGCTCGGGATTAACTCTAACCTGTGGAACTTGTTTAACTTGCTTACTTATGTAATCACTGTAAATAGTCTATTTGTAATATGTAATGCTGGTATTATGTAATGCTGTATCTGCTTACCCTTGGAGCTTTTCTCCCCGGGCCTCCGCTGAAAATGGACATGCATCCAGTCGGACTATCCCGGTCAACAAATGTAAAATAAAATAAAATAAATTACCACTCTTGTTTCTGCATGCTCCTGATAAATCCGAACACCAACAGTCTCCTCCTTGGCCATATAAGAAAGCTGTTTTTGTGCCTAACAGATATATATCTGTATCCAGCCCCTATAATTAATATCATGCACACAGGTATACTGAGCACATGTCCCCCAGAAACCACTTACATACAACATTACTCTCCTTCTCAGTGTTAAAAACAATTTTGCTGCTGAGATATGTGTTATGTATACAACAGTCAAATTTATTTACTGTAATTCATAGGTTCATAGGTTCATAGGTAGGTACTAGGCTATCAGCCCAAGGGCCTATGCAAGCCTAGCCAACAAGGTTCCCTGGCTTACACCACCCAAGAAAGTTATTTTCCTGTGCCACTGACGAGCAGAGACACAGAAGTGATCCCCGGTGTGTATTTCTGCATTGGACTGTGCTCTGAGTATGTACTCAAGGGTATGTCTCCCATTAAGTTTATCAATCCTGTAGCCAAGCCACTGCTCTACAATTGCAGTCCCCTCTCAGTGTACCTCTCCCATTACAATTAGAAGTAATGATAAATATAGATCTTATGTCGACAAGTTCAATAGCAGCTAAAGGCAGGTGCACTTCAAATGATGGACCTGTACATAGCCACATTTACCTTGTACAAGCTGAGGTAGTTCTCCTGAAGGAATCTTCTGAAATTCTCCTTTTGCAAGTTCTGAACTCTGTGCTCCACAGTTTCTACTGTAGCATAATGAGGATCTCTGACTGCCATCATGCTTATGGTGTGCAGCTGCTGACTGAGCATGATGAGCATGCTAGTTAGGCCACAGACCATTACTGTTTCCTGAATTACTCAATTTGCATAATGAGCACACCAGCAAACTATCATGGTCAATTCTCCATTACGATGTGTACATACATGGGACACTGTGGTCAGCATTGCTTATGTGAAGCTAAGGCCATGCTTAGAGGAAGATAACTGTAATTCCATATTTATCCATCTGTAAAGGGAGTCAATTTAGTGCTTGATTTCTTAACAGCATACACAGGGATACAGGACTACCATGATTCACACCTTAAAGTGCCATTGTGAACCATTATAGTGCAGTACTTATATTTTTTGAGCCTGTATTTATTTATTTATTTTACATTTGTTAACTGGGAAAGTCCAACTTGGAATGAGCCAATTTTCAGCAGAGGCCCAGGGAGAAATTCTGCAGACACGTTATGTAATGTGGGAGGAAACCAGAGCACCTGGAGGAAACCCACATGAATGCAGGGAGGACATGCAGACTTCACACAGAAGGCACCCAAACCAGGAATCGAACCGGAAAACCTCTTGCTGTGAGGCGACAACATTACCGCTGCACCACTGCACCATCCATGTTTGTATGTGTCACACAAATGAGGTGCTCATTGTTTGTTGCTACATGGTTGACAGGAAATGTGTGACCTCATTTAGATGCCAGTTTTCTGCCATTTTCCACTCTCTTATTCCTCAAGAAGAAACATCATGGCTGGAGAAAGAAATGTTACTGCTCCTTTTGAAGTTCAGAGGTGGTATGAGCTAGAGTCCAAAATATTTTTTCTCCCTCCTATATAAGGAATATAGCAAGAGGCTCCTGCAAGAGGGCCATTCATGGCCTCAGTATAAGACTGAAGCTTGTAATAGTTTATCTCTACCTGTCTCATGCAACTGGCATGTCACACATGGGAGATCAGTGTCAACACCATTAAAGTGATATGACATGCACAATCCAGACCTCCTAGGCTGAAGAGAGGATGAAGTAAAATGGCAGGTGACACCTATGTACTGTACAAATTACATGAGCTACACAAATAATCTGACACTGTGTGCCATCCACAAATATTGCACAGTGCCTTTTTTTATCACAATAACCCCTGAAGAAATTGAAGTGAATAAGCACCTGCACAGGAGGAGAGTGGACTACCTAAAAGAGTGCTGAGATGAGCAAATGTGAATCATACTTTATACCTTGAAATACTAACAGTAGCAGAGGTTAATTCTGAAACATTATACCTTTCATATATCACTGACATTTCTATGATAATAGCCATAGGTCATAGGTAGCAGTTTGACTGTTAAATGTTATTAGAGTGTTTATGCAGGCTTCCTGTTGTAAACTTGAGCAAGTGGGTCAGAATTCTAAATATGTGCTGCTCCTGCAATGTTGTGGAGACCTGGGGGGTTTAATCAGCATCCTCTCCCTTTTGTGGTTTCATAAAATGTTTCAGTTGAATGTTTCTCTCTCTAATACTAACTACAGCATTAGATGGTGAAATATGAATAAGCAATAATTGTGGGTAGGTGGATATCTATAACATTGTCAGTCTTTGTCAATATGCCGATTTCCTTTGCTTATTACATATGAAGGAAATACATGGCTGAGCAGCATGTTGTTTTTGTATAAGTACTTTGGTAAAGACCTTAACCATTATGTCAAACTCACCCCCTGCTGTCTCAGACACCATTACAGCATTTCATACTATAGATTCCTAATAGTTTGTCCAAGTAGATTGTCATGTTAATTATCCCTCAGAATGCAGGTGATGATGGCAGCTGATGCAAATCCCCCTCTCACTTGTGTATGCTAACAGCCTTATTAAACTGAGAGGTGTTTCCTTATCCTTAAAGTGAATTAGGTGCAACTATCATAGTCAAGCTATATATCTCAGCTTCAGTTTTTTCATTGTATTTCTAGTTGTCTTTCCCCTACATTCTTTATTGCTACCCTTTCAACTGCATACAATTATTTTACTTTACAGTCACATGCAACAGAAACATGACCCACAACCATTCTTCAGTTAAGGAATGCTACCCCTCTACCACAGGTGGCAGCAGCATTATCACCACCATCACCAGAAGCACCCAGCACATCCCTTCCTGCCACAGTCACATCCACACCTCCTGCCTTACCTGTACCATCCAGTTCAGGCACCAAGCACCAAATGCTGAGACAGTTGCACCCTCTGGTAGCAGTGCTGGTGGAGATTAAACCTTTGCCTCTCATTGGCAGTGGACAGACATTCTTGGGAGAATTATTAACAGGAGTGTAGGTTTCTGAATTGGCCAGATGGAGAACATCATTCAGTGCCTCACTGAGTCACATCCTGCCAAACACTGTCTCTATCATCTAAGACAGAGACCAGTGGTGATGGTACACAGGGTGGTGAATAATCTCCCACTGTGTCACAGCTGGCAGAGGTTGTAGCGGCAGACAACTTATACTAGAGTTCCCCTTCCTTTTGTGTCCATGCCCACCCCTGTTTGTTGTTCAGTCCTCCTTTCAACATTATCTTCCTAATGTATTTTTCATCATTGTATTCCCTCTCCCTTATTGTGTTATCTCACAACCTGTCAGTCACTTTTTGACCTGTCAGTCACTTTTGTCTTCCGGTGTTACCTAAAGTAACTCACATACTTTCCTCTTACATCCCTTCCTTCCTTCCTTCCTTCCTTCCTTCCTTCCTTCCTTCCTTCCTTCCCAACATAACATTTTTAGACAAGACAAATGGGCTCCTTTCCCATAAAATACAATTCTCCCTGTATCATGATGATTCCTTAGCTGCTTACCTTCTGTTCTACCCTCTGCTTGCTTCCTCTTTTATTGCATTCGTGTGCTCCCACTTTTAAACTTCTGTCACCTTTCTGATCATGCTGTATGGTGGATCACAAAGAGCACTGTTGATGCCCATGTACAGCCGATGAGAACTGTCTGTACTCATTGCATAGCAAAGGGATGGGCAGCCATGTTCCGTATGTCCAAGTATGTCCAAGTACTAAGTACAATGACTATCATGCAATGTATGTAAGAGCCTCAGCCAGCTCTTACCTCACATATGAGCTTATTACTATTTGCACATACTATATAGGGAACATCATCTGTTTGTATTTGAATTTGAATACTTCCTCTTGCAATGAGTTTCAATGTTAGATTATGTCTGTGGATGACAGCTTAGACCTTAAAGGTTGTCTGCTGGTGTCCTGATGAGTCATTCTTTGTTCTCTTAATATATTATTCTATAGTGAGTGACCTCTGGCTGCTGTGTGTTTCCCTGATGCTCTTTGTTGCACTACTTCTGTATTTAGATCTGTAAGTGAATTTCTTTCCACACTATAAGCTGGGAAGATTTTGGCTTCAAGTATGGTTAGGGTAGTATGCGTTCATTCTGCAAGTTTGTAATCACCAACTGCTGTGTACTTTCCTGACAACATTTAACTTACTATTTCTGTAAGTCAAGCTGTAACTGAAGTACTTTGCACCGTAAGTGGGAAGGGTTGTGCAGTTTTATTTTTTCATTCTACAGTTGGAAAACTACCCAATGTTGAGCTCTTCATGGATTCCTTTTAGTCATTCTGCTCCTGTAGCTTAACCTGTAAAGGATGTGCTTCATATACTGTATGGAGCAGCGTTGTGGGTACAACTATCTTTAGGGTTGTTGATTTTTATTCTTTTATTCTGCATGGGTACAACCATCAGCTTATGTGTGCATCCCTTACACCTTTTGCATAACTGATTTTGTAGTACAACTTGTAAAAAAAATGCTTTTGGATACTGTAAGTGAGGGAGGTTGTTGCTCAGATCCCATAGTGGCTGCATATATATTTGTCATTGTCACAGTATGGTGCTTGTTTCCTGACCATTGCATTATAAAACAGACAAAATGGTCAGACACTACTGATGTTTAACTTTCATATCATCAATATTTTGGTACTTTTCTGTCTCCCACCCATTATGTGATCTTTTACATATTTTTATCTTCAGTTTGATGGCATTTATGTCTGTGGGTACACAACCCCTATCGCCATTGTTGTCCACATTTCTGACTGTGTTAACACCTCTATTTACAGTCTTATCTGTTTTCTGTTTGCTTGCTTGGACCTACCACCTACTCGGCCACCTAACATCATCTCACTTCCCTTACTGCCTAGCACAAGTTATATTCTCTACACACACATGCACACACACACACACACAAAAACACACACACACACACACACACACACACATTATATGTATATATATATATATATATATATATATATATATATATATATATATATATATATATATATATCTCTATTATATCTATATCTAACCGTATATCTATAGCTAGCTATTTATCTAATCTATCTATGTATCTATCTATCTATGTATCTATCTATGTATCTATCTATCTATCTATCTATCTATCTATCTATCTATCTATCTATCTATCTATCATTACTTCGAAATATAGACTGGCACACAAACTGTAAGGCTGCCACATATTTTCATTCTCTTGCTGAGACTGTGTATGTGAAATTGTGCTGAGCACCCTTGGGGGCTCATACTCAACATGCAAGTAATACCACTGCTTGTACTTAAGCTACACAGACTACAGACGTAATGCATGCACCAGTGCTCAAGTCTGTAGCCACACCATACTTGCCTTTAGCCACACCATACTGATACACATTCTTTCCATAGTCCATGCTGTGGCTACAGCAAAGATATTCAATGAACTTCTCATCACACAGCATGAGTGACTACTTTCATTGTTAATGAGCATTGAGGCTTGACCAACATGCGCAGTAAACACAAGAAGCCCAGCTGTAATTGTGGCACATTGTTTCTGAACCCCAGGTATAGTTTATTTTGTAATATAAGTTATTAAAAATATAACAAAAACTGCATCATTGTAGGACAGGAATTCAATGTATGAGTAGCACTTGTTTCTGTGGCTATTTTGGATATATCTTAATATCAAAAAACAAAGATTTATTCATTGCCAGCATTTATAGACAAATGCTTCATAGGGCATGCAACTTTTATTTATTTATTTACCATAGTTTATAAGAAATAGACTGCTAGATATATATAAAATACTTTTATAAAGAAACAAATAAAGTCAGGCAACAAGACTGGGAACAGACGCAATTCCACTCAACACAAGTTTATTTTTTGAGCCCAGTAGATAAGCACATTTGCCTCCATTTATTCAGGGACTTCATCAGATCATTTCCTGGTTTGCGCTTTACTTTAGGTAACACCGGAAGACAAATACCTTTATAAGTTACGTACATAGGTTCATAGTTATATACTAGGCTAATGACTACCAAGGCCTTTATAATTCTAGCCATGCAATCTAAACAAACTGTGTCCCTATGTATCACTGGCATTTATTAGGAGAGAATATTTTAATTAGGAAGTTTCTAGAGGGTATATGGGGGGATGTTAGTTTGGCCATTACTGTCTGCCATTGTTTTAACAGGGACATGGGGGCTGGACCTGGGGTAAATTTCCAATTTCTCATCCAATAGTCAAAGTTATGCTTATAGGTTTGTAGGAGATTACTAGGCTAACAGCTCAAGAGCCATAACAGGCCTAGTCAGTTTTATCCAGGCTTTACTCAATTTTCTATCCCTGAGGAAAGATAACAAGGGTCAGCAAGAAAGATACTGAGAATTTTTACAGACTGCCTGTATCCAGAAGGAATATGGGTACCACTCAAAGAGTGAATTTGCAATCCGCCATCCATTGATCAAGATTGCACTTGAAGATGGTCAGGGAAGAGCTCTGCTACACATTAATTGGAAGCCTATTCCAGATGAGGGGCAATCTCTGGGACACATATCTATCTCTCCAGCATAATCTATTCACATCAGAGATCAAGTTTAGATCTTTGGAGCGGGTAACCTTTATGAAGTAAGTTTTGCGAATGTGCAACATTTCCATCAGGGCTGGGTCAGAGACTGTCTTGTAGTTCAGGCACAGATCAACCCTCAGTAATCAGTAAGAAACTGAATACAGTGATAGGGCTTTTAATCAGTCCACATATGACATGCTGGTTATACCCTGTATTTTTTGGATGAAAAATCTCTGAGGAAGGTCCATCTGTTGCAGGTGTCTGGTGAGGTACATACCAAAGGATGCATTGTAGTCAGTTACTGGTCTTATGAGGGCACTATGACATCCTTAGATCTGGATACTATACCCTTACTTATAAGCTGAGCAGCATAGAAGGATTTCCTCCCACCATGGACACATGATGGCGAAAGTTCAGATTACTATCTATTTGAGTACCCAGATCTCTCAAAACTGGGTTTACTCTTGGGGGGGTGCTATCAATGTTGTAATTTGCAAGGGTATTTAATTTCCCAAAGGGTATTATTATGCACTTCTTTGCATTTGATTTGAGGCTATGGCTCTAACACTAGTCATTAGTTGGTTCATTAGGGTTAAGGATGGACTGTGCTTCAAATGGATAGGGACCCTGCTCCAGTGCATGGAGATCCTCTGAGACATAAATCTATCTTGCCAACATGTCTTTTTTATGACACAGGCAACATTTATATCCTTGGATCTTGGTGCTGATGCTGTTTGTTTTGCAGATATGCAAAATGTCAATCATAGCTGGATCAGAGTATGCCTTGTGTGTCATTTGTCTGTGTAAGATTATAAGATGTTTGTGTGTAGCACTCAATTTGCAGTCATCTGTGGACTTGTTGAGCCAAAGCTACTTGACATTAGCCTTTACCTCCAAGAAGTAAATGTTAAATAGGAGTAGTCCCAACATGGAGCCCTGGGGTAACCCACTGGTGACTGGTCTCTTAGTGGAGGTGGTATCACCAATCTTGACTTGCTGGGTCCTTTTTGTGAGCCAGTTGACAGTCAGTGAGTTTGTCAACTATACTTGGGTGGAGTATTATATCAAATGCCCTGGCCAGGTCCATGTTGACAGTATGCACAGTTTTCCTCTCATCCAATGCCATTGTGATATTCTCAAAGAAATCCATCAGATTTAGTAGGAATGATTATCCCTTGACAAAGCCAGACTGGGTTGGTTTCTGTGTCTGAATGTTGCCTATGTCTTAGTTGATCATTTACATGATAATTTGTTCCAAGGCTTTATCTATTACACTAGTCAGACTAGTAGGTCTGCAAGTTTCCACGATTGGTTGATTGTCCACCTTTGTGAAGTGGGATGACTGTTGCAGTCTTCCATTCTCATGGTAGAAAGCCTTTTCTCAGGATATAATTGGAAAGTGACTCGTGGTCTTGATAGGTCAAGTTTCCAGCTATTTAGGAGGCATTCTAAGCTATAGTTGGGATGAATTGATGCTGTGTTTTTAGTCTTCTCGAATGCTGTCAGGATCTGCTCCTTGTCAATAGCTGGTGGGTTATGCAGGCAGGTATTTTATGAAGGGAGGTGCAGATGAAGTTGGGGCTGAAGTTTGATCTGAATTTGTCAGCCAGAAAATTTGTTATGTCACTTGAAGGTAGCACCATTGACCACCAGTTTGGTACACCGATGTGTCCATGCATGTATTCTTTTCAGTGGAAGTGGATACAGCACATGTGATATTGAAGTGTTACTTACATACCACTAACCCCCCCCCAAAGCACACAGGTTCCCCACAGTGAGAACTCAACCTCCTATATATCTACTTACCCAATCTAGAGAACACAACATTAGTCATAAGCACCACTAAAAAAGTGGTTATAGGTTCTTAGGCGAATACTAGGCTAACGGCTCTGAAGGATCATTTTAAGCCTAGCCATGTTAACATATAAACTGTTCAAATTACCCTTACCATGATTTTTTATTCCTATACTTCCCATTTGTAAATTAATGTTTCTGGGATCATACCACTTAGTACTGAAAGGGAACCCTGCTGCAAAATAAAGCATTTAGGTACTGTCTCTGTCCATTAATAACACTGGGAGTAGTCCTGGGCTACATTTCCTTATTCCCATCTAATAATCTAAGTCACATTTGAATAGGGACAGAGATTAGCTTTGGTTTACATGGGTGGGGAAGCAGTTCCAGAGTAGTGACATCTTCTGGGATATGTATATGTCCCTCCATCCCAGTCTGTTTATATTGCAGAAGACGCAAAGGTCTATAATCAGGTATGCAAGATACCATTTGATTTATGGATGTGCAGTAGGTCCATTAGTACAAGGTCAGAGGATGCCTTATAGTCCAGATGCAGATCACCTCTTGATAGTCTATATGAGACTGAGTACAGTGATAGCGCTTTGGGATGATCCGTGTATGTTTCATGGTTTAGTCCTTGCATTCTTTTTGTGATAAATATGTCTGAACAGGTACATACCAAAGGGATTTTTATACTCAGTAATGGGACTGTTGAGGGCTGACTACAGTGATTCAATGATATCTCTGGCCCGAGATGATATCCTATTGCTCATAAGTTAAGTAATACAGAAGGTCTTCCTGAAAATATTAAACAACTATTGGTCTAATGCTTAGGGCACTGTCTAACTATGCTCCTGTATCTCTAACTATTGAATTGACTTTTAGCTAAAGTCAAAGTAAACATTATTCATTTAGAACTACACACATGAAGCCTAAACAAAATTTTGTGCATCAGCTCAATTCTTCAGATTACAAAGGAAAGAGAAACAATACATACAAGTGGAGGAATAAACATAACTAACAAATACAATACTACTCCCAATTCACACAAGAAAGAGCAGAAACATTTACCAACACTCATATACAGTACAAAAAGAATACCCTCCCCTGAGTTAAATTAACTACCCTATTTAAAGAAAAACAAAACACACTACAAATTGAAATATCTAAGTTATTTGTCTAAAATTTGTCTAGAGACAGTACCTAACAAAAATCGCAACAATAATACTCCCTCTTCAGCATTCTTTGTTGATCTGTCAAAAGCCTTTGACATGGTTAATCACCAACTCCTCTTACATAGTTTAAAGGAAAATCTTGCATTAAGCTGGTTCACATCCTATC
Source organism: Protopterus annectens (assembly GCF_019279795.1). NCBI lineage: Eukaryota > Metazoa > Chordata > Ceratodontiformes > Protopteridae > Protopterus > Protopterus annectens. The sequence goes on from NC_056732.1 coordinate 915,948,556, forward strand.
TCGAAAATTGCAAACAGGCAGTTCTCTGGGACAACCATCTCTCTGATCTTCTCCCCACCTCTATAGGAGTCCCTCAGGGCTCCATCTTAGGTCCTCTTCTGTTTTCCATTTTTATAAATGACCTTCATCTATCCACACCTCTATCTACCTGTATTCAATATGCAGACGACACTACCATCATTTGCTCTGCCTCAACTCAGACTGAACTTCAAAACCAAACTTCTCATCTTTCCACCACACCACACACACCTGTCCTCAATTCATCACACTCACATCCAATAATGGCACCTCATCACTCCAGACCAAACAACCAAACTCTGGGTATTGCTATTGACAACCAACTAAAATTTGACTTTCATATTAACTCAACAATAAACAACTAACAGAAAACTAGGTTCTCTCTACAGAATCAAATCTTGCTTAACTCCTGAAGCCAGATCTAATATAGCCAGAACCCACTTAATCTCTACCCTATTATATGCTTCCCCCAAATACACTAATCTTTCTAAGTATAATCTCAATAAACTAGCCACATCATACAACAACATTGCCAGATTTGCTACAGCCTCTCCATATAGGACTCACCATTGCTTGAATCTCACAAAACTAGGTTGGCTGGAACTACCCCATCTAATACAATACTATCAACTTACAATTGTCCACAAAGCCCTTCATCACCTAGAGAACACACCAATGCTCTCCACCCTTATAAAACCCTATACCAATTTGAAGAACCCCTCTAACAAAATACTGATTCAAACTTCTCTATCAAATAACATAGCAGGTGACTCCACATTTTCCAACTCAGTTGGCAAAATTTGGAATCAACTACCACCAGACCTCATATCCCTGACCTCAATTCCACTATTTAAAAACAAACTCAAAATCTTCCTAACCAACCACTGGCTATGCTCTTGCTATAACCCTGGCTAACTTCTTTCTTTTCCCTCCTTCCTTTCTTCTGACCTCCCTCTCCTTCTCCTCCTAACTCTAGTATACCACAACTTCCACTTCTTAATTATTCCTATCTCTCTCTATTAATAGACATAAATCTAATTTATAATGTAGTAATACTGTAACTAAGTAAAATATCTAATCTTATTCACCTGCTAAGTCTTATATTGTACTCTTGTGTCTATACATTCTGGAAGAAATTTAAAGCAAATGTTTTCTTTTTATGGCATAATTCTGTATATTTTTTAACTTGTTAAGTAGTAGTTAGCGGAGCTTTTCTCCTCGGGCCTCCACTGAAAATGGACATGTATCCAGTTGGACTAGCCCAGTTAACAAATGTAAAATAAAATAAAAAATAAATAAATAAAACTGCACTTGAACGAGTTAAATAATACTGACTATGCATATAATAATAAATATTGCACTTACTTGGACTATATGTAAGTATATATTGCACAAATAAATAAAAATTGACTTATTATGTGTCCAGACCCCTGGGACTAGTGCCCGAGTTCAGAAATGTAATCACTTTAAGGCAGAAATTGTTACTTAATCTTGTAGTCCTGCAGCAGATGCTGTGATATCTCCTGCCCAATGCCAGATGCTTAAACAGTCCATGTGCAGGATGCGTGCTGTCCTATATTATTTTGGTAGCAGTGTATTGCCAATGTGGTAGTTTCCTGGGACAGTCTTTTTGCCAAAGGATACAATCATGCACTTTTTGGCATTTAGTTTTAGTTCATTACTCTGGCACCAGTCATTAGTTTAGGACAAGCCCTCCTGGAGGATGGAGGAGTCTTTTGAGTATTTGATTGTTTTTCACTTGTAGTCATCCACAAACCTGGTCAACTAAAGACCTCTGACATTTGCTTGGACTTCAGAGCAGTTGATACCAAACAGGAGTTTTCCCAGCACTGAGCCTTGTGGGAGTTTGCTAATCCCCCAGATTCACCAATCTTCCATGCAAGACTTGCTTAGTCCTGCACGGAAGCCCCCATTTAGGAGCAAGACAGCAGCGTGCCATACATATCGATGAAGGCGTGCTGCCCTAGCTCCTAGGCTAACATGGGAGCATGTACGAGTGCAAGACGCGTGTCTGAGAGCAGAGGTCTCAGAATAAACACTCCCCTGCAATGTAGAATAGCAGAAAGTGGGAAGAAATGAGCGAGATCACTCATAGGTGTTAGCAGATCCCCACCAACAGTTCCCCATGTGTACAACAGCAACCATACAGGAAAAGTAAATGAAGCAACCCTTTTATTTTTTTTAAAACTCCGATTAAAGCTAACCGTAGGTGCGCGGGTGTCCCCATCGCTTGGCTACAGTTAAAGCAGCTTAAAAAGCTGAAGAGGATAACAAGGAATATATATACAACTGAAGCAAAACAGCAACAGTGTAGTAGGCAGAGCATTCACCTAACGAGCAGGCATTCCCGGTTCGAGTCCCATTGCAGCACAGTCTATTTTACATGGCAAAGCACGTTATAACCAATATTTTTGTTGCATAACCCACTAAATAACACATATTTATGAACTGGAGTACTGCAGGAAATGCACATGTGAAGTATCAGTGTCATAATGAATAAGGCACTAGTAAGCAGGTCTAAGCACAACTAAGCAGTAGTAAGCATAAGTAAGCATGTTTGAGTGAGTTTGCAAGGGGGTAAGCACTGCCTATACAGATTAAGCAATCTGTAAGGTTACTGAGTATAAGAAACTGTAACTGGAAGTTAGCAGTGCTTAGCTCCATGCAAACAAGCACACCCCCGCTTACAACTGCTTTAAAGTGCCTTAATTACTCTGTATCCAATGGCCCATGTTCTGCCCAGCAACAAAATAAACAGTCTCTGCAAGGCTAGAACCCAGGACCTTGTAAACTGCAGTCACACTAGGTAACTACTAAGCCATCACAGCAGTACAGAAGAATGAGGTTTCAACCAATAAATCTTCACCATAGGAAAATCAAACTGAACATGTGGAATGAATCTATGTACAGAGTGATGTTGTATAACCTGCTACATAACATAAATATGTGAACTGGAGTACTGCAGTAAGTCCAGATGTGAGGTGTTATTGTAATAAAGTGCTGAATTCCCCAGGACCCCATACAGTGCATGTACACATGAATCACAGATACCAGACACAGATTTAAAATGTAACAAATAATAAATCAATGTCAAAAGGAAAATCATGCTAACTAGATATTAAGCAATGCTAAGCATTGCACAGGTCAGCTTATGTGGTGTAAGTAATGTGTAGGCCGACTAACTCAATCTGCCCAGTGGTATGCCCCTTTAAGCAATGCCAACATTAGATAAGCAGGTGTGCCCATAGCTTTGCGTTTTCAAAACCATCCAATCACAGGAAAGTGCAGGAAATCAGGCGTATTTAAACCCCACAGGCACCAATAATTCCCATAACTGGTTGCAGCTCCCTACTGTAGGCAGAATGGCTGGAGTTGGGGAAGGCACTCGATTTAGAGCACAGCGCTGAGGCACCCAGATGCCCAGATTCATGGTATGGCTCCTGGTAAAACACCATGAGGAGAGACTACTGCAAGGCCAGTACCACGGCTCACAGTATAAAGCGGAGGCCTAGGACGGTCTCGCCCATGACCTCGCCAGTGCCACTTGTATCCCTTGGACTGGTGAGCAGGTCAGGCATCACCATGCTGACCTGAAGCAGCAGAGGGGTGATCTCCTGGACCAGTGGATCCAAGAATCCAGGTAGATGGCTGATGCCCCAGCACTAACTACTCATTCTACTACGTAGATAATGTTTGCCTAACTTGTGTATACTATGGATAGGTAATGGCTAAATATCACTGTATTTCTCTGAAAGCTGCAGATGAGCGGGCTGTGAATCAGCAAGCCCATGCTGCTAGGCTGCAGAGGCTGTGTTGCAAGGCAGGTTAGTGATATTCTTGCATGTACTGTCATAAATATATATAACAGTACTAGAAAGTTTTGTACCAGTATAAAAATGTGTTGTGTACGGGATGTACTGAATAAACCAAGAATATGGCAGGAAGACTGTCATATAGATTGCATGGAAAAAAGGTGTAATATCCAGTGATTAAAACTATAACTCCAGGAGTGCTTGTGTACATTCTGCTTTCATATGTTGTAGTGTTGCATTCTATAAATAGTACTGTTGTATTAAGCAGTCGTACCCACACTGTTGAACACAGTTAAAATGTGTAGGAAGTTCAGTATAACAATGTTGGAAGTCCCAAGAGGTCAGTCATATAGAACAACTGAGGGAGACCTAGACAGAAACTATTGGAATGCTTTACATGAGTTACCTGATAGTACAGTGTACTGTGATGTTAACTGTAATATTTTTACTACACACAGCAGGGGTTTGAATCCCAGGAGTGGCAGTAAGTTGTATGCATAATCATACCCCACAATTGTACAGAGTTTGCGAGAATGTTCAGATCGAAAGCTGTATGCATAGTTCGACCCAACAACTATACAGACTTTGCTAGAATGTTCATATAGTACGCTGTACGCATTATCATAACCATCAACTCTACAGACTGTGGCAGAATGTTCAGGTAGTAAATGGTATGCATAGTTATACACCTCAACTGTTCTGATCTGTCCAGCATTTCTAGATAACAGGCCCAAATCTGCTGCCTGATAATCTGTTCCACTGACAAATAAGTGTGATGATCCAAGAAATGTAGGCAGCTTATACTGACATATAATGGATAGTCAGACCTGAACATAAAAAGAGAATGTATAGGGAAATAAACCTGTCATTGTAGCATCTCACCCAAAGTGTATTACAGCTATTCCAAAATATGTCACATTAATACCTGCATCCTGTCAAGCCTTGACCAGTGTGCAATTACAGACTGTTAGGTATGTGTATAACATCAACATGGCATCTGGGAGTATGTGTAGAATTTGTCAGGTAGTGTTAACAATGATTTTCCCAACAGCTATAACAGGTAAGAGGTGTAGACTTTAGTTACAACATAGTTCACACATATACTTATGTAGAAGCATGGCATCTGGGAGTGTGTGTAAAATTTGCCAGGTAGTGTTAGCAATGATTTTCCCAACAGCTATAACAGGAAAGAGGTGTAGACTGTAGTTACAACACAGTTCACTCATATACTTGTCTACAAGTGTGGCATCTGGGAGTATGTGTAGAATTTGTCAGGTAGTGTTAATTGATTTTCTCAACAGCTATAACAGGTAAGAGGTGTAGATTATACGTAAGACAGAGTCCATGTATATACTAATCTACAAACATACCATTGTACAAAGTAAGGCCATTGGGTGGTGTAATAATACATGTAAGGGACAGATCACTGCAGTGACTAAGAAAGTTGTTAAAACTACAGGGATATATTATTTGTTAATTGACCTCTCTTTTTCACCCCCACCATATGTGCAACAATAACCCAATTACACACCTCAATGGGTATGTGTACACTCCATACTTTTGTTGGGACATATGTCCTATTGGTTTACAAATATTCCCATTTTGTTCTATGCATATGCCATGTTAAAATACCCTCATACTGGTGGCCTGTTAACATCAATGAAACCTGCATGCTGTTGTAATGGCCACTGTTGTCCCATATATGCATGTGTTCTACTTGCTCTGCAACTGTTGTACATCTAGTGTCTTGGGTTAATGGGAATACCTATGCATGCTGTTATAACTAAACTTGAATGCTGTTGACTTTTACTAACTCATATCATTTTTAAAACTGCAACAACATAGCTAATATGGGAAGGCCAGTCCCAGCAGACCCACCTGTCCCACCTCAGCTGGCCATGGCACCAAGCACCAGCATGTCTGGGGCCCAGCCTGGGACCTCCTCCTTCATTGGCCCTGCAGCACCTTCGGGTGGAACTGCCACAAGGGGATGGGGCTCACCCCCCCCTGAGAGCGGGGACGGAGTGGTACCTGTCATCTGCCATTAGGTCCAGGTTTATGGTGCATAGGGAGCCTGACAGGGAGTTTTGAGACTGTCTACACCAGCTTGAGGGCTGCATGGTGCAATTAAAGGGTGAGCCTGCCCCTCCTACCCAGCCCCCAGCACAGCCAACCTTGGGGCCGTGAAGGTGCAGAGGTGACTGCCCATGGGTGGGGACCTCAGTCCCACTGTTTCCATTTGGGGGATCATGGGCTTATGACTTCCAAACACCCCTTTCTATCCAAGGTTTTTATATCACACATGTGTCATATACTGCCCGTGTATGCATCTTGTTTGTCTTGTCTGTTAACATACCCAGCCTACCTCCCCAAATATACCTACTACCCCTCCCTAACGTCCCACTCTCACCTGAAAAAAAAAGGGCAATCTGTTCCCACAAAAAAATTTTGCCCCATACATAGCTGTCCATTTCACACACGTGTCCACTGGACACATGTAATCCAGACTAATTGGCAGCACAACAAATTATTGTTGTCCTCACCCCCTTCCAGGGGTTTGAGTGTCCAAATCTACTTCCAAATTCAGTGTATATGCACAGCTGTTGCTGTAGAAGAAATGGGCAGCTGTGGACCTTCCCTACACCCTTCCTGTACATCCCTGGTTATTTTCCCTACTGTCTTTCCCTCTTTGTGCCCCTTTTTCACCACTTTCCTATCACCCCCTTTTTCTTTTCTTTTAAAGAAATTAGTGCAGGGGTAAGTGGGAGTAAGCACTTTTAAGCAGCAGTGAGCGAGTTTAAGCCTGTTTGCTTGACGGTAAGCTATACCTACACAACTTAAGCAGTATAGAAGCTAACTGAATATAAAAAACTGTAACCGGAAGTTAGCAGTGCTTACCTCCATGCAAACACGCTTACAACTGATTTAAAGTGCCTTAATCACACTGTATCCAACAACCCGTGTTCTGCCCAGCTACATAATAAACAACCTCTGCAAGGATAGAACCCAGCACTCTGCACACCATAGACAAAGTAATGTTCCACTAAGCCATGACAGATATAAATAAATCTAATGTTTTCAGAAATATATCATCCAGCCCAGTCATGCTACAGTACAGAGAATGTAACCAACATCTAGATGACCGTGTGTATAAATATATTAATATCTATCCTGATACAACATATCTACATATGTGTGTGTGTGTGTATATATATATATATATATATATATATATATATATATATATATATATTTTTTTCCTCTACATTTAGTACTATCATCTCTGGTACAGGTGTTAAGAAATCTGAAATTGATTAGGTGCCTATGCCTATCTTCCCATCTACCCATTACCATATGTGAAAACTTGGAGGCCACTACAGTCTTCATTTTCATATAAGAAACTGTTAAAATGTTTCTTCTAGAAAATATTTTCCAGTATCAGCTCCAGTAATTGTACTACCATGGGGCTCTTCTTGCAAGACAAAAGTCCCGTTTATAAGTAAAGCATTCTTTTTATACTCCCAGTTCCTGAGGAATTATTGTTTAGAAGTGCTTAATATCCACAGTAACTAGTGAAGCATCAGACAGCCAATGACATTTCTTATCTTTTCAAAAAAAGTGTCTGTTTTGTAGGACTGGGTGTAGTTTAATAAGTTATTCAATAGTCTGGCCACAAAAATTGGAAGTGGCTTAGTTTTAGAGTTTTCTAATTACTCACATAAATGAAAAATAATGCCTGTCTAAGTTGACTTCAGGGATGCCAAAAAAGCACAAAGCACAGGGTTAGTAACCTTACATTTTTCATACTACAACTCTGATTAGTTGTGTACATATGTGTAAGCACAAAATCAGTAACACTTTAACTGTCATTCACTTTCTCAAATATAACTCTATGTAGCTTTTTGTATCAATCAGCACTGGAAACACTGCATCAACGTATTATTTTGTGCACAGTATGACTAAAGTAACACCTTTCTCTGATGTCTTATGCTGTCTGTCAGTATCCTTAACAAGACTGTCGAAAGTAGTTTTCTCATAATAAACAATGTAAAATGTTTGGCTTCCTGTTGAAATGTCAGCACTTAAAATGCCAAGTATTCACATGCCAAAAAAAAACAGATCCAAACTGCAGGGGAAGAGTGAATCTCAAACATTGCTCTTCTTCTTTAAACTTCATTTTTGCAGGTGGTCATTCTCCCTGCTAATTTGGAAGCAGCCCTCCCCCCAAACTTATATATACTAACTCTGAAATTGGTATTACTTTGAATATTCTGAGAAATGACTGTCTCAGACTTAAGTCCATTATTTTTTAAGCCATTCAGTCCCTGACATTTCAAATAGTTGCCAACATTTTGGCATACCGGGCACTATTAAGGGTTTCCTAATTCCTACTTCATGAGCTCTTTCAAAAACATCTATGCTAGAATGAAGTGTTGGGATTACCTACTCCTCTTTTTGACAGTCTTAAGTTTCTTACTGTTTACATTCCTAGATACTGCAAAGATTTTAAGTTGATACAGCCTGAAATTCTTTAATTCATTTACAGTCTTAGCATGACTTAAAATGGCAAATAGCATTCCTTTACTCTAGACTGCTAATTCCTCTTCAATAAAACATTTAACAGATAAGTTTCTTACCTAAGTACTGTCTACAATCAGCATTTATTGTGAACACTCTTTGGCACAGCTGGTCATGTTTGTTTTTATTTTTGGCCTCGTCATACTGTGGGTGAAGTTGTGGTCCCACATATCTCTTCTAAATGATTCATCTATAGGCATCCTCTTTCTATCATTTAAGAATCTTAGAGTGTATAGGCCTGGACAGGACACTGATGTCAGTGATACTACCTACCTTTGCTTACCTGATTAATCCTATTTCAAGTCCAAATCTTGTTGGGAATCTTTTCTGTTTTTGACAGCCAACTCTGCCACATGGTGGTTCTAAGAAAACTTATTATCCTCAAACTCTTGATTGTTCTCTGCACCCAGTGTGATAACAGCTATTTTAGCCTCTACTGTTTTTTTTCAAAAATCATTTTATACTATACCAAAGAGAGATTCATTTTCCCCATGAATTAGACTTTTTAGTTTAATATTGTGACTGTTTTTCTTAAGAGCCCTGTAAATTTACTTTTATAACCCACAAAATTAGTCCAGCTCTTCAACTGAGCTGATATTCTCTCTACATAAATTTTATGTTGATGAATCAAATATTCATATTGTTTCTCCATGCTTTTAAATAATTATAATTCTATGCAATTATACAATTCCCACAACTATGAAAATGACTTGATGCCATTGCAGAAACAAGTTGGGAAGCTAACAGACTAGGTTCATTCAGCACAGTTCCCAAACTGATTATATTTTTCTAGGTAGACATTGTACCAGATCAAACGTACACACTTAAAACATTTCTTCCAACTTTTTCAGCAGTACAATGATATCATTAGTAGGGCCCAAGTAGCTGAGCCACGCATACAAGCACTCAATGGATCAGTCACAATATCAAAACATTGATTAACTTGGATACTGCCTCCAAAATTTGGGACATTTAATCTAGTCTTGATGTTATGAATCAGTTATTGTAGCTGCAGTAACCCCATATAAAAATCTAAGGAAACTTGGAACTTATTATAAGAACAGTTGCCAAAGAAAAATTGCATTTGTTACCCGGAGTTGATTTAAGCATAACTGTAATCTGTAAGACAAAAAGTAGATATATTAATTCTAAAGATGTAAGCCTGTTAAAAGTAAATACAAATCAACACTGAACAAAAGCGCTGAACAACTGAAAATGTAATCCAATGAATAGGCTCATATGTTCATAGGTACTTAACTAGGGTTTTGATCTGTGATGATCTTAGGTGGCTTAACCTTATATTCCATTGTAGTTGTTAGCCCTTACCTTTTACATACAAATAACTTATAAGCAAGTAGAACAAGGATGTAGTCAGGCAGGTACTTGTTGCCCATATCTTTGAGGGACGTGGGTGCTAAACCAGGAATGAACTTATAGTTCCCACCCATTCATCCAAATAACTTTGAATAGAGTAAGAGAAGTGCTTTGTTTTATGTGTCCTGGATGAGAGCTGCGTAAGAGAGGTATACTCTGTGATACATACCTATCCCTCCAACATGTTAGAATTTTGTTGCAAAAGAAATTGAGATTCTTTGAGTTGGTGCATATGCTACCATTGGATTTGTGAGTGTGTAACAGGTCTGACATGATAGTGCCTGCTGAGTCTTTAGACGTGAAGCAGAAGTGACATCTTAGCAGTCTGTATGATATCAAGAGAGGGGTATGGCTCAGAGATGGTTTCCATAGCTTTTGTGATTCTGGCCCATACTTTCTTTAGTAAGAAAACACTGTGGTCCCTCCAGCTGTGACAGCTGTTTGGACAGGTATACACTGTATTGGGTATTATATTCAATAACTGGCCAGATGAGAGCAGAGTAGAGTGGAATGATTACATCCCTGCACCTGAATACCATACCTTTAGATATAAGGTATGCAATGAAGAAAGACTTCAATGCAATAATGAATTCATGATGATCAAATTACACTTCACTGTCAGTATAGGTTCCTAAATCTCTGACTATTGGATCAACATTTAGGGGTGTATTGTTGATGTGATAGTTTCAAGGGAGGTCATGTTTGCCAAAGGATACATCTATACATTTCTTGGTATTTTAGTCCATGATTTTGACACCAGCTAATTGTTTGGGGGACACCATTTTGGAAGATTTTGGTGTCCTCTGGGGAGTTTATGATTGCACTAAGCTACATGATTGTGCCAAGCTACATGTGTCTGCAGTCTTAGTCAGCCTTAAACCATTAATATTTGCTTTGAAATCCAAGAGGTAAATGCCAGACAGGAATGACCTAGGGACTGAAACTATGGGTACATGACTAGTTAATGGTCTTTTGGAGGAGGTAGAGGCATCATCCCTAATTTCCTTTGCTCTATTTGCTATTTGGGTTTTCTTTGTGAGCAGATTTGCTATCCAGTGAGTTACTTAGGGATATATATTCAGCTGGGAGAGTTTATTTATGATACCCAAGTTTGAGATCCTGTTGAATGCATTTGTGAGGTCTATATATGCAGTGTGTACTGACTTGCATTCATCCTTGCTTCATTAACTTTTTCAAAGAAATCAACCAGGTTAAGGAGGCAGAATCTACCCTTGGTAAAGCCAGACTTGCTTGTGTCGAGAGTTTGTAGGTTACCCATGTCCTTATATAATAATTCCATAACAATCCTTTCTAGAACTTTACAGAAGAGGCTTGTCAGGCTTTTGGGTCTGTTGATGCCCCACCTTCTACAAGCAGATGACTGCTACTGGGCTCCGATCATCTGACACTAAGCCTATTTGGAGGTGAATATTGAATAACATCTGTAGGTGTCTGACTAGTCATGTTTCAGAATGGCTAGTAGGCAGCCTGGTATGTTATCTAGCCCCAAATAAGTAGTGCTCTTGGCCTGGGATAGTGTCTTGAAAATTTGTTTTTTGGGTGATTTAAGGAGGGGGTGTAGATGCAAGTATATGATATCTGGGACTATAGCAGAGGAGGCAGGGGTGAAGACTGAAGAAATTTGTCCTCTAGAAGATTGGTTATGTCTGAGTATGTGATATAAATATTAGCTCTGTGCAGGGCTGGACAATGTTTCTGAGGTTTCTAACAATGTTAAAGAAGACTTTATGATTATCTTTTGCCTGGGTGGCAATTTTTATCTCATAACTGGCTTTCATTGATTTGATCAGGGTCCAAAGTTCAGTTTCGAAAGAAAATTCTTGGCATTTTGACAGTTAATTTATGTTTTAGGACTATGATTTTTTTCTTTTATTACAGAGACTGTTTATATTAGGGTGCCACCATAAGGGATTACTTTTAAACTTAGTGTGGTATTTAGTTTTGAGTGGATAGGTGCATCTATACCAATACTGACATGTCGTTTGGAAGTTTGTATACTGGTTAAGGTGTTTACCTCCCAGACACAATGCTCTGGCTTTTCCTCACAACATTGACAGAAAAATTGGCTAGACTTAAAATAATCCATAAGGATAGTTGGTCTACTACTTAATGAAAATATGCAAAAAATATGGCTGTAAAGGATTCCACATAAGCAGTTAGGTCATCAAGATAAAAAGGGCATATGAATCTAGCCATGTCCTTAATCATGTTAAGTAGATTAGACATGGCATATTCTCTGAATACTAATATATTAGAAGATGCTTCCAGATTAAATCAATTGGAATCTGACTCATCTGTAGTTATATTTGATCAGGGAGGAACGTACAATTGGTGGGGAGCAAATCTGCCTCATAAGGGTAAGGACAAAGTTTAGGATTTTATTTTCCCTGACAGACAGTCTGTACTAATGAAGTCCATTATGTATAGATAGATAGATAGATAGATAGACAGATGTGGGTTGGCTGCACATCAATGATTTAAACTAAAATCAGTGTACATTTGGCTGACACAATTTGGTTGAAAAAAACCTGTCAAAAGTAGGACAAGATCAGGCAATCACCAAGGTTGGGGAATATGACCTTCCCTTGGAGTTAATTCAATGTTGGAGCTGGATAAAATAATTAGCAGCAGTTTTGGGGTGCAGCCCCCAACAGAGGATGAAGGAGAGCTTGTACCTGCAAAAGCACTGTTTTGAATTTTGTACATTCTGAGAAATAGCATCAGAGAATGTGCAAAAGCATGTTGACTTTTGCTTGTCAACTTTAGTGTGTCATCATTAGCAACATCAAAGTTGTAGCAGTTCGAGCATTACTACAATATCTATATCTGTATCTATATCTGTATCTATATCTGTATCTATATCTATATCTGTATCTGTATCTATATCTGTATCTGTATCTATATCTTTAGAGAGAGGATTTTTATGTTGTGCATGTGTGCTTGTGTATATATCGATATCTATACAGATATATATTTAAATGTGTGTGTGTGTGTGTGTGTGTGTGTGTGTGTGTGAATGTGTGTGTGTTTATCTGTGTGTGTCATTGTCTGTGGCATCTAAGAGTGCATAGTGTGAATCTGTATTTTTTTTTCTCATAGTTGACATGCCTAATGTCATATATATTATGGGTAAATTATATGAGGGAATAATGAGTTGTTATACTCTATAGTGCAACTGAGCAAGCATTTAAATAAGGAAATGAAAATTTTGTTTCTCTAAGAAAATTCAGATAATATGACTAATGTGCACTTCCTAAGGCTTCCTTTACTATCTAGGGTGTGGTAGAAGTGAAATTTTCTCCATTTGACACTACATGTATAGAGAAAATCCTATCAACATGTTTACTGCTTATACAGACACACACGGAAGTGTCCCCTTTATACAATTGCACATACAAATAAACACACGTGCACACACATCCACCCATATTTTCCATATACACAGAAGTAAGCATACACACACACACACACACACACACACACACACACACACACACACACACACACGTGCACACACATCCAGCCATTATACCCCATACACAGAGAAGTAAACACACACACACACACACACACACGCACACATGCACACATGCTCACACGCTCACGCTCACACGCTCACACACATACACACACACACACTCTTTTGGAATAGTTGCTATATGACTATTTTATGATCAGTTTTGGAATTCTATAGTTGTGAATCATGAAGCAGGATTAGAAAAAAACAGAGGCAACTGAGAGTGATCTCTCTGCCATGAAAACACTGACCCTTTGTTGAAAACTGCAATTCTAGTCATCTTGGTTGTCACCTCTACCATTGTTTCTCCTACTGAAAAAAGGCCACTTTGTTAACAGAGGATAAATAAACACATAAATAAAAATAAATAAATATTTTCATCTTGTATTTATCTACTTGTTTGATTTAATTATTTTCAGGTAATTTTCCTATTTACCTGATGTTTTGGTATTAGGATGTTTACACAATACAGGGAACTATATCTCTCAGCTTCCAGATTTTCACAGAATGTCCACATTTTTTCTTCATATATTTGGTCTATCCCACATAAAATTGGTTGTTTCCTGGCAAATCACTGAGGACTGAAATCACTAAATAATGATATACATTTGAGTTTCAGACTTCATATCCTACAAAAAATGAATGCCAACACAAATCCTGTTGTTGTAGCAACTTTCTAAATTTATAACAGCAATATTAAAAATCTATCATTATTTTGGGGCCTTTGTTCCACCATTATTTTAGGCTTTGTCCAGAGGTTGAGTGGTATGCATGAAAAACATGAGCTGAAGTGTCTACTACTAGTGCTTGTGTGCTAGTAGGTTGTGACTTATTTGCTCACTGCCAGTTATGCTAATTGAAGAGTGCCCTAACTTCCACTAACCTGACTCAAGTGAATTTCCTAGAACTCCAATCACCTATGCCTACTGATTTACATAGCCCTACCAGAAAACCACTAACACAAAACTCCCAAGCAGTACCCCGGCCATAAAGCTACATTATCCTACCTGTATCACAATAATATTTTACCTATGAGAGCTATAATTATGGATGAATCATATTCCCTGGTAAACTGAGTCACCCATGAAAAGGACAAGCATGCCTGAATAATTCATATTTATTTATTTACAGTAGCTAAAATGAGAAACAATGCCATAGGGAAATGTTCAGTTTTACTACTGTTTGCACATTTTTTCCTTACAGCCTGTTTTTATTTAAAACCACATTATAATAACAGAAGATGTAACATCTTAGAGTGCAGCTCCCAAAGAGAATATCATTTTATTTCTGCTCATACTTGAAAATTAGTTTATGCAGTACATTTTCAAAGAATAACATTGTGCAGGGAAAAATAGCTTGCATGATGCATCTAATGATCTGAGTCTTGCCATTTGCTTTGCAAAGGTAAAATTTATATCACTGTGCTATTTTTAATTCTTTGCACACTTTCCTTGTAGTATGACACACACTCACAAGCATTTCAGCACACAGACACACACACACACACACACACACACACAAATAAACACACACCCAGAAACACTCACAAACACACATTTTACACACAAATACACCCACCAATAAACCCCATAGACACACACACACACACACAAACACACACACACACACACACACACACACACACACACACACACACACACACACACACACACACACACTCACTCTTTTGGAATAATTGCTATATGAGTATTTTATGAGCAATTTTGAATTCTATAGTTGTGAATCATGAAGAAGGATTTGAAAAACAGAGGCAACTGAGGCCGTGATGATTTTGCTGTCAAAACCCTGACCCTTTGTTGCAAACTGCAATTCCAGTCATGTTGGTCAACTTCCAGAGGCAGCATCAGGCATCTACATAGAGGAATGCTTACTGTGTGATGAGTGCTGAGTCATCTCATCTAGAGGAATGGTTATAGTGTGATGAGTGCTGAGTCATCTCATCTATGGGGAGGAGCAAGGATCAACAATGACAGCAGCACTCAGTGGTGCAGGTCACTGGCTAACCAATATGGTTAACGGGGAGGAGTTCAGAGTAGCATCCTTTGAAAATTACCTAAAGTAAAACCTATGAACTGATGCATCCTTGGGTGGTCCTTGTAGCAAGAAAACTATCCCAGACAAACTTTCAACAGATTTCTTTCAACATTTTTGCTGCTTTCCAAGAACAAGAAGAACTGCAAAGGTAAATGTCCAGTTGGAAGCTAGGAGGTGTGGATGTAAGCAACAAAGAAGAAAAGAGGGAGAGTGGATTAGAAGGGCTGCAGTGAAGACAAAACATGGGCGCATGTAACAAATGTGGTATTTATCAAAGAGATGCTCATATGTTGACATGGGTGGATGCTTAAATACTTCATTTGAAAATTCCTGTATGAGCATCACAAGATCAGATACTTTCATTGGTAATAGTGCAATATTGTCTGCTATTGCCACATTATCACTTTTTTTCATTATTTTTGAAATAGTAAAATTATCATCTCTTCCTTTTTTTGGGTAGACATGATACATAAATAAAAATAAATATGTTTTTCTATTTAAACAGTTTCTTATATTTAAAAGCAAATACATATTTTTCTTGTATTCATCTGCTTGTTTCATTTAATTACTTTCAAGTATGTTTGCTCTAAGAGTGTTGATGGAGAAGTACAGAGAATGGCAGGATTTACATTGTGTTTTTGTAGACTTAGATAAAGCATATGACAGGGTGCCTAGAGAGGAGTTATGGTATTGTATGAGGAAGTCGGGAGTGTCAGAGAAGTATGTAAAAGTGGTACAGGATATGTACGAGGGTAGTGTGACAGCGGTGAGGTCTGCGGTGGGATTGACAAATGCGTTTAAGGTGGAGGTGTGGTTACATCAAGGAACAGCTCTGAGCCCTTTCTTATTTGCAATGGTGATGGACAGGTTGACAGACGAGATAAGACAGGAGTCCCCGTGGACTATGGTGTTTGCAGATGACATTGTGATCTGTAGTGAGAGTAGGGAACAGGTGGAGGAGACCCTGGAGAGATGGAGATATGCTCTAGAGAGAAGAGGAATCAAGGTCAGCAGGACTAAGACAGCATATATGTGTGTGAATGAGAGGGAGGATAGAGGAATGGTGAGGATGCAAGGAGTTGAGGTGGCAAAGGTGGATGAGTTTAAATACTTGGGGTCAATAGTGCAAAGTAACGGTGAGTGTGGAAGAGAGGTGAAGAAGAGAGTACAGGCAGGATGGAGTGGGTGGAGAAGAGTGTCAGGAGTGATTTGTGACAGACGAGTACCTGTAAGAGTGAAAGGGAAGGTCTGCAAGAAGGTAGTGAGACCAGCTATGTTATATGAGTTGGAGACAGTGCCATTGACAAAAAGTCAGGAGTTTCAGTTGGATGTGGCAGAGTTAAAGATGTTAAGATTTGCACTGGGTGTGACGAGGGTGGACAGGATTAGGAATATGTATATTAGAGGATCAGCCCGGGTTGGAAGTTTGGAGACAAAGCCAGAGAGGCAAGATTACATTGGTTTGGACATGTGCTGAGGATTGATGCTGAGTATATTGGGGAAAAAGATGCTAAGGATGAAGCTACCAGGTAACAGGAAAAGAGGAATGCCTAAGATAAGGTTTATGGATGTGGTGAGAGAGGACAGCAGCTGGTTGGTGTGACAGAACAAGATGCAGAGGACAGGAAGTAATGGAAACAGGTGATTCGCTGTGGCGACACCTAACGGGAACAGCTGAAAAAAGATGATGATGACTTTCAAGTAATTTTCCAGTTTATCTGATGTTTTGGCATTATGATGTTTACACAACATATGGAAACATACTTCTCAACTGGACAGATGTTTGCAGAATGTCCAGATATTTGCTTTATATTTTTGGTCTGTTCCTCAAACAATTTGTGGCTTTCTGGCAAATCACTGAGAAATGAAGTCAGTAAATAATGATATACATTTGAGTTTAGTACATTTGAGTTTCAGACTTCATATCATTCAGAAAATGAATGCTAACACAGACCTGTTGTTGTAGCACCTTTCTAATTATTAAGAGCAATATTTCAAATTTATCAGGTTTGGGTCTTTGTCCCCCCATTATTTTAGGCTTTGTCCATATTTTTTTCTGCAAAGAGGTTGAGTGGTATGCATGGAAAACATGAACTGTTGGGCCTACTACTGGTGCTTTTGTGCTAGTAGCTTGTAGCTTATTTGCTCACAACTTGTTACCACTCCCACAAGAGGGGGAATCATACTGGACCTGATCATCACCAACATGGGGACTCTATGCTCCAGACCAGAAGTGTATCCCTCACTGGTAAGATCAGACCATAAACTAATCTTACTGGATATTCACATCCCGACCCCACCCCACCCTCTGCCCAGAAAACCACAGTGAAAAACTTCTCCAAAGCAAATTTCACACTCCTCAAAACCGAGATGGAATCCTTCAAAGCCCCCGGGCCTGTGGAAAATATGGCCCATCCTTTATTCTATGAACACCTTCAGGAATTCATGGATCATGCAATCCCAAATAAAACTAAGACCCAATCCTCCAAAGGCAGACATCCTGTCTGGTGGACCCCAGCCATAAACAAACTATACAATAGAAGGAGGAAGCTACTACATGATAGAGCAAAATTCCAAACATCTCTGATCAGTATTAGCAAAACTACGGCACTCATAAAATCGTCTAAGGTCAGCTTCGAGAGAAAAATTGCACAGGACACTAAGGATAATCACAAGGCTTTCTTTAGTTATGTTAGGAACCTGGGTGGGAATTCCCAGATATGCTACACGAACCCACAGACATTGCCAACATCCTAGCTGACAGGTTCAGCGCAAACTCCCACCCCCTCCCCACAAAAAGGGCAAATATCTATCCCAGCAGAATGCTGTCCCCTTGACATCTCAGATGCTCAGGTAAGAGCCGCCCTCTCCAAAGCAAAAAGCACAGCATCAATGGGATCAGATGGTGTCCCGGGCTGCATCCTACATGAACTCTAAGAAGAGCTAAACCCAAACCTAAAACTACTGTTCAGTCTCAGCCTTACTACAGGATATGTAGAGTGGCAACAGATCCTGGAAACTATCCCCCCCATAAGCCTGACTAGCTTGGTCTGCAAAGCTATGGAAAGGATCATCATGGACCTCATAAATAAAGATATTGGGGACCTAGAGACACTGGATCCTACCCAGTTCAGCTTTGTTAAGGGCAGATCCTGCCACTTAGACCTGATTTCTTTGAAACACTCACCAAGGCCATTAGGGAAGGTGGTCCACACAGCCTACCTGGACCTCGAGCATTATAGATAAGCTCACCAGCTTAAATATAATCCCCTATGTCACTAGATGGGTTGCAAACTGGCTCAAAGACAGAACCCACATGAATTGCTGGAGCCATGTCAGACTCCAAACCAGCTAGTGGCGTCCCACAAGGCTCAGTCCTGGGACTTCTTATATATTTCCTCAGAGGTACAGGCCAACAGGACTGTGGCTGAGCCATAATAGACTCTCCAGCCGACACAAGCATCCTCCAAAAGGGCCTCATAGAAACAGACATCTGGTGCCAGAGCCATGGCCTCAAGCTAAATGCCAAAAAGTGTATAGTCATCCTTGGCAAATTACCACATAGGTGGTAATCCATTAAGTACAGAAGGAGTAATTAGGGACCTGGGGACCCAAGTTGATAGCAATCTCTCATTTGACAACCACATGGCCAAAGAGCTTAGAAAAACATTTTATATAGCCCACCTAATCATGAAGGGATTCACATCTAGATCAGAGGAGGTCATTGTGCCTCTTTACTCATCCCTTATCAGGCCCATAATTGAGTACAGTGCCCCTTTTGGGATGTACCTTACCAGACACCTGCAGCAACTGGAAACACCCCAAAAGTACCTCACCAAGAGGATCAAAGGGCTCAAACAGATGCCATATGCTGCCCGGTTAAAGAAAATCGTGGCATACATCTGTGCCTGACATATAAAGCCATGTCCAATCCGGAATTAATGGACATGCTGCACCTCAGAAAATCCAAATCCAGAGACTTGAACCTCATCACTGAAATAAATAGGACATGCTGGAGGGACAGATTCGCTCCCTTCACTCTGGAATATAATCCCAGTCCAGGTTAGGCAGAGTCCCTCATTGACTCTCTTCAAGAGGTATCTTGATGAGTTGATGGGAGATTTACCCCAGGTATCACTTCTGTGACACTGTTAGACAGGCCAAACACACTCTGGCTAGGCTTATAAATGCCCTAGGGCAGATAGCCTAGTATGAACCTATGGACCTATGAACCTACCAGTTGTGCTAATTGGTGAGTGCCCTAACTGCCAGTAGCCTGACCTTAGTGAATTACCTAAAACCCCCATCACCTAAACCTACTGGTCTACATAGCCACACTAGAAAACTAACTCTGACCCAAAACCTCCCACACAGTCTATAAACCTAACCAAATCCCTTCTGTACATAACTCTTACATTCCTAATCACTCCCTAAACCTAACCCTTAAGATACACTGCCCTTCCCTAAACTTGAAGTTCCTGATCTCTCCCTAATGCTAAAACTCTTATCTTGTTCCCCACATTTAAACTCCCCTCCCACTCACTTAACCTAAAGTCTACGCTCTCTCCCTAACCCTAAATCTCTCCCCCACTCCATAAATCTGAAACATCCTTCCTGTTTCCTAACCCTAAAGTTACTGATCACTCCTTAACCCTAAAGTCTCCCCTTAGCACCCTAAACCTAAAATTTCCCTTTTGTAACCCTAAATCCCCTTTCGGATTCCTACCTGAAACTATAACCTGCACTCCCACCTCTTCACCATGACTGTTACACCAACCTTTCCTTGAACTTGACTACTGTGTTCATGTGAGGTACAACACTTCCATTCTCTCTCACAATGGCTACCACACCTAGCTCAAACATGTAGTTGAGTCATGTGGCTACAAGGTAGTGTTATTCACGTGCATGGGACTCAGGCACTTGAATATACCTGAACTGAAACTAGATCTGAATTTCTATGTTAGAATACAGCACTGCCTCTGTTCTGTGAAGGGCATACTCAAGCACTGACTGCATGAACAGGTAGAAAACAGCTTCCTGTTGTCAAGAAACATGTGAAATTTAGAGCTGTGGCTGACTAACAAGTAATAGATGCAATAAAAAGATGTGATTAATTTATAGCTATGTACAGAATGTTCCAGTCAAAAAATACGGTTTAATTTTCTTATTCTAATGTTAGTTAAGAATAAGCCATGGTGGTGTAGTGGTAGCGTTGTTGCCTCACAGCAAGACGTTCTCCTGTTCGATTCTTGGCTGGAGCTCCTTTTGTCTGGAGTCTGCATGTCCTCCCCGCGGTCAAGTGGCATTCAAAAGACTAGCGTGAATGGGCGTGCCTTTGTTGAAGGTTGGGCTTCAGGCTGGCACCTTGGCACCATAAAAATCGACTGCCAATCA
This sequence comes from Protopterus annectens, assembly GCF_019279795.1. Classification (NCBI taxonomy): domain Eukaryota; kingdom Metazoa; phylum Chordata; order Ceratodontiformes; family Protopteridae; genus Protopterus; species Protopterus annectens. The sequence goes on from NC_056732.1 coordinate 915,969,346, forward strand.
TTAGCGGACTGGAGTTCCGCTGTGGTGACCCCTAACTGGGTAAAGCCAAAAGAAAACAACATTCTAATGTTAGTTAAGAACCACTTATGTTTAAGAACAGGTACATATGCAATGGATTTTCAGGTTCATTGGTTATATTCACCTATATGTCAGTTAAACTGAAATGAGCAAAGAAAAGATCTGGTGTTATCCACTAAAAAGCTGTGTAGAATGAATATGTACCCATCAAATTTTAGTATACAGAATGCCTTTTTTCTAAATGAGGTTTGGGAACAAACCAATTTGTCATCGGACATGTTTCTGGTTTGAAGATAGGTGAATAAGTGGGAAAGGGGGGTAGACTAGGGTTGGGGAAGGGACTAAGCATGGATTGTAAATTTAATATGAGGTAATTTGGGTAGGAAAGGGTTAATTTTGAAGGAAAGAGGGAGGAAGTGAGGTAGGTAAAGTGTAGAGCTTAGAGTACTTCATTTGGTATGGTAATCATATTTTGGTTTGATTTTGTTAGGACAAGCTTATGTCTGAGATGACCTGTAGATACTTCAAGTAAACAGTGCTTGGTGGTAGTGTGGTGGTAGATAGTTTGTATTTTTTTATATTTGTGTGTGTGTGTGTGTGTGTGTGTGTGTGTGTGTGTGTGTGTGCGTGTGTGTTTTATGAAATAGATCTGTGTAAGCTATGGGCAGGGTTAAGAATGGCTGGAATTAGTGGAGAGTC
>NC_056732.1:915975062-916267069 GCF_019279795.1 Protopterus annectens
CGAGTTCCTTTTTAAAAATCATATTGCAGATCCAGAGACTATTTCACAGGGGCCCAAGGGTGTTAAGGCTTCTACTGCTATAAATCCTACCCCTTCTGATAGCGACTCCAGGGCGCTGGATAGATGGGGTAAGAAGGTTTACACTTCTGCAACCTTGGCCATTAGGGCTTCAAATTGCCAGTTTCATATGTTAAAGTATCAGCAACATGTTATTGGACTGCTTAAACAGAAAATTATGTTGATTCCTGGCTGTGTGGAAAATAAAGAATTAAAGGATTTAATGTATTCTGCTCAAGAAGTTGGAAAACATACTTTGCAATGTGGTTTTGATTCGTTAGAGGCCTCTTGCAGGGCTGCTGCTACTGGGTCTGTGCTCAGAAGGCATGCTTGGCTTAAGGAGCAATCTTTGCCTGATCATGTTAAAGCTAAATTGTTGGATGCTCCTTTAAATCAGGACCGCCTGTTTGGCAACAAGGCTGAGGAACTTCTTAAAAAGATGGAAGATAAAGCTAAATCTATGCAAACTGTTAAAGATTCTTTTACAAGTTCAGCCTCCTAGATTTAGTAGGCACTGGCCCTCTAAGAATTGGTCCTATCCAGCCCCTTCCAGGTCTTCTCAAGCCAAACCCAGACACAGCAAAAAACCCAGGTTTCAGTCCCAGAGGGCACACAGAGCTAAGTAGTGGGGGCCTCCACTTCCAAATCTGGGAATAATAAGACTCCCCCTATGGTAAACTGTCTCAATGACTTCCTTTTAAAATTTCCAAGCACTTATCAACTGACTGCCCCTTTGGGGGGAAAGATTGCTCTTCATGCAAAGAATTGGGAACTCATTACCCAGGACAAATGGGTATTAAATATAGTGTCCCAGTGATACAGATTTCACTTCGCTACATTGCCAACACCAAGTGGATGGCCGGACCTACCCCCAAATCAGTGGGCAGAGGCCCAAAAATAAGTACTTTCTCTCTTAAGCATGGGGGCTATTCAACTGGTACCAGAAGAGGAAAAGGGACAAGGTTTCTACTCAAGAGTTTTCCTGGTACCCAGAAAAGACAATTCATGGCGTCCTATCCTGGACCTGTCTACTCTAAACACCTTTTTGGAGATTCCAAAACTCAAGATGCTGACTCTTCACCAATTACTTCTATGCTAGGCAAAGATGCCTGGTTGACAACACTAGATTTAAAAGAAGCATGTCTGCACATCCCAATCAGGGAATCTTGCAGAACATACCTACACTTCAAAGCAGGCTACACGCACTATCAGTTCTCTGCACTGCCCTTTGGCTTATCTACTGCACCCAGGGTATCCACAAAGTGCCTAGCTCCAGTTATTGCATTCTGCAGGCAAAGAAATATTTAAATATACCCATACCTGGACAATTGTCTAATTCAGGCAGAAAGCCAGGACATACTTTTGATCATCTGGCCTTTGTACCAAGGGTTTTAACTTATCTGGGGTACACCATAAATGAAAAGAAATTACACCTGGCACCCAGTCAACAAATTATATTCCTGGGAGCAAGCTTGAATACAACTTCCCAGATGGCTTACCTCACGCCAGAGAAACAAATTCATTTGACAACCTACATCAAACAAGTGGCCACAAAAACCCTGCTATCTGCAAGACAAATACTGCAAGCCTTGGGGTTCATGGCCTCCTGCATTCTTCGGATTCCATATTCAAGACTGCATATGAGGAAATTACAGTGGTATCTAAAAAGCCTATGGTGTCAACATTCTCAGGACCTAGAAACAATGATTCTTATCATACCTTGCCTACGCCTAGAGTTCCTTTGGTGGGCAGTGGCCTGCCACCAAAACAAGGGACTATCTTTCACACCACCCCCTGCCACCCATACCCTAACAACAGACGCATCAGACTATGCATGGGGGGCTCACCTGGCAGAGAAGTGCATTCAGGGCAAATGGAACCCAAGTCAAATGCACCTGCATATCAATCAAAAAGAAATGTTAGCTGTACAGAATCCTCTGACAGCCTTCAAGGACCACGTTCTTCCAGGACAACTAATGGTAAAGACGGACAACACCACTGTTATGTGGTACATAAACAAGCGGGGGGGGGGTGTACACATTCTTACTCCCTCTGCAGATTAGCCATGGCATTGTGGAACACAGCCTTGAGCTACCAAGTGCACCTACAAGCTCAATTCCTGCCAGAAAAATTAAATACACTGGAAGACGGACTAAGCAGAAACCTCATGGACCCACACAAGTGGAAACTGGAACCAAGAATTTTCAACATGTTTACAAGCAAATGGGGGAGACCAGATATAGACCTGTTTGCCTCTCCCCAGAACTACCAATTGGACAAATTTTGCACAAGGACTCCCCACAAACAAGCCTGGAAAGTGGATGTTCTGTCCTTCAGCTGGAATCAGTTTATGCTTTCCTCCCCTCTGCCTCTGCTCCCCAAAGTACTACTAAAAATCAAACAGGACAAACAAGGATGATTTTGATTGCTCCAGACTGGCCGCACCAACACTGGTACCCCCTCCTGCACAGTGTGTTATGGTTATCTCCATGGCACCTGCCTCAGACTCCTTCTCTGTTGTCTCAGCAGAAGAACCAGATTCTGCACCCTCAGCTTCTAACACTGAACCTTGCAGCCTGGCTAATTACTTAATCTCTCCTTTACCTTCCCTCAGCAAACTTGTGTTGGATATAATTTTAGAAGCAAGGAAGCCTAGTACTAGAAAATCTTATGCTGAAAAATGGAAAAGATTCTGTGCCTGGAACCAATCTCAAGGGATGAGCACAACAGCGTCCAATTTACTTCAGATTTTACAATACTTAACTGAGATGCTTCACAAGGGCCTGTCATTTTCCTCCATTAAAATCCACGCCTCACCCATTTCAGCTCATTGTAACACAGAACCTCCCCTCTTCTCTCATCCACTGCTCAAACAGTTCCGCAGAGGGGCCAAAAATTTGAGACCACCCAGGAGAGCTCCAACCCCAGCGTGGGACCTTAACTTTGTCTTGAAGAAACTCACTCTACCTCATTTTGAGCCAGCTGCTACTGCAGACTTAAAGTTTCTTTCTTGGAAAACAGCTTTCCTTTTAGCAATCACTTCAGCTAGAATGGTATCTGAATTACAGGCCCTTATGGCAGTGGAGCCTTTCATCATCTTTCATGCAGACAGGGTGTCCCTCAGAACCAATCCATCCTTCATGACCAAGGTGGTATTCAGTGTGGCTCTTAATCAGTCCATTCATTTGCCAACCTTCTTTCCCAATCCACAGAATAAAGGGGAATGGATACTGTGTTCCTTAGATGTGCACAGACAACTTAGATTCTACCTGGACAGGACTAAACCTCAAAGGAAATCTGAACAACTGCTGGTGGCATTTGCTGCAGGGGCAGATGGGAAGGCTATTTCAAAGCAAACCATTTCTAAATGGATAAGCCATTGCATTCATTCCTGCTATAAGCACCATGGAAAACCTATCCTCCATGGGGATCAGACCTCACTCCACCAGGGCTGCATCTACCTCGACAGCTTTTCTCAGAGGCATCCCTACCAGGGACATCCTAGAAGCTGCTACCTGGAGTTCTGTACATACTTTCACCAAGCATTATAATTTGCCAATTTTCTCTAAATCCAGAGCTGGCTTTGCCACTGCAGTCTTGCAGGGCCTTATAGCTGGCCCTAATGCTATCTAAATTCCTCCTCCCAGCCATAGCTTTGGGAATCTACCCAAATTTAATGACTGTAACAGTGAAACACAAAGAACATAGTACAGTTGTGTGCACTTACCTTAAATGTAGATGTTCGAGTGTACTCACTGTTGCAGTCCTAGTCATCCTCCCTCCAGCACCCTAACTTCTTTTGGCTATACCACTACTTTCCTTTACTATGCTTAAAAGCCTTTTTGGTGTATTTGCTTTTTTGTTGGAGGTATATCTTTGTACTTTTATATTTAATTGCTTCCCATTAGGGGGGGCACCTGACATCTGGGGCAAGAAAAACTGATGTAATGGCGTCGGCTGCATGTTTTATACCTCTGACAACCTGTCGTCATGGAAAAAGGGACAGCAACTGATGCAGGACCAAAGACTTTGTTAATCAGGCTGACTGAGGGCTACCTGCAAGCAGATAACCCAAATGTAATGATTGCAACAGTGAATACACTCAAACATCTACATTTATGGTAAGTGTACACAACTGTACTTTCCATGGCCTGTGCTACTTTTGAGAAGTTTAACAGAGCCTTACAGTGGATTTGGCAGCAGAGGGATGACACTAAAAAGGCAGTTCACTACTTGGATGACTTCCTTTTGGTAGATGAAGGGCATGAAAGAGCCCTGGTAGGTATGCAGGAGTTTGTTGGTGAAGAGTTTGTGGTCCTTTTGGCTAAACAGAAATTGGAAGGTCCAGTGAATTCATTAGATTTTCTGGGGTTGTTGGTGGATGTGGAACGCAGATCATTATGTCTACTGAAGGAAAAGATAAATTGTTTGAAAGAAAAGATAGTCTGGGTGACAGCTAGGGATAAAGTGCTGGTTAAGGATGTTATGGAGCTTTTAGGGCTTCTGAATTTTGCATGTCTGGCTGTTCACCCAGATCATACTTTTTGTAGGTACATGGCCTTTCTGTTTAAAGGGGAGAAAGCAAGCACCATTGGGTAAGACTTGGTAAATTGATATGGGATGATTTAACTCTTTGGTTGCCATTTTTAGAGCAGTTTAATGGAGTTTTTTTGGCAGTTGAAGTGGGTTGATCAATGGAACTTGCAGTTATTTACAGATGTAGCAGCTGGTATTGGTATGGGGCATATGTACAGATGCAGCAGGGAGTATTGGTATGGGGTGTATTTTGGCAGTAAGGGTTTGCATATCTGTGGACGGCTGAGTGGAAGAATGATTTGAAGAAGGATGTTGCTTTTCTAGAGTTGATACCAATTTGGACTGCATCTGTGATTTGGCAGGAGTGGCTGAGGGGAAGGAGGGTTATATTTTTTTGGATAATAGTGCTGTGGTTCGGGTTTTACAGGTGAAGACAGCTAAGTATGAGAGGTTACTGTTAAGTCTTGTGTATGTTAGTTTTACAGAGTTTGCTGATTAACTTTTCTTTTACAGGTGTGTATGTGACAGGTGCTAGGAATGGAATTGTTGACACTTTGTCTCACCTTCAGTTTTCCAGATTTTGGCAGTTAGTTCCAACGTCAGCAGAAGACAAGGTGTGGTATTGGGTTGCAGTGACCAGGAGGTTGGTGGAGCAATCCTGGGCAGTGTCTACCAAGAAGGCATATGGTAGGGCATTGTGTGAATTTGATAGATTATTTTACAGCTGCCTGAGGAGGAGGGAGCTTGGTTGGAAGAATTGCTGTTGAGATATTTAGCTCAGACTCATGTACAGGGTAGGGCAGTGCAGTCGGTTAAAGTGGACTTGACTGCCATCAATATATTTGCTTGTGTTGCGAGGTTGCATGATTTCACTAAATTCTGGACAGCTAGACGTATGTTGAAAGGCTGGGGTAGAGTGGATGGCTTGAATAGGGATAAGCATTGGACAGTGACAAGGCAATTTTTGAAAGTTTTATTATGGTCCTAGCTTTGGTGAGTGGAGAGTCAGTTGATTATGTCCTATGGATGACATTGAGCTTATGGATGTATTTTGGGGCCTTTAGACTTTTTGAGTTGTTGGAGTCATTGGTTTTGGAAGATGTCATGTTATTGCCTGGAGAAGTACACATTTGGTTGGGGAAATCTAAAACAGATCAGGCTGGGAGGGGCACACAAATAGTTCCGGAGAAGGATAGGCGTGAACAGATGTGTCGAGTGATTTGGACTAGGAAATTCATAGCGTGTCATGGGGGGAGTTCACATGATTTGGTCTTTCATTCTAAGGGCGGAAGGTGATAATGGGTGGGCAGTTGATAAAGGTAATGAGAAGGGAGCTCCACTGTATGGGTTTTGTGGGTGAGAGGATTTCCACCCGTTCATTTCAGATGGGTAGAGCCTTGGATTTAGCAAAAGGTGGTAGGTCAGTTGAGGTAATTAAGAGGGTGAGCCACTGGTCATTGAATGCCATTTTGTCTTACATTAGATAGTGCATGCTGAGTGTGGTTATTAATGTTTTTTTTTTTTTTTTTTTAGGTAACAACATTGTCATCCTAGGTCACTAGTATGTTTATTGGGCAGGAAAGAGGGCTTCAGTTTCAGACTAATGCTTCAGATTTGGATTTGCATCAGTTCGGGTGGAGAATCAGGTGGCATTTCATTATAGTCCTCAGGTGGGACTGGTTTATGTAGGATTTGCAGCTATTCAATCGCAGGTGGGGCTTCCACAAGTTTTGGTGGTACATTTGGTAGATAACGACTTGGGTTTAATTCCATAGTGGAAGTTGGTGTACCAGATAAGGGAGGATTTTGTTGCTTTAAGGAAGTTGTATACGAGTTTGTGTGTGGTGTGGTCTGAGATAATACCCTGTTTGTTTTGGAGGCATGCCAATAATTTTATGGCAGTAGAGTGGAAATGGCGATTTGTCACTTTTAGGTTGGTGAGGCAGTTGGGGGCACTGGGTATACAGACAATAAAGTACCAGGAGTTTGCTGACAAGGATCTCATGTGGTTCAGAGAAGATGGGGTGCACCTGAACAATTTTTTTGGATTAGATTTGTTTAATTTGAATGTTAGTTTATTTTTGGAGGATCTGGTGAAAAGTTGATGTTAGGTAAGGGGGAACAGCCTGGTTCAGGCTGGTGGGCAGAGAAGAGGGGCTGGCTTGTCCCTGTTTTGTTCCCCCTCTGGTGTTTGGTTTGGTGTAAGGAAGTATGGGGTGAAAGTGAGTGTTGGACACTGCTTCCCCTGTGGTGTTTGGATGGATATAAGGATTTTGCTTTGAAAGAGAGTGGTTGATCGCTGCTTGGTGTTTAAGAAAAAGTGAACGGGATGAAGACACTGCTTATTTAGGCAGGGTGAGCAGGAGTATGCTGTCCTAATGAATGGCTAAAGATGTTTTCTTGTGATTAACAAACAAATTGAAATGATGCAATAAAGAATAAAGTTATGATGCAATTAGTTATGTTTATGAAATCAATAAAATGTCGTCAAAGGTCCATGTCGGTGTGTGGTCTCTTTATTGAAGTAGAATGTGACAAACTCATATAGTAGTAAAACGTTTGAGGCTGAAGTGTCTTTTTTCTCAGTTTTGAAGTTTCAGTCTGACCTGTATTCTTCCGTTTTATATGTGATGCTGTCAGGAGTAACTCTGCGTGTCCTGTGATTATATAAACAGCAGGGCTTAATGTAAATCCACTGTCAAACAAAAAGTACTTGCCTGCCAAGTATTTTTAGCATCCATAGATGATCATACTTATTGTCCAGACAATTAATCTATTTGTACTTTGCATGTTATAACTTGTGTATTTTTAATTCATAGTTCCTATTTTATGTATACAGCTTTACCTGTAGCATAATAATATTTTACTTATGAAAGGTATAATTATGGATGAATCATATTCCCAGGTAAGCAGAGCTCTCAATGAGGACAATCATGTCTGCATTATTCATATTTATTTATTTAAAGCAGTTAAAATGGGAGACAATGCTATTGGGATAATTTCAATGTTATTACTGTTTGCACTTTTTTTTCACACCCTACTTTTATTCAGAACCACAGTATAATCAGAGAACATGTAACATCCTACAGTGCAGCTCCCAAAGAGAATGTCATTTTATTTCTGCTCATACTTGAAAATTAGTTTAAGCATCACATTTCTAAAGAATGACATTGTGCAGGGAAAAAATAGCTTCCATCTAATGATCTGAGTTTTGCCATTTGTTTTGCGAAAGTGAAATTTATATCAGTGTGATGTTTTTAATACTTAGTACACCATCCTGGTAATATGACACACTCACACACATGACCACACACACACACACACACACACACACACACACACACACACACACACACACACACACACACACACACACACACACATACACACACAAAACTAGATTAAGAAAATTATTTAGAAATATAGTGCATATATTCTTCATGTAAGAACATATAGATTAATTTTCCAGTTCTCGTGGAAAATCTGGGAGCCCACATTACTGCAGTATTTGCTCACAAGAATGCTGAGAAGATACAGGAGGTTAAAATTCAAAACTAAGCCTGCAGGATCTAACAGTCTTATATAGAGACAGCATCATCAAGACTTTCTCCAGTCTGTGCATATAGAATCTGATTACCTTTTTGATCAATGGACTATATTTGAAAGAAAATTTCATGATCGCAAGTCTCACCTATGCCCATATTCCAGCACTGTAACTCCACCATGTATACCCCTACACAGGTCCAAGTGGGCTGTCATATTCCCAGTCTCTGTGGTTTTCTGGCAATTTCCTGCTTACCTTCCTGTTGATCCTCCACTGAAAGCACTATCGTCAAGTTGTCCATTTGCACATTTTTTGCATATATACCGAAGCAATTGTCAGTTAGTTTCTGGTTAGCTAGCTAATATAGGCAGATGCCTGACCTAACACTGTAGGATCTTTCTAAACACTAGGCACATTTCAAGGTGCATTTATGTTTTTTGAGGTCAACATATATCTGTGTATTACTAACACAGTTGTTAGAAAAATATGTATTAATATGTGTATGCTTAATGACAAATTAATAATCAAATGTTTTTAATATGCTTTTCATTCTATTTCTTATGCACTGTGATTTATATAAATTGAGTTTCATACGAGACCAAAAATAGGCCTTATTGAAACTGCAGCATGCTTACTGAAACTTGCAAGTTGCCCTCTGACCTAGTAACTGCTAGCACAGCAATATTCTTGTTTTTGCCTTGTGGAAATGTACTTGAGAAGCAGGTGTTAATCTGCTAGGTCAGAAGTATATGAATAGACAATATACCATTGAATAAATGTAATGATTCCAGACAGACAGCCTTGTTCAGAGGATGGGAACCTGCAGCTGCAGTAGTTTAGAGATAAGTTAGACAAAGGCTTATTAGAGAAATGAACTGCTAGCATTGTGTTCGATTTAGCTATAGTATCTTGAATGTAACATAACAAGTATCTAACTGAAAGTAACCAAGGCCATGTTGTTTTCCTCAGGATGTTTCACATAAAAATTGTTTAAATCAGCAGAAAATCATGGGAAAGATGGTCAGCAGATGATGAAAAAGGTGGTAATTATGCGTCAGCATGGTAGGACAGGATTAATTTGATAACCTATAAAAATGAATGCATTTCCTGTTTCTGGTTAGACAAACTCTGTATTAGCACGTTTTGTCTCCTTGCTGCAAGATTAAAGTGCCTTAACCTGAACCTACCGTGTTTTGATCATTTTTAAAGTATATTTTTCCTTTGACAGATTGGTCCTTCGAGCCGGATTACGTATCTCTCGCTCTGGACCTAGGTCAGAATTGGGCCCGGTGGCATGCATCCATATGGAGAAGAGGCCAAATCGGCTCTTCTGCTTTGAAAGACCTCCGACTGAATTGTCGTTCGAAAGAGGCCAGCCACTGTTTCTGATCTGGGATTGGAGGACGAGTCAACGATCCGGTGGATCAACTCACGGAGGGTCAGGTAAGGAGGAATTACCTTATTTTTGTTTCAAGATCAGGGACTAGTAACAGAACTATTCTTTTTTGTCAGGTAAATTGCTTGTGCAAATTAGAGACAGAAGAAGGTGTTACTGTTTTTTGTCATAGATCAGGGAAACAGAATAGGTAGACAGTTATTCTAGATAAAACTGTGAAAAAGGTGTAGATTTGTGGTACCACGTGATAGAAAGGGTTACGTAACAATTTACAGCTTAGCTAAGACACCAATGGAAAATCAATGCACAAAAAGTTCCCGGGACACACCCCTAACTGAAGACGCAAAGTATATGCAATTACAGCGTTCCGATAATGTTAAATATTATACCAAATGGGTCGATAAGTACAAATTTGAGGGTAATTTAGATAAACTCGCACTTATGAAACTTGTAAAACAGTTAAAAATAGACGTGAAAGGCAAATTAAAAAAGCAGAGACAATTAGGAGTTCCTCAGGCGCACAGGTGGCTCGAGGAAGCAAATTGTAGGGAGCAAAGAATTAAAAATTCAAAAACGATGTTTTTAGACAAAGAAGATAATAATTTAGTAATAGCGACGGCCCCACCTTCACCCCCTCCACTTCCGTTACCAGAATATGAAGCGAGTGGACGAGCTGATCCACCTCCGCTATACCCAGCTGTCCCTGCACAACCGTTTGTCAGGGATCCCATCGAGACCAGGTCTTGAACACGCAACTTGAGGAGGGAAATTGAATTAAATGAGTTAAATAGAGCATCACAAGCTATGAGTGAAGAAGAGATATGTCCACTCATAGAAGTACCAAATCCCCAGGCAGGACAGGCAGGACAGGATCCGACTCTTTTAGTTTATAGACCGTGGACACCAGAAGATATCCGGAAAGCCACAGAAGGTATTCCTCACCCAAAAGTGAATTTTAGGAAATTTTTAGAAGATTTACAGGGAAATTAAGTTACCATTTGAATGGAGAGGAAGTAAAAAAAAGTAGTTAGACAAATTGTAGGTCCAGATTGGCACATGACTTGTGGCAGCTTTAGACCACTCCCACATACTGACGCAGAACTGGATGGCAGAGTGAAAGGTCTGACAGACCGAATCTCTGAAAAGTGAAAGCCTAGGGCTGATTGGACTTGTATTAATCAATGCATACAGCAGGAAAAAGAAACAGATGGGTACTATGCCAGATTATTAGAATGTTTTAACAATCATAGTGGCATGACAGTTCCTGAAAATCAAGCGAATGATTCCCCATATGAACAACAATTGAAAAACGCATTTTTGAAAGGGTGCATTGCACCTATTAGTAGCTTCATTACGAAGCATATGATAGATCACCGAACAAGTAGGTTACAAGCCTTACTTGAATATGCTAGACATGCAGAAAGACATTTTAATAGTAAAAAGAAAAAAAAAACAAGTATTTTCAGCAGAAGATGGGTCAGAAGTGTTTGTAGTACAAACTGGGAAAAAGGGTAAGAAAAATACCCAGGGAAATAAGCAATCTGACAAAAGATCAAAAGATTTCGAAGAAAGAAAGAAAAGTTTTAGTTTTAAGGAAAAAGGACATTTAGCATGGGATTGCAGGCTAAACAAAAAGGCGACTACAGAAAATAAGGAAGATGAGGAATGACTATATGATAGTCAGGAATCATTGGGTGAAAGTGAGCAGAAAAAGGTAAGTGTAAATGTGATAGCAGAAAAAGAGGATGTGACACAAGGGGTAGAGGATGTATATGAACACACAGACGTAGAAAAAAATAAAATTTTGGACCTAGCTCTTTTGAGCTTAGACCTTTACTTAGCAGACACAAAACCGGAAGTGACACTTCTGGTAGAGGGGAGGAAAGTTAAATTTTTGTGTGACTCAGGAGCTTCACGCACCCTGATACACCCTTTCAAACTACCGAAAGATACAGAATCACCAGACTATATACTAGTGAAAGCAGCTAATGGACAGCTATATCGGGAGCCACTCTCCCGTGACATTACAATAATAGACCCTGTTTCAGGGATGACTCAGAAAAGTAAAATTGTAGTTTCTGCAAAATGCCCAGTGAATCTTTTGGGTAGAGATTTAATGCAGATATTTGGTATAGCAGTAGTTCCAACCATGCAGGGTATGGAAGCACAGCGACAAATGGACACTTTGAGGGTAAAATGTATTATTGGTACAGCCAGCACTTGGTTACAACTGGTCCAGGGGCAGTAACCGAAGAACTAATGAATGTAGCTATCAGCAAGTTCCCCTCCCTCAACATTGACAAACAGCATTTGTTGCATTGTACTCTATATTACTGTAATAGACCAGGTCCTGATAAAGATTATGAACAAAAATTGTTTCAGAACCATGCAAACAGGCTGGTATTGCAAAATTTGTACTGGGATGCAGAAGGGAACAGTGTAGCAAGCTGTTCATTGCCCCAGGAATTTTTAACACTCTACAAATCTAATCGACTGCCCCATGTTAGTTTGACTAAAAATAAAACTTTAAAATGGGCAGACTTAGGTGAGAAAGTCACGAGGTGGGAAAAACAGACAAAACTAGAACTCTCAGAACAAGGAGTACAGAAACAGAAATTAAATTGGATCACACAGACATACCCAGCTGTACACTCACAGGCTAGTGAAGATATCTGAGTATTACTATTATTGGAAGAAAAGGAAAAAGCCTTGCGAGACATACCAGACATTCTCTGGTCAGCAGGGAAATCAGATGTAGGACTAATACGAACAGCAGGACCAGTTACCATAATGCCAAAGTCAGCTTTTAGACCCCAAAAAAGACAGTATCCCTTGAGAAAGGATGCAGAGGTAGGAATCAAACCTATCATAGCAGCCTTACTCAAGAAAGGAGTCTTAATAGAATCCCCTGATTCACCATGTAACACACCTTTATTTCCTGTTAAGAAAGCAAACGGGGAATGGTGTATGGTCCAAGACTTACAAGCAGTGAACAATGCAGTTATACCCAGAGCACCAACGGTGCCAGATCCACACACCTTACTGAATGATTTAAAGCCAGAACAGAAATATTTTTCAGTAGTAGACATAAGTAATGCATTTTTCCTCAATACCGATACACCCTGACAGCCAATATTAGTTTGCATTTACATTTCAGGGGAAGCGGTACACATATACCAAATTACCGCAGGGGTATTGTGAAAGTCCAATGATATTTGCACAAGAAATGGCAAGCAACCTGGCGGGATTTATCCCACCAAAAGGTAGTCAGATTCTACTTTATGTAGACGACATTCTGCTGGCAGCCCCCACCCAGCAAGAATGCAAAGAAGACACGATAGCCTTGTTACAATTTTTAGCTACTCAAGGTCACAAAGTGAACAAAGACAAGTTACAGCTTTGGAGAAAACAAGTTAAATACTTAGGATATGTAATATCCAAAGAAGGTAGAATATTGAATAAAGACAGAAAAACAGCGATTTTACAAGCACCCAGACCAACTACCAAGAAGGAAATGATGTCCTTCCTGGGAACTACTAATTTTTGTCGGAGTTGAATACCAAACTATGCTTTAAAATCTGCTCCACTGGCTGATTTAATATTTAAAAAGCCAATGGCTGCACAGGATTTATTACAATGGACACCTGAAGCAAAAGCAGCTTTCTGTAAGCTGAAACAGTTGATAGCATCATCCTTAGTTTTAGGATTACCAAACTATAACAAGCAATTTATTCAAACTGTAGATTGTTAGCAAGGTGATATGACATCAGTGTTGACACAGCAACATGGGGACAAACAACGCCCCATAGCTTATTATTCATCACAGTTAAATCCAGTGGCGCGGTCTCTGCCCCACTGTGTACAAGCAGTAGTTGCAGCTGCAATGGCAGTGCAGGCTTCAGCCTCAGTAGTATTATTCCACCCTCTCATATTGAGAGTGCCTCATGCAGTCGCAATTATTTTATTGCAAGAAAAAGTAGCATATCTTTCTCCAGCTAGGCATCTTTCCTGTATGACAATTCTGTTGGGCCAACCTCATATGACAATTAAACGATGCACAACTTTAAATCCGTCAACTTTGCTTCCAACCCCTGTAGATGGCAAACCGCACTGCTGCCTGCAGGAGATTGAGCAAAAGACATTACCTAGACAAGACCTTACGGATGTTCCCTTGGATGATGCTGAGGTGACATGCTATGTAAATGGCTCGTGCAGGAGGGGTCCTACAGGACAGAACCTAGTGGGGTATGCAGTTGTTTCTGATACTGAAACTTTTAAAGCAAAATCTTTGCCACATAACTTATCTGCACAAGCAGCAAAATTGATTGCCTTAACGAGGGCATGTACCTTAGCAAAAGGTAAGAAGGTCAACATTTATACTGACAGCCAGTATGCTTTTTCTACTGTACATGTTTTTTGTGCAACAGTGAAAAAATAGAGGAATGATAACATCTACTGGTAAACCGATTAATCATGCGCAACTTATTCTAGACTTATTAAATTCAATTCAGTTACCTAAAAAAGTAGCTATTTGCAAATGCGTAGCTCATACAAAACAACAGGATAAAATTTCAAAAGGTAATGCACGGGCTGACACAGCTGCAAAGCAGGCAGCTTCAGCCACAGAAACTTTTCTTTTGAGTGAGGAATTACAAACCTCAGAGACTTTAGATTTAAAAATGTTAAAAACCATGCAGACACTTACTACAAATCTTGAAAAACAAAAGTGGATAAAACGAGGAGCAATCCTCTAAAAGGGACTGTACATCTTCAAGGAAAAGAAACCGATTTTGCCATCTAATTTATTTAGATATGCAGCGTTGTTGAGCCATGGGCAGAGCCATGTCTCAACAGGGGGGATGGTACAGTTAGTGAATCGAGTGTTTACAACCTATGGGTTTACAAACTATACAAAAAAATTTTGTGCAGTATGCCATGTTTGTAACAAGCATTATGCACAAGGGGTATTAAAGCCTAAGCGATGGAATTTTCCAACATCACCATATCCGTTCCATACTATTTGTATGGATTTCATAGAATTGAATAAATGTGAGAATAAGAAATACTGCCTAGTTATTATAGACATGTTTTCCAAATGGGTAGAAGCGTTTCCAACTAAAAACCCAGATGCAGCTATGGTTGCAAAGGTCCTTGTTAAAGAAATTATACCCAGATTTGGGATACTGGAAAAGATTTATAGTGATAATGGGACGCATTTCGTAAACCAAACAATCCAACAACTTAGTCGTTACTTCGGAATATCGTTAAAGAATCACTGTGCGTATCACCCCCAATCTGCAGGGTTAGTAGAAAGACATAATGGGGTACTGAAAAATAGACTTAGGAAATTAATAGAAAAAAACACAGAAAAATTGGGTGCACTGTTTGCCTTCAGCACTGTTGAGTATGAGAACTGTTCCAAATGTAAAGGGATTAACTCCTTTTGAAACTTTGTTTGGGAGGGCATATTATACACCTCAGTGGAAACCTCTCACGTCTACAGAGCAGGAGGCTGACAGTTCACTTGCAGGATATACGAGGAGATTTTTGAATAACAAACTTTTGCAGTTAAATTCTGTTTCAGATAAAGAGCAACCGAAATCGGAAGCACCAGTAGCCCCAGGCACTTGGGTCTGGGTGAAGATTACGAAACGAAAGAATTGGAGCTCTCCGAAGTGGGAAGGTCCGTACCAGGTACTGCTGTCAACACCCACCGCAGTCAAAATCTCGGAACGAGCTTCTTGGATCCATTTGACACACTGTAAACTGGTTAAAAACTTTAAACTGGACAAAATCTTTGTTACAGTCGCACAACAAGAACAAAATGGCCAGATACAGAGTAAGTAGAGACACTAAGCAATTTCAAAAAACTTGTACGATTGTTTTTGTTGCAATATTAATCACACTGTTCTTTTTGCTGTGGCCATACTTTTTTCCTGCCACAAAGGTTGAACTGATTAAACGTAATAAACCAAACATAGACTGGCATCCAAACTTTAACACTTATCAGGCAATTACACGTGTATACGCAGAGACTTTCAATGTTTCAGACTGCTGGGTCTGTATGGCCATGCCAACAGCATATGGGGGTTTGTTAATGACTGCTATCCCCCTAGGGGTCAATGATACCTGGGAAAATCTGGTTTTTGATACAGTTGCTATTAAAGCACAAGATAAGGTAACACTGTATTTGCCTGTGACACAAAAAGGAATTGTATGCTTTTATAAAAATGACTCCATCCAAGTTGGGTGGAGTAAATGTAATGTTACTATACAGTACAAATGTTATAAAAAACCAAATGATTTGAGTGGATCTTGTAGTACAGATTATGACTCATTTTTGAAATCTATGCATAAAACTCTTGATCAGGTACAGCACAATCCTGTACTTTTCAAACAGTTATCAGTGATAGACAAGAAAATGTTTTATGCAGGGCAGTCATTTCGTAACAAAGTAATGACAAAAGTAGAGGACTGTTATTTTGTATGTGGAAAAAAGGCATATAAATGGTTACCTGAGAATTGGTCTGGCAGTTGTTTTTTGGGATACCTGGTTCTGGCCATCCAACACACTGCAGCTTTGCCTCAAGGGAGTATTCGAAATACTTGAGACGTAACCAAAAAGACTGTTAAAAAAACAGAAAATCCAGTGGGACGAATCGAAGCAGGGTAAAAAGACCATCGTAATGTGGAAACCAAACTTGTGCACATGGACTTGAGCGATGCTGTTATATCCTGGGCAGGTATATCACCCATGTATGGCGGAGTCAAATCAATATGGAAACTGCAAAAACTGTCTAAACTTCTCGAAATAATGAGTAATGCAACTTTTTCTGCCCTTGAACTGATAACTGATGAACTGAATGCCATAAGAACTGTAGTGCTTCAAAACCGAATGGCTCTTGACTTCACCCTAGCGGCGAGAGGTGGAACTTGCGCTTTAATCAAAGAAGAGTGCTGTGCGTTCATTCCTGACCACCAGCATGAGATAAACGACCATCTCGAGGGGATTCAGCAAGTGTCGGCCATGACCAAACCAGGCCCAAACCCTCTATCAGAGTTTTTTTCAAAATGCCTTTGGGGGGTGGGGCTCCATCTTTATGAACATACTGATTGCTATTGGGGTAGGTTTACTCCTAATATAAGCTTGCATTTGTTGTGGAATCCCCTGCATGAAGAAATTAATTAAGGAATTCATAGATATATCCATATCTGAAACTATGTATCAAAGTACTGAATTTGAAGAGTTGCTAGAAAGTGAGACGCTTTCATAAAAGTTTAAACTAAATGACTTTCTTAACTGCAAATCCTAAATGGAAGAGGTTAGGAAAAGAAGCAAACTGTTTATCTTTTTTGAAAATAGAATAAAAAGTATTAACAGGAGGGAGATGTTAGAAAAATATGTATTAATATGTGTATGCTTAATGACAAATTAATAATCAAATGTTTTTAATATGCTTTTCATTCTATTTCTTATGCACTGTGATTTATATAAAATGAGTTTCATACGAGACCAAAAATAGGCCTTATTGAAACTGCAGCATGCTTACTGAAACTTGCAAGTTGCCCTCTGACCTAGTAACTGCTAGCACAGCAATATTCTTGTTTTTGCCTTGTGGAAATGTACTTGAGAAGCAGGTGTTAATCTGCTAGGTCAGAAGTATATGAATAGACAATATACCATTGAATAAATGTAATGATTCCAGACAGACAGCCTTGTTCAGAGGATGGGAACCTCTGCAGCTGCAGTAGTTTAGAGATAAGTTAGACAAAGGCTTATTAGAGAAATGAACTGCTAGCATTGTGTTTGATTTAGCTATAGTATCTTGAATGTAACATAACAAGTATCTAACTGAAAGTAACCAAGGACATGTTGTTATCCTCAGGATGTTTCACATAAAAATTGTTTAAATCAGCAGAAAATCATGGGAAAGATGGTCAGCAGATGATGACCAAAAGGTGGTAATTCGTTACATCAGCATGGTAGGACAGGATTAATTTGATAACCTATAAAAATGAATGCATTTCCTGTTTCTGGTTAGACAAACTCTGTATTAGCACGTTTTTGTCTCCTTGCTGCAAGATTAAAGTGCCTTAACCTAAACCTACCGTGTTTTGATCATTTTTAAAGTATATTTTTCCTTTGACAACAGTGCTGCAGTGAGTAGCAGTGCTACCTCACAGCAAGAGGTTTGACTCATGAATGTTGTACCTTCCCTTTAAAATCTACACATCTTCCCTGTGTTGACCTGGGTTTTCAATGGGCACTCAAGGATCCTTCCACCTTACAAAGCTAGGAAGTGGATTAATTTTTATTAATATAAATTGTCCCTTGGTACTTATATGGTATATGCACACTATAGAAATAAGGCTTATCTCTTTATTCACCTTCATGCCCTAGTAGACTCCATGAAAGCCAAGGGGTATTCATGGGATTGCTATAGGAATCAGACACAATGAAAGTGTAAGAACCAAAGGAGGCTGTGTTTCTATCTGTATTGGAGAAAAATTCACCTCCTGTCTAGTTAGAATGGACAACTCCATGGTGTTACTCCAAGTTCAGGTTAATGTGAGTAAGACTCCCATTCATGTCATAGCCAGTTATACATCCCGCTCCATGGGTCATGACATGTATGAAGCCTACCTGACCAATCTAGAGTCAATCTAAATATTCCCATCACTCCAGTTATGGGTGATTTCTATTATTCCACCATCATGTGGGAAACCTACTCTACCTCTAACTCACTAGTGCAAAAGTTCCTTGACTTTGTTATCTCAAATACCCTGGAACACATTGTTCATACCCCGACAAGAGGAATAAACATACTATATCTTGTCCTCACTAACATGAAAAACAGATGTACTGCCACAGTTGTCGAACCCTCATAAGTTAAATCTGACCACAAATCTGTCACCTCTGATCTAGCACTAACACATGAACCAATAATGTGTGAAGTCAGACTAAAAAACTTCACCACGGCAAACTATACTCTCCTAGGGGAATGTATAAATGCATTCCAAGCCCACTCCCAACTGGAAGTGGTATCTACACTGAAGCTTACACTAAAGCCCTGCACAATCTCTTGCATAAGTGTATAGACTCAGCTGTACCAGACAGAATCAAAGCTAGAGCCCCAAGAAAAAATAAGCCACTATGGTGGACACCCAGCATCAACAAACTTTACAACAAATGCAAAAAGTTGCTGTCCATAAAAACAAAGTGAGGCATCAGCTATGGAAAAGCACCCTCTTCAGCCTCAACAGGCAAATAAGACAACATGTCAAATCCTCTAAGGGCATCTTTGAGAAAAACCTAGCAAGTACAGCCAAGGATAACCATAAGGCATTTTAGAGCTACGTACGTAGCTTAAAAGGTAGGACCCAAGCATGTGTTGAACAAGTGACTAACAGTATCAGATACACTGACCCCACATTAATAGCGAACCTGTTAGCAGATAGGTTGACAAACATTTCACTCCCTTATCCCCTCCAAACATATCACAAACCTTGACACAAACTTCCCCCACTCTACACATCTGAAGAGCAGGTCATTAAATCCTTGTCCAGTGCAAAAAACACATGCTGTATGGGACCAGACAGCATCCCGAGGTGTCTTCTAAAAAGGTAAAACATAAACTAGCATCACCATTAAGTGCCCTTTTCAATCACACCCTAACCGCAGGTGTTTTTCCTGTAGACTGAAGAACAGCAACAGTTATTCCTCTCCACAAAGGTGGCCTAGTAACAGACCCAGGTAATTATAGACCCATAAGTCTAACCAGCCTCACCTGTAAGCCATGGAATGTATCATGATGCACCTCATAAATAAAGAATATGCTAACTGCAAACCCAGGATCCAACCCAATTCAGCTTCATCAAGGGCAGATCCTGCCTCATACCTCTCAAGTGTACATATTTTTGCAGAATGTTCATATTTTTGTCTCATATTTTTGGTCTGTTCCTCATAAAATGTGTGATTTTCTGAAATGTTGTGGCAAATCAGTGAGAAATTAATTCACTCAATAATGACAGTCATTTGTGTTTCAGACTTCATTACTTCATAAAATGCATAATTCCACAAGACCTTTTATTCTAACAACTTTCTAAATTTACAAGAGCAATATTTAAAATATGTCCCTATTTGTAAGGCTTTGTCTCATTATTTTTGGCTCTGTCCAGATTTTTTTTGTGCTAAGAGGCTGAGAGCTATGTCCTGCCTGTTAAATCTGGTGGATTTTTTTGAAAATGTGACCAGGGTCATTGACGAAGGCAAATCTATGCACACAGCATACCTCTACTTGGCGAAGGCTTTCAACACAATCCCACACTCGGGCATTACCGATAAAATTAGTAAACTGAATGTAGACTCCTTTGTTGTATGATGGATTGCCAATTGGCTCACAAACCGGAACCACACTATCAAAGTGGGTGACTCCACATCAACCAGCAGACCAGACAACTGCAAACTAGGTGCAATCATTGAATCCACAAATTATGTCAGTATACTACAGGAGGGTCTTACAAAGACCAATGACTGGTGTCTTAGCCATGGTCTCAAACTGAATAAAAGAAATGCATCATCATTCCCTTCTCAAAAACAATGTTCCTTCACACTATCAAATCAACAACAATACCCTAAGTACCTACAAAGTGGTAAGGCATCTGGGATCACAAGTTGACTCTGACCTTAACTTTGACTACCACATGTCTACTGTAGTAAGGAAGGCCTTGTATGTAGCACACTTGATTAGTAAAGGCATTGCCTCAAGAACAATGGAGATTATAACCCTTCTATACTTGGCACTAATCAGGCCCATAATTGAGTATAACACCCGCTCCAGCATGTACTGTACAAAGCACCTGCAGCAATTGGAGAGACCTCAGAGGCTTCTAACAAAGAATATCAAAGGACTCCAACACATGCCTTACATGACTGACTAAAGTCCCTGTCACTATACTCTGTATCATATAGACTTCTTAAGGGAGACTTATGCCTGGCTTACAAAACAGTCTCAGACTCAAAGCTGATGAACTTGCTGCACATCCGTAAATTGAACTGGACTAGAGCTACCAGTTCCAGGGACCTAAATATGGCCTG
This sequence comes from Protopterus annectens, assembly GCF_019279795.1. NCBI lineage: Eukaryota > Metazoa > Chordata > Ceratodontiformes > Protopteridae > Protopterus > Protopterus annectens. Next base: position 915,995,694 of record NC_056732.1, read on the forward strand.
TGACTTAAATAGGACATAGTTGAGGGGCAGATATGTCTTCCAGCAACTGCTATGTCTTTGGAATAGGTTCATAGGTAGGTGCTAGGATATTGGCCCTAGGGCCTATATAAGCCTAGCCAAACAGTACCCTGGCTTTTGCCACCCAAGAAAATTATTTTCCTGTGCCCCTGTCGAGCAGAGCCACAGAAGTGATCCCTGGGATTAATTTCCTATCTCCCATCCAATCATCAAGATTTTTCTTGAAGAGTGCTAATAAAGAGCTTTGTTTGATATAGACAGGTAGTTTGTTCCAGAGTATGGGAAGTCTCTGGGACAGGAATCTATTCCTCCAGCATGTTCTGTTTATTGTGGTGAGAAGGTTTAGGTCCCTAGAGCATGTAGCTCAGAGGGATTGGGAATTCTTTAAGTGGAGCATGTCCAACAGCTCTGGGTTTGACATATCTTTGTATGTTAGGCAGAGATTGCCTCTGAGTAGGCAATATGCGATGGAGTAAAGCTGGAGTTTTCAAAGACGGTCTGTGTAGGGCATCTGTTTGAGGCCGGTAATCCTCTTTATGAGGTATTTCTGCGGCCTTTCCAGTTGTTGTAGATGTCTTGTGAGGTACATACCAAAAGAGGTGTTGTACTCTATAATGGGTCTAATGAGTGATGAGTAGAGGGGAATAATGACCTCTTTTTTCCTGGATGAGAAACCTTTTGTGATGAGGTGTGCCACGTAGAAGGATTTCCTGACTACTGTGGCAATGTGATTATCAAAGGAGAGACTATTGTCCACCTGTGTCCCAAGGTCTCATCACACTTTCGGTGTTAAGTACACTATCGCCTATGTGGTAGTTCATGGGTACAGAGTTTTTACCAAAAGGGATGACAATGCACTTTTTGGCATTCAGCTTGAGGCCATGGCTTTAGGCATCTGTCTCAGTGAGGCCCTTTTGTAGGATGTCCACATCGTTAGGAGTTTTGATTATGGTTCCTAGTTTGCAGTCATCTGCAAACATTTTTAGCCAAAGACCTTCTGTTTTAGCCTGTACTTCAGAGAAGTAGATATCAAACAGGAGAGGACCCAGGACTGAAGCCTGTGGTACTCCACTTGTCACTGGTTTGAAGTTGGATTTAGAGTCTGCTACTTTCACAGTGTGAGTTCTGTCAGTGAGCCAGTTGGCAACCCATCTTGTGAAATAGGGATTTATACCTAGTTTAGTGAGTTTATCTATAAGTCTGGCATGGGGGATGGTGTTGAAAGCCTTGGCGAGATCTAGATAGGCTGTGTGAACCACCTTACCCTCATCTACGGCTTTGGTGACCACTTCAAAAATGTCCATCAGGTTTAGGAGACATGAACTGCCTTTTACAAACCCGAACTGGGTAGGGTCCAGAGTTTGGAGATTACCAATGTCATTGTTTATAAGTTCCATGATGATACATTCCATAGCCTTGCAGACCAGGCTCATCAGGTTGATGGGGCTTAGTTCCCAGGGTCCGGGGTGGTTCCCCCTTTGTGGAGTGGGATAACAGTTGCTGTGCACCATTCAGTGGGCACAAAGCCTGAGGAGAGGCTATGATTGAACATGGTACTTAGGTGGGGTGCCAGTTCATTCTGTTCATTCACTAAATCCACATATGCGGAGGCCATTAATTGTAACCTGCCCAAGCAACAAGAACCTCCATAGCTGAAACACAAACAAACACTAATCACAACCAAAGTGTCACATAGCTCACAACACCAGTGTGCCACCCAGCAACAGCCCCTAAGGCAAGATAACGTACCTAACACTTTAGTCATAGGTGACTCTATAGTCAGGCACACTGATGTCCCACTCACCAGGCTGAACAAGGAAAAAATTACAGTGAGCTGCCTGTCAGGTGCAAGGATCCACCACATAATTTATGCACTCAAGTCACTCCACAACAAGTACAAACATGACTCTGTCATTGTCCATGTTGGAGTGAATGACTTGAGACGTACCTCCCTGGACTACATGAAAAGAGACATGGAAGAGCTCTCGGATCATGTGGCCCAGGCAGGTATGACCCTAGCCTTGAGTAGCATCCTGCCTTCACCCAGAATGATACCACAATATAAGGACAAAATGAATGACTTCAACAATTGGCTAAGCTTCTGGTGTCATTCAGAAAGGATCCATTATCTGTCTGCCTGGGACGACATGTTCGACAAACCACGATGCTTTGCCAGAGATGGTCTGCACCTGTCGCTCATGGGATTCAGGTTACTGGCTAATGCTCTTGCCACCCCAATAGTGCCTTTTTTAGGCAAAGTTCAAAGGACAAAACCACCACCGTAATAGGTACAAGCATGCAAAATCTGAAGGTAATGCTACTCAATGCTAGAAGTCTAAACCTCAAAATGCACTCTCTTGAGGCACTCCTAAAAATGGAGAACATTGATATCTGTGCAGTAACTGAGACTTGGTTCAAGGCTCCAGAGTTCACTCCTGCAATACCAGGCTACAACTCTTACCACACTTTTCGGTCACCAAACCAGGATCAAAACACTAAAGGTGGAGGAGTGTCCATATTCACCAAAGATATTCACACCAACAGGTTAGTTGCCCGACACAATGCGTCTGAAATTCTCCAGGTGCAACTAACACTAGGTAAGACTGCAATCCAAATTGTAGCTTGCTACAGATCCCCCACCATGCCCCAAGATTCTCACTACACCTTTCTAAACATACTGGAAAATATTAATATACAACCAAACACCCTAATACTGGGTGATTTCAACTACCATGCCATTAACGGGGAAAACTACTTGTGTACCAACACTTTTGCCCAACGGTTCTTGGAATTCATAAATTCCAATGCCCTGGTTCAACTAATCCATAGTCCCACTAGGGGCTCCAATATCCTAGACCTGGTCATTACTAACATGGGAAATAGATGCTCAACACCTATGGTCACCCCCTCGTTGGTCAGGTCAGACCATAAGCTAATCACCCTTAACATCCACATCCCACCTCCAGCCCCCAGTAAGGAAACCTCCATAAAAAAACTTCTCCAAAGCCAACTTCTTTCTACTCAAGTCAGAAGTTACAAACTTCATGACACCCATGCAGATGGGAACTGAAAGTTCGACTGCTGAGTCCTACACTAAGGTACTGTATGAGCACATCCACTCATGCATGAATCGTGCCATCCCAAATAGAACCAAGATGCTCTCCTCCAAAAAAAGGAAGCCAAACTGGTGGTCCCCTGCCATAAACAAACTTTACAACAAAAGGAAGAAACTGTTGCAGAAAAGAGAAAAATCCCAGGATGCAAAAAACTATCTTACCAGTCTCAGTAAGAAGCTGAGATCCCTCATAAAACCCTCCAAAGCTAGTTACAAAAATAAAATTGCAAAAATTCCAAAGACAACCATAAGACATTCTATAACTATGTCAAGAATCTAAATGGCAATGCTCATATCTGCTCTGAGCTACAACAGAATGGCATTAAATATACTGATCCCAAGGATATTGCCAATGACCTGGCAGACTGAGTCAGTGCCAACTTCACCCCCCCACCCCCTAAATGGCCCATCTCAATACCGGAAGATTGCCAAATTCCAGTAATAATGGCCACACAGGTAAAAAACACACTTTCCAAAGCTAAGAATACAGCATCCATGGGACCAGATGACATCCTGGGCTGTGTACTACATCAACTACAAAATGAACTGCACCTCACCTAAGTGTCATATTTAATCATACTCTCACCTCAGGCTTTGAGCCCACTGAGTGGTGCACAGCTACAGGTATCCCACTCCAAAGGGGGGAATCCATCTTGGATCCCGGAAACTACCGCCCCATCAGTCTGATGAGCCTGATCTGCAAGGCCATGGAATGTATTATCAAGGAACTTATAAACAAAGACATTGGCAACCTTAAAACACTGGACCCCACCCAGTTTGGGTTTGTGAAGGGCCGATCTTGTCTCCTGAACCTGATTGACTTCTTTGAATTAGTCTCCAGGGCCGTGGATGAGGGTAAGGCAGTCCACACAGCCTATCTGGACCTCGCCAAGGTCTTTGACACCATTCCCCACTCTGGAAACATAGATAAACTTACTAAGCTGGGCATTAATCCCTACATCACTCGATGGGTTGCCAACTGGCTTATAGACAGAACCCACACTGTAAAAGTAGCTGACTCCAAATCCAGCTCCAGACAAGTGACAAGTGGAGTACCTCAGGGTTCAGTTCTGGGACCTCTCTTTTTTATCATCTACTTCTCTGAAGTACAGGCCAACACTAAGGGACTCTGGCTAACAAAGTTCACAGATGACTGCAAACTGCGAGCCATTACTGAATCTCCAAATGATGTGGATACTCTACAAAAGGGTCTTACAGAAACAGGTGCTTGGTGTCAGAGTCATGGGCTCAAGCTCAATGCCAAGAAATGTATAGTTATCCCCTTTGGGAAAAAAACATGTACCCATGAATTACAACATAGGTGGCAGTACACTAAACACTGAAAGTGTGATAAGAGACTTAGGGACACAGGTGGACAGTGGTCTCACCTTCAAAAACCTCATTGCCACAACAGTCAGGAAATCCTTCTATGTGGCACACCTCATCACTAAGGGCTTTTCATCCAGAAAAAAGGAGGTTATTGTCCCACTGTACTCATACCTCATTAGACCCATTATACAATACAATGCCCCATTTGGTATGTACCTCTCAAGACATCTGCAACAACTGGAAAGGCCGTAGAAGTACCTCACTAAAAGAATCACAGGCCTAAAGCAGATGCCCTATGCTGACCACCTTAAAACACTCGACTTATACTCTGTCACATATTGTCTACTCCGAGGAGATCTCTGCTTAACATACAAGGCCATGTCAAACCCAGAGCTGTTGGACATGCTACATTTAAAGAAATCCCAATCCCTCAGAGCCACACACTCCAGGGATCTAAACCTTGTCATCACAGTAAACAAAACATGCTGGAGGGATAGGTTCCTGACCCAGAGACTCCTCAGACTCTGGAATAGATTTCCCATACATGTCAAGCAGAGCACCTCTTTGTCCCTCTTCAAAAGGAACCTTGATGATTGGATGGAAGAAAGGAAATTCACCACGGGGATCACATCAGTCACCTTGCTAGACAGGGGTACAGGGAAGTAAATAGTGTGGGAAGAAATAGCCAGAGAACTGTTATGGCTAGGCTTGTATAGGCCCTATGGCCGATAGTCTAGTACCAACCTATGAACGTATGAACCTATGTAGTTCATGTAGAATGCAGCCTGGGATGTTGTCAGGTCCCATGGATACTGTGTTCTTGGCTTTGGAGAGTGTGTTGTTTACCTGTGCAGCCATGATTACAGGAACTTTGCATTCTTCCAGTATAGAGATGGGCCGTTTAGGGGGTGAGAGAGGGGTAAAGTTAGCACTGAACCTATCTGCCAGGATGTTAGCAATATCAGTTGGTTCTGTATATCAGAATCTTTGGAATCAGTAGCAATTTTGTTTTCGTAACTAACTTTGGAGGATTTTATGAGGGATCTCAGTTTCTTACTGAAGCTGACCATAGAGTTCCTCCAATCATGGGATTTTACTCTTTTTTGCAACAGATTCTTTCTTCTGTTGTAAAGTTTGTTTATGGCAGGGGACCACCAGATTGGCTTCCTTTTTCTGGATTTATATTATAATTAGCTATACAAAAACATAAACATACTTCAAAAAAATGTATTTAAGTGGTATGTTTGAATATGTGGTTATCTGATGAAGTTTTATGCACAAGTAAGACGAAAGCTCTAATAATTTTTTAAATAAAAGTATAATCGTGTAGATATAGCCATTATAACTTGGCTTTCTTTGGTTGTGGATTTTGCAGTTTTGATCACTTTTGATCAGTGCTTTTACACACATCAAATAAATACAAACAAATAAATTAATTAGTGAGGTCATTAACATCTAACCCCCCACCTGTGAGTAGTATGCTTAAGCAGTGTTTACTTTATAATGTGCAATGTTTGAATTAATTTTGGTCACTTCATTTGCAGATTATCTGAAAACTGATTGATTTCTAGCAATACTCACCACTGTTACCATTTCTAAGCCTTTTTGATTGTGAATATAGAAAACTATATACCAACTTTTATGGAATATCTTTGTAAGCTATCATTTTCTTCATCATGTTGTAGTTTATAGCAGGGTTAGATGCCTATTACCATTGAATCTTATGAAACTGACTCGTTTTATATGATATCATTAGGACGTCTGGTGCCATAACGTTTTTGAAGTATGAACTGCTAGGCCTTGTAGTTAGTGGAAGGTGCTTAGTACATCTCTATAGCTTGGCTACTTCACCTGTTAAGATCTGGGGTGATATTCATTTAGACAACAGATTATCCTTGCAGACACCTATCACTGATGCAAAGTTTGCTGACACATGCTGTTTGATAAATATAATGTGGAGTATACCAACATTTGCACAACACTTCAGCATGCTGTCTTGTGCAGTTATCTACAATGCATTCCTTTTGCACCTTTTTCTTTTATTACTATCTTACTGGGAAACCACATTACATAAGATAGATCTGCATTATGTCATACCAGCACTGTGAAGTTTGTATTTCCGTAATATTTGAGAATCAAGGTTCCAACCTCTCTTGCTAAGAAATAAAGAGAAAGGTTTTTGCTACATATGTTGAAATAAATGTCTGCTTCTATTCTATACCTATGACAAAATGTGGCATTTTGTTTCAGTAGTTATCAGTACTGCTTTTAATACAAAATAAATGGCATAAAACAGTTAAGTCACTCTATTGCTTTAATGAGCAGTTTTTCATTTCAGTTTTATGTTGCATGCTATGTCTGGAATGTTTAGTGATCATCTGGAATCCTACCTTTCCTAGCCATTTGATAGACTTGCCTTAATCATGTATACATGATCTAAAATAACTCAGCCATGAAAGAAATTTCAATAAAGTCAGGCAAACTGCAAAAGTATTACTCTTTGATAGGATGAAAAAATGTGCAGCTGACTTTATCTAATAATGCCAAGTATCTTGGGCAAATATTTCTTTGAAGCTCAGCCACCTGCAAAATATTTTGATAAACCTATAGCTTCAAGGCATTCTATACCTTATTGCTTTTGTTCCACTGAAAGGAACTAAAAATGACTACAATATCCATTCTGTTGTTGCTTTAAAGGATCACATTTATTGTTCTACCAAGGTAAAGAATATTTTTGATTCAAGAAGCACATGTTAAAAATGGAAGCTTTGTTAAATTGTGCTCTTACATTCTTGTGAAGAAGAAAACCATTCAAATGAATTAAGATAGGTACACTATAACTACTTAGAGTTTAACATTAGCTTAGCAAAGGACTAGGTATTTTAATGATTGTGCAAAGGACGAGTTATTTTAATGATTGTGCAAAGTCTGGTAGAGAACAACTTGTATTGCTTTTAACTGACAAACAGAAGATACACAAAACTAAGTGATGCAATAGATGTTTCTTCTCTATTTCTGAAACTCATACATAAATATGTAATACTGTAAAAGTCAAATTCCAAACTGTAATGTAATTAAGTAGGCCAATTATGTATATTGTTCGTGTTTTTTTTTATAAAATATAAGTGTTTCTCAAAGGACTAGGAAGAACATATTGGCCATGTTCAATGCAAGCCTTCTTTTAAGACAACAGCAATGCACAAGCAAGACAAGGCTTAAAGAAAATTTACTCTTTTCTTCTCTATAGAGAACATGTGCATAAAATGAATTATCCTTTGCTGGTTTTAGTGCTGGATTATACATCTCATTTTAATGGTATTGTGGCCGAGTGGTCTAAGGTGCTAGAATTAAGCTTTGGTGTCTCTGGAAGTGTGGGTTCAAATCTCACTGCTGGAAAACTGTTGATTGGAAGGTTGGCAAAATGATTAAGGTGTTTACCTTATAGATACAAGATGCAGGGTTTATTCTCACATGGGGTAACTGGCTAGGCTTAAAAGGGCAACTAACCAAGTACTAATACATGAACAAGGTTCAAAAAGAGAATAATAATGGATGGATCCTGGTGTCATGATCACTGTTTCAAGCTGCACATGATGCTTCTCTCACTGTTCTGCATTTTGGATTAATTCATTCAATGGGTTCCCTGTTGATGATGTCCATGCAGAGGGAACAACGCATTTTACACAGCGGTCAGAGTTCTAGCTCCCACTGAAGTGCATTGCACTATGTTTACAAGGAAAAACAATGCATTCTAACCCACCAATAAGTTGAGCCACCGCAAAGGATGAAACCTCAGTGCTGAAAAAAGATAAAAGGGAGAAGTCAAGACCTAGATGTAATTCTATGATTATGAAAATACCTTCAGAATATGTATACTTTCTATTTAATCTTTTATGTACTTTTTCTAAAGAATTATGAGATAATGCTCTTCCAAAAAACTCAGCAGCTATTATACATACTGTACTCCCTTACTGTACTGCAAAGATATAGCCACATTAATTATTGTGCATGCACACTACATGACAAAGATGCCCTTGCTGAGTTATATAAGTACATAGTGACAAGCCTTACAGGAATTCTATATAATACAAGGAAATTCTATTCTATTTTTGTCTGTTGTTTTAATTTAACCTTTGTGTAATAACAATATACCTATCAAGCTTTTAGTGATTCATAACTTTACTGGTAGTAGGAACTCTAGTGTTGGTTTTACTAGCTATGTACCTGTGACCAAACAATGTTCCTTATCCTGGCTTAAATATAAAATGTACACTCCTTGTCATAGTGTTTGCTCATAGAGTATATCATATCAAGATTATACTTTGGCCTTTTCAGATTTTATACAGTTTGACATATGGAAAAGGTACTTTACCATTCATAAGAGTTCTTGTAAAGCCTGAGCTCCAACATTACAAAAGTAATGCATGCTCCTCAGTGCTAAGAATGCGTTGCTTTGCTGATCTTAAAGTAAACTACAAGCATTACAAATTCTGTAATGTGGTAAGTTCACCAGTGACATCTGTTCATAGAGCTGATGGGTATTATTATGCTTCAAGTCATAACGTGACAGTAAGGAAGATTGTTTGTGAGGATGTGTTGATTCACTTCATGAGTTTTGTAAACAAAGATTCAAATATCACATATAGTGTTTTTATCTGAGAAAATAAATCAATTGATAAATAATGGATGCAGCATTTTGTGCTCATAATTGCTTTCAGACTCTTGTCAGTGCCAAATGTACACCAAATGCATGTTTTTTTTATTACTTTCTCATCAGTTCTTCATGTAACTAACTTATTTAAAGAAATGTCAATGTAGCTGATTTTATGTCAGGAAATATAACAACAGTTTAGAAAGTTATGGCAGGAAACATGCTGAAATGTTGCCACATCCTGTAAAGTTCATTACATGGGTACAATATGTAACATTATTATCTTAATTTCATAGTCGTTTCAAAGTCTTATGTATTACTATGTCTTCCATTCCACATTTCCAATCATTTGTTTTAGTACAATTTTCTATAACTTTACTTATCTGGATCATTTATACAATTTTCTATAACTTTACTTATCTGGATCAGTTAAAGGCAACCTTCATGCCTGATTTTATTTCAGACCTTGAGCATGTACTAATAACTGTATGTTCTCATTATTCATTATGTTTCATAAATACCTCTGTGAGATGGGATGATTGCAAGACACACCTAGTAGTACACACAATACCCTCCGCATATCATCCTTAGGATGTTGCAAACTGCTAATATCTCTGTCTTTTCTCTCTTTATATCTCTCCTGTCATCAAATTGTTTCCATCTTATCTCTTACATTCCGTAGCTTGTTCTGCTCCATTCCATACTGTCTTTCAGTGACAAAGGTGTCATCTGTTCCATCTATCAATTTATTCTTTTCACAACCTAAAGAATTACAACTGTGTTAAAAATAATCTCAGAGGCCTAATGCCAAAGTTAACAAAATATGTATTTCTAGACTATCTGTTAAAAATCTATTATATTAATCCTTACTGATGTTTGAATAAAGTATCAGCATTTCAGAACAAATAACTTAATTTCGGTCTGGCTTTGAAAGTGAGAAAGGAAATATTATAGCTTTTGGGATATGTAGTGAAAAACAGAAGGAGGATGGCAGACAAGCATTCCTATTTAAACTGAAGAGGAAGTATAAGACGTCAGAATAGCAAAGGTTAAAAGAGAGGAATATATAGTCCCATAAATATGCTCTACAAAATATTTGTATAGGTAGATAAAGGATCAATGAAAGTAAAATGTTCGGAGAGTTAAGCATAATAAATTTAAATCGGTGGGTTTATCATGATAATGATGATTATCATTATAATCATATTTTCTCATATTTCTACATGAGGTTGGGGTGTTATATCAACTGTCATCATCTCTCTCAATTCAATACTTCTCTTTTACTTTCTTTGACAGTCCTGCCTGTCACAGGTTTTCTGTCAAACGATCCATCTCTTTGTTGGATGCCCTCATTTGCTTTTTTCTTATCTCTCCCAAATATTCTTCATCAGATTGTCTTCTATCTTTTCCTGCATGTGTGCCTAATCTGTTCTCTTTGAACTTCTTTGCAATTGGTGTTACTTTGGCTTATGGTCTGATATCCTCATTTCTTTATCTGTCCCACAGTGTGCATTCTACTACCAATCTCAGGCACTTCATCTCCATCACCTCTAGCTTCCACACCTGATCTGCCTTTATTGCTCAGGGTTCTATACCATATAGTAGTACTGGTCATGCCACTGTCTTGTATACCTTGCTTTTCAGCTTGTTTGGTATTCTTCTGTCATACACTACTCCTGACACTCTGTGCTGTTTGGCTACAACGGCTCTGATTCTAGCTTTGACCTCCTCATTCAGACTTTTCTTCTACTAGACCTCCCCTACAAGTTCTTGAAACTGTTAACCTGTTTCACTACTTTCCATTATATTAAATTTTTCAGCATTTTCTGATTTCTCCCATTTGCTGCCATTACAACTGTCTTATGTGTACTCAGTTTCATACCAGGTGCTTTCAGTTTTGTATTCCATTCCCCTACACTTTGCTGAAGTTTTTGTTCAGAGTTCTCGTCTAATGTCACATTGTCTGTATAAAACTTTCTTGATCTGTTCCTACCTTCTTGTTTGCTAATGTTAGAACAGAAGGAAAGCGAGATGGTCCAACCAAGATGTATAATAAAAAAACGAGCAGTATATCCAAAACGCTGCCTGCAAATCCTTTCGTAGTGAATTCAGCCAAAATATGAATAAAACCTTGTAAATTAAAACCAAAAGTGTTTAATAAACACAAATATAACTTGTTAAGCGCTTTCACTCGAAAACCGAGCTTCATCAGAACAATGTAAAAACTGATGCAACACCTTATATAGTTAATTTGGCGCCAAAACAGAGCTATACATCAATAAATATTAAAAGGGAAATATCACAAAAAAAGAAAAATATCACAAAAAACTCAAGACAACTAACAATAAAATCAAATAAAAAGTGAATGTTGATAAACAATTTTGCATATTATCTATCCATGTATAATAAAGGTTTGATGGATATATAATCATTAATTCCTGGGGGAGTGGTGGCATCAGTGTAAACTTGCCACCACAATTCTCTACATGCTAAATAATTTTTAATATTGCCCCCTCTAGGATTGCACATGACAGTTTCTAAAATGCAAAATTTAAAAGTATGGTCTATTCCAAATTCCATGATATGTTTAGACAAAGCATTCTTTGTGTCGTTCTTTTTTATACAATAAAGATGTGAATATACCCGTTGCCTCAGCTGCCTCTCAGTCTTTCCTATATAATAGCAATGACACACTGAGCATACTGCGATGTAAACCAGCATGGTTGTCCTGCAATTACCTCTCGTGGGATATAACTTTATATTACTATAGTTTTTTAAAATCAGGCTATTGCACTCATTAATTGCAAAGCACTGATTACAAGTCCCACATTTGGTCGTATGCCAATCATTTGCAGGCTTCTTTGTATGACCATTGTCATTAACTTTTTCCAATATAGGTTTCAAATTACTACCCATCTTGTACACAAAATGAGGGCTTTGTCCAACTATGTCTGCCAAGGTTGGGGTGTCAGTAAGTAAATGCCAATTCCTAAGTACAATATCCTTAATAACTTTACTAAATAAACCATACTCAATAATGAGAGAGCTATTATATATTTTCTTCTCAACATTAGGTGAATAATTTATGGTGTAGGACAAGTTTAGTTCAGTAGAATTAAAATCAGTTATACTGTTCACATTAGAACCCAATAATAAGCTATATTTCTTACCCCACTGACTAATCACGAAACTACTTATATTGTCCATAATTTTAATGTCGTAACCTCGATTGCTAAATAAAGCAGTAATAAACTTAATTTCATCCAGCATATCATTATATCTAGAGGTCATTCTTATGGCCCTAATACATTGTCCTTTATAAATGTTCCTCTTCATGTTAATAGGATGACAACTTCTGTAGTCCAGGTATGAATTACTGAATGTCGACTTCCTAAAAATAATGGACTTATATACGTTTGAATCATGGGTGATAAGTGTATCTAAGTAAGGTACTCCTTCTTTATTAGTGATGTAGGTGAATTTCAAAAAAATTACTGCTCGAATTAATGTAGTTCACAAAGGACTCAAAAGAATTACTATCACCTTTCCATAGAATGTACATGTCATCCAGAAAGCGAGAGTAATAAGCAATATTCTGAATGTGAACACTGGAAAGAATATTATTCTCTTCCCAATCAAGCATAACCAGATTTGCAAACATGGGGGCACAAGCTGCACCCATGGCTACTCCTCTGGTTTGCTTGAATAATTCTCCCTCATAGAAAATGAAATTATTTTCTAATACCAAGCTCATGAGTTCCACTAATAGGGAGATTTTATCCCAGCTGAAGTTGGTATGTTTTCTAAGACTTCTACTGAAGGATTCCAAGCCTTCATCTACAGGAATACAACTAAAGTCCACCACATCAATTGAGCAAAATAAAATATCTGGACTATATATATTAACTGGGAAATTCCGTAAGAATTCCCAAGAGTCCTTAACAAGATGTCTCAAGTTATTATATATAAATTTCAGAGTAGTGTCAATATATATCCCAATAGGGAAGGTTTTTGACTTACTGCCCGAAATAATCGGGCGAAAAGGTGGATTAAGATGGTCCTTGTGGACTTTAGGAATGCCCACAATGGTCGGAAGAATAGGAAAATCAACTTTTAAAAAGTCATACAATTCCTGATCAATTCTTTCGTCTAATAAGTACTCCTCTAAGTACATATCAATCCTTCTGTGGGCAATATTAACTTCATTCAATGAAATAGTTGTGTAATTGCCCGAATTGTACAGTATGTTATGAATGTGAGAGCTATAAGTGGTGGCATCAAAAATCACTATGCCACCACCTTTATCGGGTTTCATAACTCGGATACTTTTATCTTGTTTAAGGAGATCTAAAGTTTGTGCTTCTTCTTTAGTTAAATTGCTACATGTTAGATATTTATTTTTATTCTGTCTCTTACTGACATTGTAAAGTTCCTTGGTCACTCTATTCTCAAAATTAGTCACCATAGGGTTGTTAGGAGGTATAAAAGTACTTCTTTTCTTCAATGCATCACCCTTACAAATATTATGCCCAGGCTTGTCATTAAACATAACACCTAGGTTAATTTTCCTAGTAAAACGCTTAAGTTCAAAGATGGTGTCCACTATCCGATACCTTGGTGTTGGTATAAATTTCAGTCCTTTGGACAAAAGACCAAAATGTGCCTTATCCAATTTAACATTGCTATAATTAAAAATTTTGAAGTTGTTGTATTCACTAACAACTTCATAAATTTTAAATATATCCTGTTGTAAGTTTGATACTTGTACATCACTTGCCAGTGTCAGGGGTGGATGGACATTCAAAATTTTTTCCTCCATTTCGCCCCCTTCCTCCATTTCCCCTGGGTCTTTTTCTCTTGTGTGTAACAAAAATCCTGTTCCCTAAATCCATCATAATTAATATGTTCAGTTGACTGGTCTAGCACATTTCTATCCTTAGATTGTACATAAGTGTTCCAATTGTAACACGTCTGTTTCTTATATTGATCTTTGTCCCTGTTAAGTTTCTTAAGCTTACGTTCAAAAGCCTTTTTGGCCCGTTCGTCTGCTAAAGCAAATTGTTTAAAGTAAAGTTTCTCCCACTGACTAAACAATAAGTCCTGTGTAATAGTGTTGTTTAAATGTTCCACTTCACTAATACATTTACATAACTTTACATCATTACATTTGATGAGAAGTTTCATGTATTCAAGCCCAAAGGTATCAAATAAGCTATTAAATTCAATCATTACATTTTCATTAATTTCAATGCCCAAGGGGTACTTAAAAAATCTTAAACCCATTGGTACCAAATTCAGGGAAATACAATAATTCAAATAAGCATTGTCCAATTTAAGGGCATTAATATTATTAAGTTTTTTGCCCAATAAATAAATACTGTCTCTTAATGATCCATTGATTACTTGACTGTTTTGCAATAACTTTCCATCTGTTGGAATGTCAAAACAACAATTATGCTTAAAAAAGTCTTGTAGCACATTCCGTTTATCAAGACTACGTTGGTCAACAGTTTTAGGAGATTTAATGACTGCAGACTGAACAGTACCTTTAAACTTGGTGGTATCCCCTGTCGTTTGAGCATATGTGCGCACTGGTTGCGTGTTCTTAGGTCTAGTCCCTGTGCGCCTAATTTCATCAGTAAAATGACCAAACGAAAAGTCGAACGTAAAATCAGAGTTATTTCTGAAATTGTCAGTGAGTCCCATCGAACCCAGTAGATCTATATCGTTTTTCATTGCCCCATGTCCTTGGCCGTTAGGAATCTCCGGAGAAGATGTTGACGGCACATCCACATCATTAGCATCAATTACGCTGCTAGGCCCTCGTATCTCACAAGGAAGTCCCTGAAAAGTACATGGTTCACCAGACTGAACCATCGGTGTAGGTAACGATGTAATAGCACTTTTACAGCCTTTTCCAGCCGATAAATTGCCAAACAATTGTAAAATCTTTTCCACCTCCCCACACAATGACATAACTTCAGCTCGTAAGGATGCCAGCTCATTGCTGTGGTCGGGTGAGGTATCAGTTGCTGAACTACGAGAGGACTCCATAACACCAGAACAGAAGGAAAGCGAGATGGTGCAACCAAGATGTATAATAAAAAAATGAGCAGTATATCCAAAACGCTGCCTGCAAACCCTCTCGTAGTGAATTCTCTGTTTTGGCGCCACATTAATTATATAAGGTGTTGCATCAGTTTTTACATTGTTCTGATGAAGCTCGGTTTTCGAGTGAAAGCGCTTAACAAGTTGTATATGTGTGTTTATTAAACACTTTTGGTTTTAATTTACAAGGTTTTATTCATATTTTGGCTGAATTCACTACGAGAGGGTTTGCAGGCAGCGTTTTGGATATACTGCTCGTTTTTTTATTATACATCTTGTTTGCTAATGTTGGCAGCCCCTCTTATTGTAGCTTTGACTTCCTCATTCAGGCATCCTTTCTCCTAAAACTCCACTCACAGATACTTGAAGCTGTTAATCCGTTCCACTATTTTCCATTCTCTCAATTTTCAGCTTCTTCTGCTTTCTCCTATTTGCTGCCATGGTAACTGTCTTGTTTATACTCCATTTCATCCCATGTGCCTTCAGTTTATGTTACATTTCCTATCATTTTCCAAAGTTGCCGTTCAGGGTCTGCTTGTTATGCCACGTCATCAACAAACAGTGGGTTTGTTGATCTGTCCCCTGCAACCTGTTTGCCAATGCAGTCCTTCACCAGGATGAACAACAGAGGGCTCAGAGCTGAGCCTTGATGCATATCCACTCCAACTAGGAAACCTTGTTTGAGTCTACATACTGTTTGTACTTATGTCATTGTCCTTTAAACCCAGACTTAGAACCATCACAGGACTACCTGAATCAGCCTTCTTGGGACCTTGTCATATGCTTTCACTAAGTCTAGGAACACCCATTTGGATTCTTTCCTTATCTTTACCATCTTCTCAACTGTCTGCCTCACTGCAAACATCAAGAACAACTATTCAACAATACAGGAGAATGCCAACCGAAATAACTGTGACAAAAACAAAAATGGAAGGCAGTAAATACCAAGCAGAACAGTTTTAATAACAATCATTAAGAACTTTTGTCTGAGTATATAAAGGACTTATTTAGAATGAATAACACAAACCAAATCACTGTTTAAAAAGAAAATGGAATAATCTCATGACAAACATACCTGTTGCCTTAAAGAAATAGGTACCTAAAATACTACAATTTAAAATACTACCCAATAGTTTAAAACATAAAGTCATACAAAAACCAGACATGGTTTAACCACAATCACACTATTAAAAACAACATACAAAAAGGATTTATTGACTTTAAATATTGTAAACCCTACTTTTCAGCATGCAAGTAATGTTCGTAGCACCATTTAAACGGGGTGGACAGAGTAAACTTCTCTAAATTTGATGTAGTTTTGCCAGTCACCCACAAAAGGGCCAATCTCAATTTTTTCTAATGCTGTAAAAAGAAACATGTTGTTGATAACACAATTAATACTTTGCTTACTTAAAGCATTTTTACATTTCTTTGTTCTTATAGTGTAATCCTGCTCCACTAAAGAGCAAACAGTCTTACCTATATAAAAAGCACTGCAAGCTTGGCAAACTGTTGCATATATCACAGTCTTGGTGCCACAGCTGTCCCTAGGAAGTTTGTCAAAGGTACATGAAAATGTGACCAAGGCCATTGTTGAGGTCAAATCTATAACACAGCATATTTTGGCTTGGGAAAGGCTTTTGACACAATCCCACATTCAGACATTACTGATAAACTTAGTGAACTGAATGTAAATCCCTTCACTGTAAGATGGGTTGCCAACTGGCTGACAAACCAGACACATAATATCAAAGCGGATGACTCCACATCAACCAACAGACCCGTTACCAGCAGGGTGCCACAGGGGTCAGTGCTGGGCCTCCTCCTGTTTGGTATATACTTCTCAGAAGTTCAGGTCAAAAGGTTGTGGCTGACAAAGTTTGCAGATGACTGCAAACTAGGTGCAATCATTGAATCCCTAAATGATGTCAGTATACTCCAGGAGGGTCTCACACAGGCCAACGACAGGTGTATTAGTCACGATCTCAAACTGAATGCAGAGAAATGCATTATCATTTCCAATGACACAAACAATGTCCCTTCACACTATCAAATCAACAACAATACCCTAAGTACCCATGAACTGGTAATGTACCTGGGATCCCAGGTTGACTGTGACCTTAACTTCGACCACCACATGTCTACCATTGTAAGGAAAGCTTTCCACGTGGCTCACTTGCTGTTCACCTGTGTGCAAAATGCACACATGAAGGTAAACCATGAAGGTAAACCATGCGGGCTGCATAGTTTATTTGTAACATAATTATCACTCCACCCACTTTGTTGGATTTCATAATCCTGACTGATTTATTGGATGTAAGTTCATATAACAGAAAGTGTTCATTTTAATTAAACTATAAAAATGTCTAGAATGTGACTCTGAATCAACCTCTCTGAAACTTAATTCTCATTGTTTCTCAAACAATGAGAGAACAAGATTCAAAGGCTGGGGGGGGGGTTATAAGTACTTTTCCTTATTAGCCCGCCTTTACCTTCACTTGTTCCCTGTTTGTTAAACAACGGATCCAAATTCATTTTACGAGTGAACATTTTAAGATCAAGAAAAGTCTCCATGAAGTTCAAATGCTTATCAGGGACAAATGTGAATCCCCTTTCAAATAACTGAAAATGAATATCAGTAATATACAAGCCAGCATAGTTAAAATCTTAAAATCTTAAAATTGTTCTTACATAGACTTGATTATTTGATTATCTTGATTTATTAATTATCATATTTTGCTTATTTCCTATTTTGTCCTTGTCAATGACCCCTCACTTTATGTATGACTTTATGTTTTAAGCTAAGGGCAGTATTTTAAAATGTAGTATTTTTAGGTACCTGTTTCTTTAAGGCAACATGTATGTTTGTCATGTGATGGTTCAATTTCCTGTTTAAACATTGATTTTGTTTGTGTCAGTCATTCTGATGAAGTCCTTTATATACTGGGAGCAAAGCTCTTAATGCCTGTTATTAAAATATTCTGCTTGGTATTTACCTTCATCCATTTTATTATTTTGTTCACTGCAAACATTGGCTGAGTTGTGCTACATTCTGATCTGAATCTGAGCTGATCATCTCCTACCTTACTTTCTACTGCACTACATATTTTGCTATTTATCACCCTCTACAGCACTTCCATGCAGTGTAACAGGAGTTTAATATCTCTATACCACCCACAATTTTGAATGCTCCCTTTAATCATGCACTCTGGCTCCAGGATACTCATTCTCCATCCATCTGGGATATGCCTTTCTCTTCATACTGCTATGAGTACATTCTGGAGCCATTTCTCCTTTAACACTCTCTGAACATTTAGATCATATTTGTCATGACCCATACGTCTCAACTGTGCAGATTTTCATGGAATGGACAGATTTTTGCCTTATATTTTGGTCCGTTTTTCATAAAATTGTGGCTTTCTGGCAAATTAGTTGCAAATTGTTAAAGCTTGAAGTTAGAAAATAATGACAGACATTTGAGTTTTAGGCTTCCTACTTTTCAGAAAATTCATGCTAATGCAAAACTTGTTATTCTATCAACTTTCTAAGTTTGTACAAGCAATATTTCAAAATTGTCCCTATTTGTACCACTTTTTTATGGCTTTGTCCAGATGTCTTACTCTAAGAGGTTGAGAGGTATGCCGTGACCTCATCTGAGCCTGATGTTTTACCTGATTTCATTTTCCTGAGAGTTATTTTTACTTCTAGGGTTGACTCATCATAGGATCATAGGATCATAGAAGATTACTAGCCTATCGACCTGGAGGTCATTTTAAGCCTAGCCCTTTCATCCCAATGTAATACCATAACAATGCTAGTTGATACCCAAGATGGCATTTAGTGATGACTGCCCATTGTCCAGGAGGGTTGTGATCTCTATCCCCGGTAAGAATTTACTGTGCCCCATCCACTTGTCTAGGTTCCAACTGAACAGTGTCATAGAGGTACTTGGTTTCACATGAATTGGTAGCCTGGTCCAAAGATGCAGCAGACATTGGGAGATAACTCTGTCCCTCCAGCATGTCCTATTTAAGTCACAGGCCATATTTAGGTCCTGGAACAGGTAGCCCTAGTCCCATTTAATTTACGGATATACAGCAAGTTCATTAGGTTTGGGACTTGGATTTCTCTGTAGGCCAGTCATAAGTCTCCCTTAAGAAGTCTATACAATACAGAGTATAGTGACAGGGACTTAAGTTGGTCTGTATAAGGCACATGCTGGAGTCCCTTGCTTTTCTTTGTTAGAAAGATCTGAGGTCTCGCTAAATGCTGCAGGTGCTTAATACAGTACATGCCAAATGGGGAGTTATACTCAATTATTATTTGCTCTTGAGGTGAAGCTTTTACTGATCAAGTGTGTTATGTAGAAAGCTACAGTAGACACATGGTGGTCAAAGTTAAGGCCGCAGTCACCTTGCAGTCCCAGGTTTCTTACCACTTCATGGGTACTTAGAGTATAGTTGATTTGATAGAGTGGGGAGAGATTGTTTGTGCTGAAGGCAATGATGATGCATTTCTTGGCATTCAGTTTGAGACCGTGACTAGTACACTAGTCGTTGGGATGCGTGAGACCCTCCTGGAGGATACTGACATAATTTGGGGATTCAATGATTGCACCTAGTTTGCAGTCATCTGCAAACTTGGTCAGCCACAACCCCATAATTTTGACCTGAACTTCTCTGAAGTATATACCAAACAGTAGGGGGGCCCCAGCACTGACCCTTGTAGCACCCCAATGGTAACAGGTCTGCTGGTTGATGTGGAGTCACCCACTTTCATAGTGTGTGTCTGGGGGTTTACATTCAGTTTGCTAAGTTTAGTGGTATCCCCTGAATGTGGGATTGTGTCGAAAGCCTTTGCCAGGTCGAGGTATGCTGTGTGCACAGATTTGCTCTCGCCAATGTCCCTGGTCACATTTTCAAAGAAATCCACAAGATTTAACAGGTAGGATCTGTCCTTCATGAACCCAATTGTGTAGGAGCCAGGATTTGAAGATCATCTATGTCTTTGTTTATGAGGTCCATAATGATACAGTCCATGACCTTACAGATGAGGCTGGTCAGGCTTATGGGATTGTAAGTCTCTGGGTCAGTGGCTGGGCCACCTTTGTGGAGGGTAATAACTGTTGCTGTTCTTCATTCTGCAGAAACAAAGCCTGTCGCTAGGCTATGATTGAAAAGGGTACTTAGTGGTGATGCTAGTTCATGTTTTAGCATTAACCAAAAAACAATGCTCCTGTCATCTCAGATACCAAAAAATACCTTTAATTCCAAAATATAGCAAAACAGCAAAGCTTTCAATTCTACAAGACTCTTTCTCAGTGGTGATGCTAGTTCATGTTTTAGCCTGTTTAGAAGACAGCTTGTGATGTTGTCTGGTCCCATAGAGGCTATGTTTTTTTTCCCTTGGACAAGGCTTTGAGGACCTGCTCTTCAGATATATAGGCTGGGGGAGAGTGGGAGTTTGGGTGAAGGTTTGTTGTAAGTTAGTGGGGGTAAGAGAGTGAAATTTTTGCCAAACCTGCTATCAGGTTTGCTATCTCTGTGGGGTCAGTGTGTGTGATACTGTTGGCCACTAGTTTGGCACATGCTTGGGTCCTACCCTTTAAGTTACATACGTAGCTGTAAAAGGCCTTATGGTTATTCTTGGCTGTACTTGCTAAGTTTCTCTCAAAAGAGCCCTTAGAGGATTTGACAAGTTGTCTTATTTGCCTGTTGAGGCTGAGGAGGGTGTTTTTCCATTGCTGGGGCCATGCCTTTGTTTTCTTGGACAGCAACTCTTACTCTTTCAGTATGGGCAGTGTCTCCATTTTTTTCTGGACTATCTGGAAATCAAACTGATTCTCTGGTAGTCCAGAAACACTGTACAAACTCCGGTATTCTGTTTCATAAAGGAAACAGACTATCAGAGTTTGTAAATCGGCTTATTTACTATGCTTTTTTTTTACAGAAAAGCATAGTAAATCAGCCAAAAATTCCACGGTGGTACAGCTGTAGTATTGTTACCTCACAGCAAGAGGTTCTTCTGTTCGATTCTCGGCTTGGCTTGGGAGTGCCTTCTGTGTGGAGTCTCCATGTCCTCCCCGCGGTTGGGTAGCATTCGAAAGACATGCGTGCATAAATGGGCATGCCTTTGTTGAAGGTTAGGCGTCGAGCTGACACCTGGCGTTTCCTAAAAAGTCTACTGCCAATCATTAGCGGACCGGAGTTCTGCTGTGGCGACCCCTTACTGGGAAAAAGTCAAAAGAACAACAACAACAACATAGTAAATCAGCTGAAAACAGGCAACAGGAATGGAAAAAGAGGGCATTCCCCACTGAGTGATGTCATTGTGGTGTCACAAAATGGGTGGAATGTGTGCAGGAGAGGAGGTGTGATGGGTAGGGCTACTGGTGGCACAAGGGGTGTGGCTTTGCTCCAGTTTTAGCCACGAGTAAAGGTGGCAACCCTAGCTACATGTACTTCTTCCATCTGTGTTTTATGTCCTGTGGACTGGTGAGCAGGCTGTTTCTGGCATACCATAAGAAGTGCATCTGATGGCTGTCTTCTATAATCTTCTGTCTTTAGCTTGTAACCTAATAGACTTTCTTTGTGTGTCATCCCTTTCCAGAAGCTGGTATGGAGCCTGGAATGTCTTGTTATTTCCTATTGTGACTGTTTTCTTTGCCTATTTGTTAGCAAACCAGGATTCCTTCTCAGTCTGATCCATATTTTCTGTCTCCCACTTCTCACTTCTACTAAAGTGATAAAAAAGTATATATATGGATGTTTAAATGTTTTTTATCAATCATGTATAACCACCGTGTCAACTCAGATAAATGGGGTAATCTGGAGACTGGATAAAGAAAAATGTTTTAGGATACTTTTAGATGTAAATGAAAAAAAAAACAGAGACACCTACACATCATGTTGTGTTCTTATCCCAGATCAGTTGCTCATCCCTTTAATAAAACCCCAAGAGTGTCACAAAGAAGGAAACTATCTTCATGTCATTCTTCTGATTTCCTGCCTGTATTAGATTTTACATTATTTCTACACAGTTTTTTATTTATTTATTTATTTTTTTTGTAAAATTGTGTGTTTTCTTGTAAAGTCTGCCACAGCATTTTGTATACAGTGTTTGGCTGAGACAAGTCAATGAGTTTGGAAGGGATGATAACATAAAAGACACTAATTATAACAACAGTGTTAAAAAAATCTTACTGTGAGCAACAAAATCCTTCTCAGCCAGAATCACAGGGGCCAGATTCTCATATTTTATAGGCTCATATAGGTTCATAGGTAGGTACTAGGCTATCTGCCCGAGGCCATTTATAAGCCTAGCCAGTGCGTGTCAGCTGTTCCTACCTCATTGATTAATTAACTGAGCCTCTGTCAAAGAAACCTATTCAGCTACTCTTTTAACTCTAACATTCAAATGCCCCTTAAAATACTGTTCAAGACATAGCCAATACTTAAAATCAAAAATAAGTAAAGTACAGAAAAAGACACAGTGATACTGACAGTCAGAAATAGGAAATCACAGTGTTCTTATTTAAGCTAGTGGAATGATGCACATAATCATAGAAAATAATTCTTTCAACACATTGTTCTCTCTGTCCCTATAAAATGACTTGACTGTATAGCAAAATCAACACTATATGGCAGCCCCTCCCCCATCAAGTCATTTTGGCTAAAACAAACAGTTTCTGGGTGGAGTTGGCCTTTCACTGTAATGTTGCACTCTGCAGCTGAAGTAAAGTTATTTGTAATTACAGAGGTTTATTATCTTCAGTGTCTTTGCCTGTGCTTTGTAAGGATTGTATGTCCTGCCTATGCTTATAAATTTTTGTCTTAGATGTGTATGTTTTCATATCTGTATGATGTTTGTTATCGACTCTTTTTCTAATGATTATATCTGTCCTGCTGTTGCTGTCAAATGCTGTTGACCAAAAAGCCACTAGATTGTTCTCATGATAGATCATAGTAATTACCTCTCAACTGTCCCGGATTTTCAGAGACACCTCTGATTTTGACTCATATTTTAGCGCTGTCCCTCTTAATCCCTTCTATAATGGTGACTTTTGGAGGAAAGTTGGTGAATTTCACGTAATGAATAATGACAATAATTAAGAGCTGTAGACTTCTTTTACTTCAAAAAATGTACATTAATTCATATGTTGTGATTCTGTGAATGCCTCAGGTTAATAGCACTTATATTTTAAAAGTGTCCCTTAAAAGCTTTGTCCCTGATTCTGTTGAAATGTGTCCCTGATTGGTTAAGAGCTATGACATAACCTCTCACTATCTTAACTTATACATACTTGTGGCACACAGATGGTTTAGCTAAAAGGATTTATGTCTAGTTATAGAAGATAATTTTGATGAAAGGGGAAAAAAACTGAGTGTTGAAACCAACTTCGATGAACAATTCCATAATTTGTTTTTATGGAGAGGGGGCAATCACCCCTGCACCCCTTCCCCCATGTGGGGAGACACCTCCTATACATCCCGGACTTATATATACCAACTCTGATGAATCACAATAGTGGCAAAAGAAGCAAACTCCGCTGTCATTTAATGTAATTTCAGAGAACGGCACAAATTTTTGTATTTGCTGAAATTACGTTTGATCACACAACATGCTCCTTAGTTACAAAAACGTATTCTAATGTAGTTTCCTCTGTGAAAAGTGCTTTGAGCATTATAACATGTGTCTACTCTTAGACCTATTCCTATGCTATACCTGCTACAACAGCTTCATTAGAGACACAGGTATATCTGTTATATTTGTAGTAAATTTTAAAAGTTACCGCACCATTCCCTGAAACCTCATAATTCCCATTTGTCCTTTTTTGGCATTTTCATCACTGCACTCGACATTTCTCTAACTTCAATCTCAGTGACATTAGAATAGGGTAAATATGCTTAAGATTTGTTACTCTAATTTTGCATTTATTTAATTTAAAACCATACTGACTCAGTTTGCTCAGTAGCTATTGTCTCTCATCATGGTCTTATACATTCCTAGGTAATTACTACAATACCTGCCCTTGCAGGCCATTTGAAGCCTAGCCAATTTCTCTTTTGTTACATGAATTAACTTATCCCACATGGCGTTTGATAGGTTTTACCCATCCCATGGTTGATAATTATATATTATCCAGTGAGAATAACTGAGATTGTACCATAAATAATTTTAGGGGACCCATGTATGGGATAAAGCATTTACAAACTGCTTCTATGCATTTGTAGTACAGAGGGCAGTCCTGGGCTAAATTTGCTATTAGCCATTCATAGATCAAAGTTGCACTTGAATGTAGACACATGTTGTTTGAAGGTTAGGTCATTGTCCACATAAGTTCCCAAATCCCAAACAGATAGGGAGAGTATTGTCAATGTGGTAGTTACCCAGGAGAGATGATTTTCCAAAAGATATTATAATGCATTTTTTGGCATTTTATTTCAGTCTGTGATTCTAACAACAATTATTTGTTTGAGACAAATCTTTCTGCTGGATGGCTAAGTCATTTGGGGATTCAATAACTGTTCATACCATTCTGTCATCTGCAAACTTAGTCAGCCAGAACCCTTTAGTATTTGCTTTTAAAAAAAGCAGATGCCAAATCAGAGATGTCCCAACACCTAACCATGGGGAACTTAACTGGTAACTGGTCTCTTTATAGAGGTAATTTTCCTTATTTTGATCTCCTATGTCCTATCTATGAGCCAGTCAGCAATTCAGCAGGTGACATAGGGGTTTAGTCCAAGTTTATTTAGTTTTTCTACAATGCCTGAGAGGTAGATTGTGTCAAAAGCCCTTGCCAGGTTGAGGTATGTGGTTTGTACTACTTTACCTTTATCCATTGCTTTGTTGACCTTTTCAAAGAAGTCCAGCATGTTGAGTAAGCATAACTTGGTATTGACAAATAGAAACTGACACAAGTTGAGTGTTTGGAGGCTCCCTATGTCCTTATTGATTAGTTCCCTGATGAATCTTCCCATGGTTTTGCATATAAGACTGGTCAGACTGTCTGTGGGTCTGTGGGATGTCTCCCATTATTCAGGGACGAATGACCTGTATGGAGATTGAGGTTAAACCATGAGTTTAGGGTGGGTGGCTAAGTTGTGCTTTATGATATTTAAGATGCATCCAGGAATATTGTCAGAACCATTAATGCAGTATTTTTAGCTTTTGATAGTGCTTTTAGGACTTGGTCTTGCGTGATAGCTGGAGACAAGTCAGTTTCAGGTACATCTTGTGGGATAGTTGGAGACAAAAATCACAGGTCCCATGATGTTGCATCTACCCAAAGCAAGCTAAACCAACATATGGGAGCCTAGAAGCTGCCACCAGAGTGAATGGAAAAATGAAAGTGAAAGAAATTATCTTGAAAGCAGTGCTGAATTTCTGTTGCAAGTGAACCCTTGCTTCTTGCTAGAAGCTCTGTATGAGAAAATGTTGATCCCTTTACAAAAGTTCTTAAATCAGTAGAAGCTTTATCAAATTTCAGAAAAATTCCCCTTCAGTTATTTTTTCAAGAAAGTTTATTTGGATTAGTGCATTAATTTTGTAGACTTCATCAGATACAAAAGGTTTATTATTAAAATAGCATAAGGCTTGTGCTTATATACAGTTTTTGTTAAGGGATAAACGTCTTCTCATATATAGTTTATAGCAAAAAGCAAGGGTTGATTTTCAACAGAAACCCAGGCTTTTGTTAGAAAGATGGAGGGAAGAGAGAGGTAAAACTTGAGATGAATTTACCAACCAGTGCTTTGTTGCATTGTGCTTCTGAGATTATGAACATTACTGAAAAGGTCTTGTCATTGCCTTTGGCTTGGGTGGTTGTTTTAGCTTCAGGCTTGACTTTGATGGAGTTTTTTAAACTCCTAAGTTGTTTATATATATTTCAGTGATGAATGGTCTATCATTTTGTGAATTTTTCTTCTTAATTATGGTCAGCTTGGTTATCCTGTTCCTAAATCCACTGCACAGCCATGCAAACTTCTCAAAGGTAGCAAACACCACAGCACAACCCATCGGCATTGTCTTGTCAAAGTAGAATTTCCCTTGCAATGCCATGCCCAACTTGAACCAGTCCTGCTCCCTGTTTGGTAACCATCCATAGGTCAACAAAGAATTACCCCCACAATATAATCCAAGGATACATACTGTACCAAACTCTTATCTACATCACCATTCACTGATTCCCCTGCAGAGAAGGACAAGTAATAAATTAATTTAAACTCCTCAGACTTCCTTTTAGGCACTAAACTCAGAGTTGATATCCTAAATTCACCGAAAGGAGACATTTCAAAAAGGGGAAAAAAAAACCTACACTTCTCCATCTCTGTTACCAAAAACTCTGAACCACCATTTCCTTACCTTTTACTGACTTCACATTCTGACATTTTCGATAATCCTCTTCCACCTTTGACTAAATGCCCTCTCCCACCCACCCATCAAGTCCTCAGTTAGCTGCATTGCCAACCTCGAACTCGGTAATTCTACAGTTGGGCCATTTGCTTCACAACCTTAATAGGCGAGTGGGTAAGCCAACCTCTCAGCCCCACGACAAAAAGGTCAAGACCCCCTAGATGTCCTAGTGATCCCACTAATCTGCCCACTCAACTACTTCAGTATGCCTCCCCTCGCACCTTTGTAAATACCTGCCACGTGACCACTAGCCTGGTTACCCTCCTTTTATCAACATCTCAGACCACGTACCCCACCACAGTAAGAACAAATGAGTGAAACTGCACACCAGTGATACACATGCACCTAGCCATGTTAAAAGCCCAGCAAGCTCTCACACCCTCCATACCCCCTTCTTGCTGCCCTTGGGTACTTCAATTGAATTATCTGTCATGGTTCCCAACCATGTATCCAAGTATCCACGTGCCTGCAGCCCCACCTTAGAGAACTAGCCACTGCATTCAATCTTCTAATCTTCTGATCAGATCAAATCCACAAGCTTCTACCTTTTAACAGCTGTGACTCTATTATGGTCAAAATATAAGACAGAAGCAGCAACTCCTGCTCCATCTGTTTTTCAGTCACTACAACCATGAAGCAAACAAAACCCTAACCTCAATTATCTCATGATGTAGCCCAAAACTACGTCTGTCTCTACTTACTTAAAGCAGCCAAGAACACCATCTAATCTATAGAAGCAGAAGCATTTGCTTCTGCTATCATCTACACCCCCATCTGCTTCCAATAAACCAAATAACTCTACAAGGTCCCCTCACTATACCTTTTCCTTAACTGCAAGCAAAATGTTCTGAGTAATGAAAACCCTAATGCCCCTCACTTCACCCAGCAATACTATCAGACTAAACCTTGAATTATCAGTTATATTGGAAAAGGAAGCAAACTATTCAAGGGTTCAATTATATTAGTACCTACCATACCTGTGGGCTGATGCCTCTAAGCTACTAACTCACCTCTTTCATCCCAACCTCACAAGAGGTGTTGTAAATGCTCTCTGCCTTTTACATCAAGCAACAGTCTCCTCAAATTCCCTTTCACCAAGCTGCAGCTTGATTGGAATCCCTTCCTGTCCACCTCTCACCTCTGTGACTGCCTCCCCCAGTGGCAATCTGACAATGGCCCACTGGTTTCCAGCTGTTTCATCCATCATCCTCCATTCTGTCTTGGCAACTCAGTGCCCTCATCCCAAGACATTGAAGCTGCCTATTGAAAGAATTCTGTTATCTGTGATTGGATCACCTAACACATCTTCCTCATGTCTTCCATGGATGCCATCCTAAAAGGAGAAAATATATACATTAAGCAAGTACACATTTGACATCTTTACAAACAATTGCCCCAATTTTCCTATTACATTTTTAACTACACTCCTTTTTTATTCTTATAACTATTAATATATAGTACTGACCAAAATAGCAACATCATGATCTGTAGAAATTGAAAGGTAAGACCCATTCTTCTTTTTTTTAATTATACCTCTTACAGCATACAGCAGACTAGTTCAGCATACCTGTAGGTTCATAGGTTAGTACTAAGCTAACTGCCCTTGTGAGCCATTTTAAGCCTAGCCAATTGTTCCTTGTGAGACTCAAACCCTGTACCTTGTGTTTGTAAGGCAAATACCTTAACCATTAGGCCACCCTCCCAACCCTAAGTAAGTGCGTCCTATCTGTCATTTTGTGTATGTTGGCCAACTATGGCTATTCAATGGCTTTGTTTACAATGATGTGAACGTTTGATAACACAGAGTTTTGATGTTCAGTGTTCGATGAAACACTGTTTGATGGTCGTATCTTTTCATTGCTGAACATAGACCCACAATATATAGGTTAACTTCAGATTTTGAATGCAGTCATGACTGGATGGTCTGTAAGTGGCTAAAGCTCAAAACTACAGCCCTGTTCAATCACCCAATATTGCAGAACCTGTATACACCAGTTTTGTTACCTGATATCAGCTGTAGTCACCTTAGTAATATTACCACTGTTAAGTACCCCTTACCAGTTGCAAAGCTCCTGTGATAGTGCATGTTTTAACTTTCTCTCATCTGGACTATTGCAGTATTATGCCCAAGTGCTGTGGAACTGAGAACTTGATTGTTTATAGCTGAGGCAGAATTCTGCAACTCATTTAGTCATATTAGTTTGCATAAGCTAGGCTGGATGTGAGTTTCATCTTATGTTCAATAGAATATAGTAGTCCTGATTTATGTACTCCCACATGATGTAGGTCCACTCTTACAAATAGGATCCGCTAGATATTAGTCTAAATTTGTACATCATGCAGCTGGGATACTTCCAAACGTGTGGCTAGAAATAAATATGGTATTCTTGCTTTCATTTCCATGGGCAGAGTCTTTGAAACCTATTACCAAGTTGGCTGACAAACCACCAGTTCTCAGTGGTTTTAAGTCATCCCGTAAGACATATTAATTTGAATTGGCATATAAGGACTTTTCTTTGATTATTAACCTTGCTGCTTGTTATTTTGAATTTATGTTTTTTTTTTATTATTAAATTTATTAATGTGTTTTTATTTATTTATTTTGTTATCACTCATTATCTATATGCTTATGTTTTTGTAAATATCTAGGTCTGTATACTGAAATAGATTTTGATCTTGAGCTTAAACCATCACATTAATAAAGTATGGTCTGCAGTGTTATATATTTCAGTGTATAAAAAATAAAAAAACTTTAATATCTGAGGTTTGCTGGACTATTCAATTATTTGAGTAAGAGAATGCATGCTTGCTATGTATATACTTTTTGGGTCTGGAAATTTGCATTTTTTTTAAAAAGCAAAACGAACGGAACAGGGCATGAACATCCACATAGTAGTATAAATTTATAAAAAGAGCAAAAACATGTAAAGCTTTTTTGAGTAAAACACTCTTTATCAATACATAAAAACCTTTGTTCAAACCAGTCCTTAAGTAATTCTTGCCAGCCAATCATATTACAGAATTAAATAAATAATTAATTAAATACTTATTGCACTAATTAAGTTTTAACACTGACCAAATCTAAAAGAAGTAGCACAATTAAACATAAGAATGTTTCATTTTCAGTATAGGTTTAATGCTATTAACTTTTTTGAGACCTGGTGGTATGTCACCTCTAAAAAAATGTATCCACTTGTACTTGTATTCAGCCATTTCAGTTCTGTTTATGATGTCACCCCCTCTTTTATCTAAATAAATCTTTTGCAGTACCCTAAATTTAAACATATGATAATTCCCATTTTCTGTAATATGCTTTGATAGAGCATTTGTCTCTATCCCTCTATGAATTTCTGAGACGTGAATATATTCTTTCTTTAAGTTTGCAGTTGGTCCTACCTATATAAAAACAGGTGCATTTTATGCAATTCACTAAATAAACAGCATTCTCAGTTATACATGTAGCAAATGTCTTGAATAAAAACTTAGTTTTGTTCAAAGTCCAGATCTGTATTAATAAACTTGCAAAAAGTACAGTTATAACAGGGAACTGTAGTCTTTTTTGTACTTGAGTCCCTTGCACACCATACTTCATATCCTTATAACATAATAATTGTTTCAAGCTCTTCTCATTCTTAGATACAAAAAATGGCCTAGCTCCAATTATCTTTTTTATTTCATTGTCAGACTGCAAGATAGTCCAATTCATTTTTATTATACGTTGTATCTGCTGTGAGTGTCTATTATATTTCATTATCTAGCCCAAGCCATATTGTTTAACTTCCCTTTCTTGATGATGACCATCATTATACGAAGCACCATTATTAAACAAATATGGTCTAGCTAAGTTATGACATTCAGATGCAGCATACTGAGCAGTATCCCATAATACATTTCTGTCATAACCTGTAGATACAAAATCATTAACCATATTCCCAACTTCAGATCTGAAACCTTCATCAGTGGTATTTAATTGGCTTGCCCACAAGAGTTGACTTTTTATGACACCTTTATGTATGTGTCTAGGGTGCATGCTATTACTATGAACATACCTGCTTGTCTGAACATCCTTCTTATGTAAAGAAGTATGTAGCGTACCATAAACTTTGAAAAGTAACATCCAAAAAGCTAATTTCTTTATCCAAATAACTCATATCAAAATGAAGGAAATCAATAGTCTCATGCAATTCTTGAACAAACAATTCAAGGGTGTGATTAGTTCCCATCCATAATATTATCACATCATGCATCATCAACAAACCGTTTTAGAACATTAGCTGGTTATTCTTAAACCCAGTCATCATAGAATCAAAAATGTAAAACTCTTCCCACCTGTCCAATACAAGGTTAGCATAGCTGTTAGCCACCGGGGTCCCCATTGCCACCCCTAAAAATCTGATGATATATAGTATCGTTAATCAAAAAAACATTGCTTTCTAAAACCAGTTCGAGGAGGGAACATATCAAAAATACTTTAGCCTGCATATAACTACTGTGTTTCACCAAAACCTCTCTTACATATTGTATTCCAATGCTATTGGGAATCACAGTAAATAGTGATTTTATGTCCATCATTACTAAAAGAGCTTCATTAATATTATTGGTTTGCAAAACTACTCGCAAAGAATTTAAAAAAATCACATGTATCTCTAATATAACCGTTACTAATTTCAACAAAGGTTTAAGTTGTTGATGTATGTACTTAGAGATAGCTGTATTAGCCCATTGCCCCCCAGAGACAATAGGTCTCATAGGGGGTACTGTAAATTCTTGTGGATTTTTGGAAGACCATATATGAATGGACAAACTGGGTGCTCGATATACAGATAATTATGCTGTTCTGGAGTAATTATTAGTTGCATTAAATGATCGTACAAAGCTGTCGTCACTCTTTATAACATATTATTCAAATCTACATTATTTATAATTTTAAATGTGTTCATATCCATCAAAAAATTTTTCATTAAATCATAATACACATCAGTATCCTTTATAACAGTTTTCCCTCCTTTATCAGCTGGTTTAATTACTACATCAGTTCTTGCACACAATTTAATCAGTGCTTTCCTTTCTTCTTCTTCCAAGTTAAAATACTTATCAGGCGTAGCTTTAAAAAACAAATCATTTATTTATGTATTTAATTAATTAATTATTTTCACACATTCTGTAAAAAGCCATAACAGTTGCTGAACTAACAGATACAAACAAACTGCTCCTTCTAAATTCAAAATTTCCACCAGGGTTGTTCTTAAACATTGTTTTAAATCCAGATTTCTAACGAATAGATGCAATTCAGTGAGGCAGTCATTCAACATTGCATCAATGGAGGGTACAAACACTATTGTGAATTTGTGTAGTATTATTTTTGATACTGCTGAACTTAAACTTGTAGATAAAGATTTGATCTTTATACCCTCCATTCATGAGATGTTGAATGACTGCCTGACTGAATTGTGTCTATTCATTAGAAATTTGGATTTCACTCCACTTATATATGTAAATCATTTAAAAAAATAATGTTTTTCTTTTCTAGACTGGAAGAAACAGATATTTTTCATTACTTATGAATATAAAAGAAGATATCTAGACATGCATCATTAAATACAGTGGTCCATTTTATTTTGTCTAGTGAAAAACAAATAAGATAGGGACATATATGCCAAAATCAGTCTTCAAAGTTAAATCCTCCCAACATCCAAGTATTTTTTGATGGATTCCTGTAGCTCTGAAGCAAAATCCAAGGCTAAATTTCAGAGTCCTACAGAGTTATGCCTTAAGCCAAGCTTGAGAGAAGAAGTGGTTATTCAGCTTTAAAATAATGGAAAAAAAGCCAACACAAGGGAGGGTAAATAAGGAAGTAACACAAATTATTACTTTTTTTTCCTTTATATAAAACATGTGCTCAGAAGTGTGAGTAGACAATCAAGTGATTTGCTACAACCAATAAACCCGAAGGTAGTAAACTAGTAAAAATAAAAATCCATGGCTTGCCAGAGAGCACACAGCTTTATTCACATAACAGACTAAGCGCTTTCACCCATAATCCTGTTGGGCTTCATCAGAGTCAAGCAGCATAAAACATTTGATCTTGCAACTCAGATGATTCTGTTTTGAAGTCCAACAGGATTACTATGTGAATAAAGCTATGTGCTCTCTGGCAAGCCGTGGATTTTTATTTTTAATCACGTGATTTGTTCAAAGTGAAGCATTTTACATATTCAAGTACTAAAAAACATGGACAGAAGGTTCAAGAGAATGCCTCTCCAGACATTACTTGCTGAAGTATTTTAAAAACCCATAGTATTCAAGCATGAAATTCAAATGTGTACGCATGTCTTTGTGTCCTCAGCTATAAAATTTATTGCAGGGGCCCCAGTCATTAAATGTACTAATACTTTCTTTTAATGAGGAAGAAGTGGCCACCAAGACAGCATGGGTTTTAGGGACCACTGGTGTTCAGCAGATAAAAGATATGTATGTAGAAACATTTTTCAGCTTTATTTTTGAAGAAAAGCTTTTTTTTTTATTATGAAAATGTTAAAAAGTAACAACGCAGGACTCAGGTTTTCTTATCATGTCTGGCTTACATTATACCTAACCAGGTCCAGCATTATTTTATTGAAGTAGAAAAGATCTCACCATTCCATTTCTACTTGCGCAATTTTGTTGTCTCCTTGGATAAAGATAACATAAGGCATTTTTTTTCCCATAGCACTGATGCATTACAGATCCAGACTGATTTACTCCATTCTACTTCATGGTTTTAAATATTTTAACTCACTCCAAGATTGTATGACCTTAGAAGAAATTAAATTAGTTAATTAGTTAATGTACTACAGTGGCAAAGTTGCATGGGGCATGTGAATATTTCCCACCAAATTCACCCACAGTTTTATTTTTGAACCTGCTTAGTGGAACAAGTATAACTATACAGGTCTCTGTTCTGATTATCAGTGCCATATTTTGCAAGGGACACATGAATTGAGAAATGGGAACTCCAACACCTAATCAGAAAAGAAAGCCTCCAGAGCTAATAGGAAGTCCAAAAGCTTTAATCCCCTAAAAGATTCAGTGATGCAGACAGCAGTGTCTCTAAGAAAGATAATTTAACATTCATGCGTTGCACTTTAAAGAACTATAATGCTTGATCTCAGTAACCTTGTAATCCTTAGACTCATATAAATATGAAAATATGGGTTTTTCTCAACAACACTAACCTTTGTGCATTACAGACTTTTAGTTTTTGGTTTGAGAATAGTTTGTGACTTTTTATAATAATTTAAAATAGTAAGGGTTATTTGCACTTTTCCTTACATAAAAGAAAATGTCTAAATATTCAGTTGAAAAGGTTGTGCAGATTCCTATTTTATTTTTGTTCTTGACTGCTGAAAAAGTAGAACATAATTATTAGAAGGATCTTTAGGTTTGCTTACTGGTGTTGTGTGACAATGAATATTTTTTTATATCTTTGTTAACTTTTCTCATGGGTAGTCTTGGAGCAGTCTCTGGTTAAGTGACATGGCCAGAGGTACACAGCAGGCAAAAAATTGCTGAGGGACAAACCCTGTATTACAGGCATAAAACCTGACAATGCAAGATAAAGATTCATAATCATATTAATACTTTATATACTTTAACATTGGTTACTATACTGTAGATGACATCAATCCATGACGTTATTTTTTTTCTGCTTCTGTAAGGCAGAAAAAATTGTTCATAGTTCAAGGACTAAGGTATATAAAGGACCAGATTCCAAAAGACTTGCTTTCAGTGTAATTGACTTACTTCAGTGCAAGGCCTATCTATAATCAGGCCTACACTGGGGACCAGATTCCAAAAGAATTTCTCTCAGCCTGCTCTCAGTGTAGGTGGTCACTTGCACTAAGAGCAAGTCTTTTGGAATCAGGCCTGGGGTGTTCTATACATCTGCTATTATTCTGTGCAGTCTTGGAGTAAATTTCATAGTCAAGTAAATTAATGTGGCGAAGGCTCTTTATTAGGTAAAATGAATTTCTTCTAGTCACCCAGAACAGACAAATAAACTAGGAGGTGAAATGTTACTTTGGTGTGATATGGTACAAAAGGGAATCTTTAAACTGAACTGTTTTTCTGACAGATTTTTCTAGCATCTGTCATGAAAAAGCATAGTTCACATTGGCGATCAGTATTTGCACTATTTTTAAAAATGAAAAGTATTATCTGAGTTATCAGAGTTGTTTATGCTGGGTTTACACCAAGTTTCAGTTATAGTGAGAATGTCAGGTTTATGTTGGGTAATCCAGGCATGTAGCTCAGCAGTTCTATCTCTTATACTTCTAACATTTATTGCAGGAGAAATTAGATCACCAAGTATAGGGACTGGCTGTTGTTAGGTTACAGAATTGTGTGGGAGAGCATTATCTTTTTGTTCATTGTGATTGGTGGGGCCAGGATTAGGATGTATATCTTCTCATAGAAGGATTTTAGTATACTGGGGAATTATGCATTCTTGTTTTCTGGAGATGATTCTTGCACTTAATTTTGCTTAGGTTTGAGATGAACTGCAATTAATCAGCCTATATTTGGAAAAATTTTGAGGGGCAATAATAAATACATTTGGTGCAATGTGCGGTAAGTGTAAAGAGGAAGGATGGATAGGTGATTGAAACAGAGTTAGAGAGATATCATATATTATTGAGTAATGGTAGAATGAAAGATGGGACAGCAGGAGGAGAAGAATAGAGGATAAACTGAAGAGTAGCATAATTTAGTACACTAATCTGTATTTTATAGATGTCAGTAAACGGGGACTTAACAATGAAGAAGGAAACAAGAAGCTGCAGGACAGTAGGAGAATCAGTGATGGTGGATTCTGAAAGCTAGAAGAGGATAGGTAAGGAGAGAAATATTTTCTATAAAATAAGACAGGTAGGTATCTTCTCTGGAATGTAAGTAATAGAGGGTTATAAAAGGCTTGAGTATAACGATGCAGTCAAAATAAGAAGAAATGAGGATTTATTTGAGAAAAGAAAAAAAAATAAAATGTGGAATAGATAGGTGCTATTAGGGAGGATAGTGATTATTAATGGATACAGTGCAAAGCAGTATGGGAGTGAGAAAGATAGCTGGGAATGGGACTAAAAATTAAATAGAGATAGGGGCGTGGGAAACAAGAAACAGAAGTGTATGTATAGAAGTAGTAAGGTAATTTGGGAAGGGTTTTGGAATATGAGTCATAAGTGAAATATGTATGTCGGAAGTTTAATATTAGAGTAAGAAGGGGAGTGAAGCATTGTGGGCTTCCCTCCTTCAGAACAATATATACCTGAGAGCAATCAGTTTATAACCTGAACAAAGCAGATAAAATAGGTTGTATGTCATTTCCTGAGACTAAATAACTGACATATACAGTACAGTCTATTGGTCAAGTTAAATGGGACAATGGACAACTTAGTAAAAGGTCCTTAGAATGCATGGACTATTTCACAGAGATTTTCAATCACAGAGCAGGCATGTTCTCCCCGGGCCTCTACTGAAAATGGACATGTATCCAGCTAGACTAGCCCAATTAACAAATGTAAAATAAAAATGTAAAATAAAATAAAAAAATAAAATAAATGTATGTGACTGCTTAAAGTTTAATACACATCGCGGTTCTTCATGATAAATATGCTTACATTAAACAATGACAAAATTCTAAGTTAACTTGTAGGTATAGGGCCTTGTGGCAGACCTCCTGCAATATCAAGGTCAGAAGTAGTGACCACAGGCTGTGAAATGAAAGAAAGAAAAAAAATAAACTCTACTAAACTGTCAAATTATATTGAGACAATGAAGTTAGTACTTATTATACTAAAAGAGATTGAGGAAGGACCACGGTAAGTCAGAGCAAGCAAATGTAGGAGAAATAGTAGACAGAGGGTAAAAAAAGTATAAGAATGTAAGCTCAAAGTAGTTTTAGCAGGAAGTATACTGATAAAGAACCACAGTAATGCAGTGTAAATATACAGCTGTACTGAACAATTTATCAGAACATGGCACTACATTGATAAGTACAATATAACACCATCACTTAGAAAATGTTCACGGGATTTACCAGTATGCCACAACAGTGTTATATAAAAACATATATATATATATATATATATATATATATATATATATATATATATATAAGGGTCTACTTTCAAATCACAAAAGATTACATTACCGAAGACTGGAAAACCGAGACTATAACCATGAAACTACAATATACTGAATGTGCGTAATATCGACTCCCAAAATATAGAAAAACACAATCCAAACATAAACCTCCCACCCTACACCACAAAACACAAACCAAAAAATACAAAATAAACCACTTCTCACATCTCTATGTTTAAGCAGGGGGCAAGCTGCCCTGCAACACCCACAATTAGCACTCTTCAAGAAAAATCTTGATGATTGGATGGGAAATAGGAAATTCACCCCAGGGATCACTTCTGTGGCTCTGCTCAAAAAGGGCACAGGAAATTATTTTCTTGGGTGGCAAAAGACAGGGTACATTTTTGGCAAGGCTTATATAGGCCCTAGGGCCAATAGCCTAGTACCTACTTATGAACCTATGAACCCCTGTAAACATATTACACTAACTCCGAGATCACACTACAGTGGAGGAAAGGTAAATTTCCCAATCCCCACTGTACCACGATCTCCATAACACATATCCAAACACTTTCAATCACATGTTCCTCTCCCTTCCTTAAACATCTGCACCCTGCCAGCAAAAAGACATCCACTCCTACTCACTTATCCCGGCATAGAAAACAACACTCACACAATTTACTTAAAACACATGAGTCCTACACGCTGCAATATAATCTTCCTTACTTTTTATTTCACAACTTCTAAAAACCAAACTCAAAAATTACTTTCATCTGTACACATAAGGCCGGCCACATATATTAACTAAAATGCACCACTTCTTAAAGGGATACCACACTACTCAATCACAACATGATACCTACCTTCACAGATTTGGTATTCTCTTACTCGATATTCTACAGTTTCAGGATTTTCAGAAGTCATACTTCCAGTCTCGATATTTTGGTCTTAGGTAATGTAAGCTTTAAACCACTGGTTGCCACAATCATCTGCAAGCAGTGGTCAGAGAAGGATCTGGAATCAACAGAAACCAGGCTGAAGACCTGGGAGTTGACTGGAGAGAAAGTACAACAATTCAAATAATTACTCAGGGCATCAGCACCCAAAGAAGACAAGGAAATAGGTGGAGCTGAAAAAGAATGGCAGTGCATTAAAACAGCATGTGTGATGACTATAGAACAGATATGTGACCAAGCCAGGTACAGTAATAAGTTACATAAGAAAAGATAGTGAAAGAATGCAGAAGTCCTGCAAGGCATCAAAAGAAAGAAGGAGTGCAGGAAAGGTGGCAGATAGAAAGAAGAAACTGACAAAGGAGTTGTAATAGCAAAGAACAGGGCATCTGAGTAACTCTACCAGCTTCTGGAAAGTTACTCAGTAGGTTGCCCAACAAAACTAAATCAGACAGAAAGATAAAAAAGATAGACAGACACCCTTCATAAGGGGTGCCAGCAACAAACTGCTCATCAGTCCACAGGGCATCAAAGGCAGATGGAAAGAATACTTCCAGCAACTTATGAATGAGGAAAACCCCACAGAAGCTGTGCTGCCACAGACACAGCCTATGATGAGAGAAGAAGAGGAGTCCAGCCTAGAAAAAATAAGAATAGCACAAAGAAAATGAAGTCAGGGAAATCAGCAGTCTTTGATGAGGTCATAGCAGATATGCTAAACATGCTGGGTAAGATAGGGTAAAAATGACTCCTGAGGGTACTCATAGCAGTCTGGAGAGAAAGGTGTATCCCAGATGACTGGACAAAGAGCATACTTGTGGCAGTATAGAAGAACAAAGTGGACAACTACAACTGTGGGCAGTACAGAGGTATCAAACTTCTACCTCATTACATGAAAATTGTGGAGGGAGTGATTAATAAAAGGATATGCAGAGTAGTAGAAAGTAAGATGAGAGATGAGGAGTTCAAACTCAGATCATGATGCAGCACAATTGACCCAATGTTTGCAGTGAGACAGATAGCTGAGAAGAAGCTGGAGAGGAGGAAAGAGTCCAGTTGGGTACTCCTTGACTTTTAGAAAGCATATGACAAGGTCCAAAGAAAGCTGACTTGAGCAGTCCTGTGATGGTTCAAAATCCAAAAACATTGGTAGAATTAGTGAAGGATATGTATAAAGACCCTATGACTCAAGTACAAACAGTGTTCGGTCTCACAGATGGGTTCCCTGTGGGAGTGGGTGTGCATCAAGTTTCGGCTGTGAGCCCACTGCTGTTCATACAGTAGTGATGGACTACATTACCAAACATGTCAGACGGAACAGCTCAGCAAAGTTGCTGTATGCAGACAATGTGGCATTACAGGCAGACTCTGAGCAAGAGCTTCAGCAAAGGATAGCGGAATTGAAAGCAAAGCTGAAGGCACGTGGGATGAAACTGAGTACAGATGAGACAGTGGTAATGACAGCAAATGGGGGTAGTCAGAAGAAGCTGAGAACTGAGATAGTAGAAAAGCTAGTGGAACAGGTTAACTGCTTAAGGTATCTGGGAGGGATGGCTGAGGAGAAAGGAAGTCTAAATGATGATGTCAAAGCTAGAATCAGAGGGGTTGCAGCCAAATGGCATGGAGTGTCAGGTGTAGTGTATGACAAGAAAATGCCAAAGAACCTAAAGCATAAGGTGTAAAAACAGTGGTGCAAGCAGTACTACTGTATGGTAGACAAACCTGGGCAGTAGAGACAGAACAGATGAAGAAGCTAGATGTGATGGAAATTAACCTGTGTTGGGTGGTAGAATGCACACTGTGAGACAGATGAAGAAATGAGGACATAAAAGTAGAAGCCAAAGTAGCTCCAGTTGCAGAAAAGATCAAAATGAACAGATCACAGTGGTTTGGTCACATGCAGAAAAGCAGAAGACAATCTGGTGAAGAAGATTTGGGACAGGCATATGGTAAAAGGAAATGATGGCATCCAGCAAAGAGGTGGATGGATTGTATGAGAGAAGAACTGTGACAGTCAGGCATGAGTGTCCAAGAAGGCAGGAGTGTGGCATTGAATCAAAAAAGATGGTGACAGTTAATACGACACCCACCCGCCATGTAGAAAATAGGGAAAAGAGGGTTTGATGATGATGATGATGGTTATGATGTAATGAACAGTGATGTGATGGGTGATAGTGACAGAGCATGGGAGTGGCACCCATGCATTCCTGACTGTTTATTCCACATCATCACATTCAAGTCTTGTATTAATATGTGAATCATTGATAAGTCTCAGTGATGTGTGCAACGTGTGCAAGGTAATTATAAAGCCATTCATGCAAAATGTATACAATGCACTCATTAATACTACTCTGCAATTATTTTTGTAAGTCTAGCAGTTCATTGGAACACACTTGACAGAATAATGTGAGGGGGTGGCACACTCATTTACATGCTAAAGTACAAAGACTGCTTTGCAATGGACTACTTATATCTGGAATACAATAAACCAATAAACAATAACAAATAATGGAGGCCACTAACATTACATTCAGTCAGCCACAATCACTTACTGAAGTGAACTGCCGCTAAGCTCATTTGTGCGACTGATAGCAATGTATTTGTGAAAGCATATTATTTTCCTCTTTAAACTTAGGATGAGAAGTAGCACTGGCCTTTTCTGCTTGATCATAAGCAGTGCAAATAATGAGTACCTCTACATATACACACACATATACATTTATATATATATATATATATATATATATATATATATATATATGTATAGATATATATATATATATATATATATATATATATATATACTATATATATAAACACTCACACACACACACAAACGCACAGACACACACACACACACACACACACACACACACACACACACACACACACACACACACACACACACACATATACATGTATGTGTGTATATATATATATATATATATATATATATATATATATATATATATACTATATATATAAACGCTCACACACACAAACAAACACACACACACACACACACACACACACACACACACATACATATATATATGTATGTATGGTTTCACTTCATAATACTGAAATATCACAATACTGAAATTCAGAACACTGAAACCAATATCCTGAAAGTTCAAAATTCTGAAAACTCAAAATACTGAAAACACACAGCATACATATACTGAGTTTAAACAAGGTAAATCATATTACTTTCCACCAAGTATAAGCAGGGGGGCAAGCCCCCCTGGACACCCCATGTGGGGGTCTGCACCCACACACCCCCTGCTACTTAAATATGTCAACTCCAAGATTGCACTTCACTACACTAAGTGCAGTCTTGGGGTTGATATATTTAAGTAGCAGGGGTGTGGGGGCCCAGTCCCCCCATGGGGGGTGCAGAGGGACTTGCCCCCCCCCGCTTATATTTGAAGGGATGTAATTAGGTTTTTGTTGTTTACAGTCAGTATATGTATCTTATCTGTTTTCAGTATTTTGACATTCAGGATTTTGATGTATTTTGAGCTTCCATATTATGAAGTGTTCTCATTTTCAATGTTTTGCTATTTCAGTATTTTGAAGTGAAACTATATATATATATATATATATATATATATATATATATATATATATATATATATATATATGTATGCACATGTATATATGTATATATATATATATATATATATATATATATATATATATATATATATATATATATATACATAAATATATATAAACTTGCTATTTCTTGACAAATGCATGGTGTGTGCATTTACTTTTTGATCTTATTCAATCTTTGAAATGCTGTTTACTGGGCAGTGTTGGAAACAGGGAGCAAGCAGAGGGAAGGATAGTGGTAGAGTAGTTTTGGAATAATCAGATGGTGGTGGGAGCTGAACTAATCTCTTTACTACTGGTCAAAGTAAAATTTGTTAATGAAGAAAGCTTAAACAAATGTTGTACACAATGCTGAATGTGACCACATGCTCTAGACCTATGTATTATCTCAGCACAACACGGAGGAAGTCATATTTTATCTGGAAGAATTCATACAGTTGAAGGGACAGTGACAACTGTATTAAAATGAGACTATGCGTGACTCAAACTTCGCAACAATACTGATAACTGAAACATCCCATATGGTGTATATTAAACCCAAGAGCTTGCTATATATAATAATAATAATAATAATAATAATAATAATAATAATAATAATAAAAGTCTCCATAATATCATTATTTCTTTCTCTCATGCAGCTAGGCTAAGCATAGTAGCACAAGGAATATGGAAAAATCTGATCATTTTTTTTCCCATAGGATGTGAAGGAGCAGTTGCTCTTACTGAAGCATGGGTAACATTCCTGCTCAATGCCAAGTGTTGCACAGATGCCAAGGACAGAAATATAGCCTTTTTTTGTCATATGTCATGTCTGGTCATCTGCGTGATATGTGACTCTATTCTTTGACCAGATTAAAGGTGTAAATGGGATATGTTAGGTCACTGGCATAAATGGGAAAAACGCAGAGGGTAGGACACTGGGAGAGTTATTAAATAATGTGCAGGATGGTTGTGGGAGAACATCATAACGATCCTATTTTTCGCAAGCTAACATTGTATTTGTACAATGAATTTGAGAAAAAAATGAATAGCTACATCATAAAGGATGTCTGAAACACACACACACACACACACACACACACACACACACACACACACACACACACACACACACACACACCTGCTAAATGGAGAGCTATGCATGGAACATATTTTGATGTGGGACAGTCACCCTTTTCCTTTGTTTAAGACAGAAGAATGTTGGGCATGGTATTTAGGAATAAGAGGGTTACATACATGGTTATGTTATGTAGCAGGTGCAGAGATACAGGACATACAAGATAGACAAGGATGGTGATGGACACAAGAGGTTGGGGACTCCATAATTGGCAATAGGTATGGGATTTCAAAGTTCATCTCCATACTGCATGAATATAGTGGAAATCTAGTTTTCACCATCTGAACTATAACCATGGTGTCCTGTTCAAGACACCTGATCAGTGCTGGATGGGTTCAGTTATTTGGCTATCCATTACCAGATTCTTTCCCTCCAGCTGATGTGAACAGAGAAACCCCTCTTTATGATCTCCTCCACTAGCACTGATAGCTCTTGTTGGGTGACATAGTCATCACCTCTACTGCTTCTACTCCCATTGGATTTCACTGTATTTGCCCTGGGCAGAGGTGCCTAATGCAGGTGGAGTAGGTAGTGCAAGGTTGTGGAGGCAATACTGTCAGGATGTAACCCAAAAGTGCTGGGTCCCTGTGCTTCCTGTGCTGGTGTTTCTGCAGTCACCTGTGGAGGGATGTTTTTTCAAGCCTCTGCGGGTGGTCTAGCTCCCATGCTAGTGTGTTGTTACACCAAAGACATCAGCAATGATAGCTCAAACATAATTAATAAAAAATAAAGATAGAAAAAGTGATTGAGATTGACAACAGAGAAAAAAATATCATAAATGTCATGTAATTGTAATATATCTCAGGTTCTGTATATTCCACATTTTAATTTTTAAAATCGTCACAGCCACATATAACTGAGAGGCCATACATTTCTGTTACACTAAAGGTTAATGTTCTCAATATTATAAACATTATACAAAAAGTGTTACTATTGGGCAGCTGTTTTAAGCAGTACATATCAACAAATGCATATGTGAAATGAGTAAATGTTATTTTATCTTATTGAATGCAAAATAATAAACAGTAAGTAACAAACATTAATTTCTGTAGCTTGGATGTGAATTCACAGATGTCAGTGTTTACTGAGACATCTGCTAATGCAATATTGCAAAAGAGATTTGTACAGGTATGTACAATTTGCATATGTAAAGTATGCATAGCCATGTATTACTCTGTCAAACAGGCATGAACTGATGTGTAGATATCTGATAACTATTTTTAGAATCACTGCTATTATGAAATGGCAATCATTCATCTCTGACCCCATACTTATTCTGTGCCTGTCAGAGTTGTCACAGTCTCCCCTGATGCACATCCCTATTTCCCTCAATTTCTGTAGAACCTACACATAACAGAAAACAAAAAAGAAAAACAATGAACACTTGTCCGTGCTGACAAGTCTTGGTATTTTAATGCCTGGTTATGGTTACTATACATACACCACTGAGGTCGACAGCTGGTCTAAAAATACCCCCCAGTAGTGAAAGAGGTTCTGTGTTTACCATTTTAAATCCCTATAATGATGATGGAAGCATTCAGCTGTACGTGTGGTGTGATTCACATGGGTAACATTATCGGTTAAGCTATTCCAAGCTTCATCCTTATAATGTGGATCAAGGTGTCCAATAAAAATCTTGACCTCTCCTTGTCACCATCTCTGTGCTATAGGTGGAGTACTACCCTCAACATCTCTTGCCCTGTCATCTCAAACACCTCTATAAAAATTGCAGAGAATTGGTGCCCATTGCAGATCTTTTATGCAGCAGCCTGTGCGCAATGATTGACAAGCTAGGCAAACACATTTGTGTAACAGAAAACAGAAGAGTGGGGTACAACTGAATCTATGTATTAAGTCTTCAATATCCACTCGAGGTGAGAAACACAGCAGTAAGACTTGGCCGTGTGTGCTAATCAGTACTGATCCAAATGCTCCACGGTTACTCCAGCAAACGATGGTTAATGTCGACATCTCACTTACAGTTCAAGTGATATAATGTGACCTCTGGGCATGTAGCCTGGGATGGTCGATAACATTCATAATATGAGCTGTGTCATATAGAAATATGACATCATCTCCATGAAGTTGTTGTTACTAATCAGTGTTGTCCTTATATGCATTTTGCTTAAGTTGTACACAATGCCTTGGTGGGCATAAAAGTTTAATAATGAAGAATGACTTCTCCTTGGAATCAAAACATGAACTTCTGAACTCTGTGTAATAACTGTTAATGCCACATGGGAACTGACATTTCAATCGTGTAAGCAAGTGTCTACAGTTTTGTACAGGGGTGGCTAGACATACTTACTTCTTACCACACTTT
The DNA here is from genome assembly GCF_019279795.1 of Protopterus annectens. Lineage (NCBI taxonomy): Eukaryota > Metazoa > Chordata > Ceratodontiformes > Protopteridae > Protopterus > Protopterus annectens. Next base: position 916,040,463 of record NC_056732.1, read on the forward strand.
AAGTACCGTCATTTATTATACCCCTTTATTGGTATATTAATTGTGACAAATGTGTAGCCCTGTGGAAAATTTCACATTGCATTAATTTTTAAAATATCTTCAATGACATCTTATTCATGCTGAAGCCATACTTATATGGTAAAGTCTTAGTGCATGCATAATTATTTTCTGAGGTTTTATCATAGGATCTGAATTGACAGTTCTCTACAGTCATTCCTGAATAGAGACAGTGTTTCATGTCAACTGTCGCACAAAGAATAAAAAACAATAAGATTGTTGGTGGTGTATGTTTTACATAACAGCATTGCATATTTATGGAATAACAAATATCAAGAAAAGGGTATACAGAGTGTAGAGAAGATGATGTTCTCCACTGAGTAGACCAGTGCAATATAGTTGGGATCATTACACATATGCCACTGAAGCAATGTTCAAACATGTTTTGAAAGCTGGGCTGTTGTCCTCTTCATATTTCAGTCATCTGTTATTTTGCTATTTTCTTTTATTTATTTATTTCAGTTTGATGACTGGGGAAGTCCACTGGTCCAAGAAGAGCCCATTTTCAGTGGAGGCCCGGGGAGAAAATCTCCAATAACAAGACAATAACAATATCAGTAACAAATACTTAACAGTAATAATAATAAACATGCATATCAAGCAGAACATGTAAGATATGATGAAAGTACAATTAACAAAATATGAAGAGATACACAAGCATGCATATATAGAGTATCTGTAGCAACAGCAGATATATATTGCTAGATAGAATATCTAGAATATCTATCTAGAACAGATATATATATATATATATATATATATATATATATATATATATATATATTCATTCATTTCCTCATGGTATTGCACATGTACTATTTATTTCATAGCATGAACACAAAAGTGTGTTATTACTATAATCTGTGATGTATGCAATGCTAGTGATAAAGGTGACATTATATTCAGAGCATATGTCATTAACACATTGAGCAACGGAAGACATTTCATAATAGAAGTATTCATAGCTGTCAACCTTCCATCACCAAAATGAGGAACACTTGCCTTCATTATGTGGAACAAATGGGCAAAATGTGAAACACATACTAATGGCTTACTAACAACTTCAATGAGGAAGGTCATAGGATGCATAAAATATGCTGGCATTACTTATAAAGAAGATCCTTTAATGAATTAATATGATTAATTTCTATTTACCATGGATTTCACTTAAAAAAATTCCTAGCACTGAATGTGTGATAGACTCTTTCAGTGTGGAACTTTGAGGAACTTCGAGGAACATGAACTTTTTAAGACCCCAAATGAGGTACATTCCTCGTAATGAGGTACACTTGAGAGACATGGATGTATTTTCTGCATTTAATAGTGTCAAAACTGCTGAACAATGAGCAGCTCCACTAATCTCATCTGTGCGACAGATGGCTAAGTGTTTGCACATGAAAATTAAATGCTGAGTGTTTGCCTTAGGATGTGAACTTCTTTCCTACAAGACAATGCTACCAGGCACTGATGCACAATGACAATTGTCATGCAGAGGATATAACCACCCCTGAAAAACTAAAGGTCAACCATAAATCATTGTAATGAGTTCTCAACTACATGGGTTTATACAAATAAAATGTGAACAGTTGGGATCCCTACTTTCTCGCAGACAACACCTTCACAAGATTTGAACACTGCACCTATGCATTACAGTGAGACACTGAGTTTGTTGATAATGGTGGCAAGTGACACGGTATCAAATGCCTTTGCAAACTGACCCTTGTCTATGGCTTGCATTACTCTCTATCCAAAACCTTCACCAGATTCATTAGAAAGACACAGGATCACAACAATATATTGGTTTTATAGAAACATCCATATCTTGACAACGATCTGACACACCCTAAGGATCTCTCCTCAGAAATCATTCAGCTGTAAACATATAAAAAATAATTTTTCAGATTAATTTCTTGTCTGCTCTCCATACATCCATTACAAGATGGATGCAGACAGAAAATATTTAATGAAATATTTCTTAGGTACAAAATGACATCATTCATGTTTTCCATGTAAATAGCCTCAAACTTGCTATGATGGATGATAGGGATGGAGCATTTGTGTCTCAAATCTCAGTGTCCATCAGGTGCTTTAGAGAGATTTTCATTACTGAGCTGTTGGGGAATTGTAACAAAAGATACCTCATCTCTTTATCCTAGATAGAAAATAAGGCAAATGACTTTGGTGTGGGTGAAAGTAGTCCCATTCAGACATTTTTTTTCATTGTTGGAAATAAAGACTAAAACTTATATGTGGCACAAATAAGTGTATCCTTAATGGCTTGGTTGAGCTTTAATAAAAATACATAGCCTGATTGTATATCCACTTGCACCCAGTTAATATGCAGCCATTTTCACATTGTAAAATAACTTGTGCCAAAATCTGAGTCCCTTACTCTTCCATTTCTCAAAGATAGATATGCAATGCTTTAAAATGACACTTCTTAACTATATCAGAGAGTCTGATAAAATATATATCAGATACCTACATTATGGTCATATCCCTAGACACTGATTTCACCATTAACATAGTGAAAGTATTGGAAAACCTGTGCACCAACTGTGCAGTTTATTGTTTAGCCCACATTGAAAGACACCCAACACAAGTACATAAGGCAGCACTACACAATAACAGCTAAATTACAAAGAAGACAACAAGTTTTGGGAGGGTGGCCTAATGGTTAAGGTGTTTGCCTTACAAACACAAGGTGCAGGGTTTGAGCCTCACAAGGGATAATTGGCTAGGCTTAAAATGGCTCGCAAGGACAGTTAGCCTAGTACTAATCTATGAACCTATGAAGAGGAACATCACCTTCAGTGATTCAGTAATGTAGTGCTTAAGGCAGGGGCTTAACAAACATAACATCTGAGGTAAGTCTCGGTACATGAGTTTGCTTTTGTATTTTGAAACCATGCAGATCAGTTTGACATTATGATCACCAGATATTTATTTATGTGGATTTTTGTGATAGATGTTTATTACATGGTAGCTTTTTATTTCAATGGGTTTATTCATTTATATGGTACATAGTTATTTATTTGATTATTATATGGTACATTTTTATTTCCATACTGTGTGCTACGATGTACTTTTAATGTTGGTGTTGTGATAGAATGTGCTTTTAATGTAGCTAAATGCTGACAGTAAATGAAGGTAGACGAACTAGTGAAAAAGGCAAAGAAAGTCGCAGGTAAACCAACGGTCTTTAATCCAACAATAGGAACTCACAAAATCCCAACAGACTGCAAACCAGCATTAACATTAAAATAAAGTGCTTTTCATCCTGCTCACTAGCAGGACTTCTTCAGAGAAAAAGTGTCATAAAATTTTCATCATTAAATAATGAATGAATGGATGGGCGTTGCATGCAACACAAGCTTCACTCAATTAACTTAAAGGAGCATTGCTCACTATAGTACATAAATTGTGATGCATGATACATATGTTTACAACAAGTTTCTTCCTCTCTACAAAGTAAAAAATAAATAACTAAGCGAAAGATCTCGTTGTTAACAACAGTACAACCAAAACCTGAGGTTTGTTAAAATCTAAAACAAGGAATTACCACACTACTATTCCACCAACTGAACAGCTAAACACTTGCAAGCAGACATGTCAAGGATTTACAGGTATGAATAATACAGAAGTTATGTATGAAAAGATGGTAAATAATACTTTTATAACCCTTTCTTTGCCTTTTTCGCTAAATGCTGACAGTAGTTTAGTATAGACAAGCATGGTTCATATGTATGTAGGTATTTATTTATGTGGTAGACACTTGTTTACTTATTACGTGGTACATATATATTTATGCATTGTGTGTTACAATACACTTTGAACATTGGTAATGTGGTAGTGTGCACTTTTAATATTTAACTGCTGACAGCAGGTTAGTGCAGCCAACCAAAGCTTAAGGTTTTATTTACTTACTTATTAACTTTTTTAGTTATTTTCACATGCATTTTCTGTCTCACCTCTCTTTTCATTACTAGCTTAATAAGTCAGATAGAAGGCTTTCAAGTACTTTCTCTACAATGCTACTGAATTCACTGTCTGAGGATTCCCCCAAAAGTTAGGCAGTACAAAAATGCAATTTTAAACCAGTTAAAAGTTACCCAAAAACAGCCCGATATGAGTGGACATTCAAAACAGATATGGTTCCTTTTTGGCTGTTTTGGAGGCTTAAGAGATTGGATTCTCCTAATGCTTCTGCTATGTATCTATGTGATTGTGGAAAAGCAGGGAAAAGAAATTTGTCCTTTACCCACTGTTGTGCAATCTTGGGGATGGTAAATATAATTACCTGGGATGTGCGTGGCCCAGGGGACTTGCCTGCCTGAAAAAATATATCTAATTTTATGCAGATTTTTTTCATTGTTTTGTGGTTTCATCTTTTAGATCAATATTTTTGTGTGTATTAATTTGACTGTTCACTGTTTCATTAAGTAGTGATAACCATACACATCTCATCTATTTATAAATTAACTAAGCAGAGTTTTGCTCACCCTTCAAGATGGGCAGGATCAGTGGGAATTTGAGATTCTATGACTAGTCCTTTTACAGAATTCTACAAAACAGGTAGCTATTCCACCATTTGTGGAAGTTTCATATTTCCACTTCATCTGTATCACATTTAACTGCTAAAACTTATTTATTATTTATTATTTATTTTACATTTGTTAACCGGGAGAGTCCAACTGGATACATGTCCATTTTCAGCGGAGGCCCGGGGAGAAAAGCTCCAAGTACATAACAGACATATGAACATTGTTAATGCAAAAAAAGGAAGATAGTTGAGTTCTAAATACAATATAAAGATACATCACATCTTGGGAAAAAAAAACAACAGCAGCAAATAAAAAAAAACATAGGTCAGTTACAAAGGCCTTGTTATGAAGCGGTTAAGGATAGTGAGGTAAGAGAAGGGTAAATGATAGTGGTTAATCAGGTTTGGAACAGGGACATTGCCAGAGAGTATTGAGATGGGGTTTAAGCTTTTTTTTGAATTGTAGGAGTGAGGGTTCTGAGGTGAGCATGGTCGGTAGGGAGTTCCACATTTTACCTACAAAGTTTAAGAATAGAGAATCCCCAGCAGAATTATTGGCTTTGGTAGTTTGAGCTAAGATCTTATTGGAGGAGCGTAAAGATTGCAGGTTAATATAGGGGTGAATGATGTTTTTCAGAGCTGGTGTTTTCTCTGGGTGATACAGTATCTGGTGAGCCATTTTGAGTTGGTTGAAATGGAGTTGGCTGGAAAACTCTAACCACCCTAGTTGCTTCAAGTTAGTGCAGTGGTGCGTTCTAAAGGTGGAATTTGTGGCAAATCTAGCTATGTGATTGTAACAAGAAGCAAGTTTGTTAAGGGTTGTCTTGTTTAGGTTTGTAAAGAGTGGGGAGGCATAGAAAAGAGTTGATAGTAGGTGTGTGCTTGCAATTGTAATTTTAGCGTGAGGAGTGAGAAAGTGTTTTACTTTATAGAGAGAGCCAAGATTTTTATTGACGGTTTTGATGGTAAGATTGAAATGGGTGTCAAATTTAAGGGAGTTATCAATGGTAACACCTAATAGCTTTGTGTGAGCTTCTGGTGATATAGTGATTCCATTGGAGGATGTAATAGAGAAGGTGGGGGGAAGAGTCTTGTTAGTGGGTGAGAAAGTAAGTAGTTTTGTTTTGTTGGGGTTGAGAACTAGTTGTCGACTTGAGAACCATTTTTCTATTAGGTTGAAGGTGTCTTGGGTTGAAGCAGTGAGGTCTGCCAGATTGGAGGCAGTGCTGATGATAGTCGAATCATCTGCATATTGAATGCATGTGGCATGGGGGGTGATTGTGGGCAGGTCATTAACAAAGATGGTGAAGAGAAGAGGGCCAAGAATAGATCCTTGGGGAACTCCAAGTGTAACAGGTAGGCATGTAGATAATTTGTCCTGCCATAGAACAGCCTGTTGCCTATTGGACAGGTAGGATTGGAACCATTTCAGCGTGGAATTGCTGAGTGATAGTTTTTTTAATGTATGGAGGAGTTGAATGTGGTTCACCATATCAAAGGCCTTGGAGAGGTCTAAGAAAAGAGCAGATGATAGTTTATTATTGTTTCTGAAGTTATTGATGGTATTAGAAAAGGATAGTAGGGCTGATGTGGTACTGTGATTTGGCCTGAAGCCATGTTGGGAGTTAGCTAGAATTTTATTTTTGCTGAGGTGTTCCATCAGTTGTTTGTGGACACACTTTTCCATAATTTTGGCCAGGGGTGAGAGTATAGCTATAGGTCTGTAGTTGGTTAGCTCTAGTGAGCTACCACCTTTATGGAGAGGAATAATGTGGGACATTTTCCATATGGAGGGGATGAAGGCTTCTGACAAGGTACGGTTTATGATTATGGAGACGGGATAGGAAATGGCCTCAGCTGCTTTTTGCAGAAACTCAGCTGGGAGAAGGTCAGCTGCTAGCTTAGTGGGTTTTAGTTTTTTAAGAAGAGATGTTATAAAGGATATGGGTACTGGATCGAAGGTAAATAGATGATCTGATGTAGTTGTAGTATTCTGCTGGCATGGGTAGTTGAGTGGGCTGGTTGTTTGTTTGAATTGTGTGGCCAGAGATTGTATAGTTTCTGTGAAGAAACTATTGAATGTGTTAGCAATGTTTACAGGGCACTGTTGTTTGCAAGCTGTTGGAGTGGGGGTGGTTGCCTGGCCTGGGTGCAGGAGCTTGTTTAAGCCTGCCCAGAATTTTTGTAGATTATTAAGGTGTTTGTGTTGGAGGTGGAGGAAGAAGTTTTTTATCATTTAAGATCATTCTTTTAGTTTCATTTCTAAGTTGCGGAAGGTTTGGTGGGAGTGTGGGTCTTTAGAGGTACGCCATGTGACCCACATCTTGTTTCTAGATAGGATTTTGGATTTTGTTTCCTTAGAGAGCCATGGTGCGGTTTTGGTTTTAGTTCTAATGGACCGTATTGGAGCATGGGAATCTAGAATCTTGAGGAAGGTGGTGTTGAAGTAGATAACTGCCTCTTCAAGAGGAAGAGACTTGAGTATTGTCCAGTTGTGGGCTTTAAGTTCAGTTTGGAAAATGGAGGCGTTGAATTTATTATTGTTCCTGATTTTTTATGGTTGTAAGAAGGGGTGATTTTCTTGAATTTGATAACATAGGTGAGTAAGTGATCACTCATGTCCTCTGGGTGAGTACCTGCTGAGTACTGGTCAGGATCTTTATTAGTAAGGATCCAGTCCAGGATGCTGTCTTTGTTTTGGGGTTTACCTAGTCTGGTAGGAGTGGATATGAGCTGAGAAAAGCCATGTAGATTTATGCTGCTAGATGGGGAGCTAGATGAGAAGGAATTCCAATCGATGGTGAAGTCACCTAACACTATGGATTCCTGGGGGTGAGTTTGAGTTAACCAGTGGAGAAAGTCCTCTAAGGTTTTGTTATTATTGTTGCCTGGGGGGATGTAAATACATGCTATATTTATGCTTTTATGTTCAAATATCAAAAACTTCAAATATCTTCTAGCCATTATAGTAAATGGAGAGGATCCAGTGAAGGAAAAACTTCAAATAGGAGGGCTGCTTGCAGATATGCTGTAAAATGTGTAAACGGAATACTGTGATGCCACTTTCACTTTTATATTGCTATTGTTAGCATCCCAAAATGAAGACTTGTTCTATCCATTACTTTTCGGTCATTGCCTTTGATGGATATAACATAACAGTGCTGTCATAACTAATAATAGCCTCAGTGAGATGGTATAGTCAACTTGCCCCACTAGCTTAGATGCATTTGCATAATAAATTCAAACTCTTTAAGTTCAGCTACTTCAGCACTGTAATGACCATGTGCCAAAGCATTTCAATACCCTTGGTGGCCATTGAAATTGGCAGTATTTTATCATGTTTTCCCCAAAAGATAAGGTTACATTTAAGTCCTGTGATTTGGGCATATTTGCCATAAAACCACTTGAGAGATTTCTTACAAACATTTTTCTAAACACGAAATAGATACAAAATATCACATCAAATGTTGTCTAGCATTCACATCTCTCAGTGAGACTTGAGATCTCTTAAATTTCCCAATACTCTTGATGTTAATTATTTAATAAACATAAAGCATTTTGCCTAATTGTTGTCATAATTTGAGTTTTCATTGCATCGCAAATTGAGTGTGTGACATCTTCCTCATCTCCACAAGTGTCCCAGAATTTCTGGGTTAGTTACATATTGTAGACTATAAACATGGGCGACTTCATTTTAAAACAGGGGAGGTTCCAATATTTAGGAAGGACTGCATTGCATCAGGGAGACCCATACCAAAAGACTTCTTAATAGTCTGATAAGGGCAATGGTATTATATCCAGAGAAGAACACTAATCCCGTAAAGTCTTTTGAACAGCAGTTCACTCTGCTGTACTGCAGATATCATGGGATTGTGACTAAAATGTGTAACTTGCAGCACTACAGCAAAAGGAGGAGGAGCCTGACTTTGGCATACTTACCATCTGAACACACTGCAAAATGTATTTAGCTACTGAGGCCAATGTAACTCTTTTTGATTGAGAAACATATAGCAGACATGATGGTATAAGAGTTTTTAAGTCCCCAGTGAAAAATGTCCTTTAAACAATAAACTCAAGACCTTGATAAACAGGTTTCTAGCAAACTATAACCAGATTTCCTATTAACCAGCCATTAAGTCCACTAACATCTCATTAGTAGAGCTAAAATTATCCCTAAATGAGACTACTTGAGTACCCACTTAAGTTAGAAATGCAGCACCTTCTTTTACCTTCTCCAATAAAGCTTATATCCACAAATTGATAGCCAAGCCTCCTGACCTTCAGATGTGCTGCACATGGCAGGTACATTCTTACAGAAGCATAAATTCTGCCTGAGAAGTTCTAAAATACTGAAGCTGTACGCACATATCTATTCCTAACCTGCATCTGCAACAGGTTCTCTGCTGCTGCTGCCAGACATCAGCTTAGAGTGATGAGATTATACTTAACTTACCATGACTACATGAAATTAAAACACCAGAGTGCTAGGAGTATACAGAGATACTATGCAACAAACAGTGCACATCTGCTGTCTTCACCTGAGACTCTGTGTGAATCATGGAGAACCGATCCCAGTGGAAACTAAGGTAAGTTTAGCATCACATACACTAACTAAAAGGACTTTCAGTCACTCTCAGGGAACACAGTGGGTGTTTCACAGGCCTTTGCCTCATGAATACTCTACCAGTTCATGAATGCAGTACTGCAACATGTCAGAGGGTATATCTCATTTCCATGTACTTCTGAGGAGCACTATGCTATGCAAACTTTCTATGGCATAGTCTATTTTTCTGTGGTATGGGGATCCATACACTGCACCAACATTGAAATAAAAGCCCTACCAGGAAAACTTGAAAGAAGGTATGTGAACAGAAAAGGGTGTCACCCAGTTAACTGTCAGGTGACATGTAACGAACAATGTGTTATCTATAATGTGTGTAGGCCACAGATACAGTTTCCATGACTCCCACATATGGCACACCAATGACCTGTACCTGTGGTTTTCTTCATGATTTGGTTCATAAATATTGAGACATCTTGATGGCTGATAAAGAAGTTGCTATTGTTTTATATGAATTCTGAAAATCTACTCATAAAAGGATGAACTGTTCAATGACATGCACAAGTTAAATTGTTTCATTAAGAAACCATTGGTTGCAATCCTAGTGGTCACCATTTGTTTTGTTAATTTTTTTAAGTCCAGACAATTTTCTTCTGCCAGCATAGATGTATACATAATATAAATCAGTAGATGTGATACTGATTGGATTATCTATTTTGTAATTTCCACCTGCTCAGCATTTTATGTTGGTAAAATATCTAGGTGTTTTAAAATGTATATAGATGAACATTTAAGTGACATAAAATGCTGTGAAACAATTAATGACCTTTATAAACAGAAATTGAAACAGTCAGGGGCATTGTGTAGGTTTTTAGTTATTGAGAAACCCCTTACAAACAGTATTGTAAAGAATGAATGTGCTATTGAATACAAACAAGCATGTATATTGGAATATACCCCCCAGGTCACACAAATAAAACAAATTCTAAATAGATATTGGAATATACTTACAGTAGATAGTGTATTAAAAGAAATAGTAGGTGATAAACCCATTTTTGTATACAAAATGGGAACTAATATGAAGTCTGTCTTTGAGAGGAACAATAGTGTAGAATGTATGAGTACACAGCATAAGGGAACAAGAAAATGTGGATGTTGTAGATATTGTCAAGTTATACTAGAAGAAGAAGGGATCATCTTAGAGAACATTAACAGGACCAGAATCACCTTTAGGAGAGGTAATTGCAATACCAAATATGTTATATATATGGCCAAATGTTCAGTCTGTACCAGTTTTTACATTGGGAAAACTGAACGAATGTTCAAGAGATGAATTTATGACCATTATATGCTATCAGAAAAAAAGATAGTACAAACGCACTCTATCGACATATAGAGGCTACAGATAATAGCCACAGATTTAAATTTGCCAACTTAGAACAAATAAAAATGAACAGTAGAGGAGGAAATATAAAAGTACATTTGGCTGAGAAAGAAGTGAGATGGCAAATTTTAACTGACGCATCCACTACACCGGGATTAAATGATTATATTACTATCAAACCCATCTTGCAAAAGTTACAGTAGGGGTAGACTTGCATATTTTCACACATATATATATATTATATATATTATTTTTATTATGTGACTGTATATTAAAGGAAAAGGCAGTTTTTTACATCATTACAACAGAAACAATTGGTAGGTACAGGAAGAATAATTACAGGATATATAATATGAATTATATCAATGCAGTCTTTGGACATAGAAATATTAACAGTATATATCTAGCAACTGCTGTAGATATGTGTAACAACTATTCTAGGTCATCTTAAGGATTTTTATAAGCACACAATTGATATTTTAATCAAATTTTATGTATAGCATATGAATAAAACAAAATCATTTCCATAGGATACCAATTTTATATATTTATACACATACACATATTTCACACTATTATAGTATGTGTATCTATTTTTACATTATTTTACATTTGTTTATATTTTTATGAAAATGATTATGGATCAGTTGAAAGGGTAGGAGTACAATCTATTAGATTTTTTATATTTAATGTACTAATTTTTTTTAGTGCATTAGATCTGAATACATACAATGTAACACTTTGGCAACATGTAGGTTGTATCTTTTTAAATTTTATTAAATGGTTTTTCTGTAGTGGCGCCAAAAAAGTATAAATTAGCCTTTGGTAATTGAATTATTGATTCTGATGAAGTCCACATGCTGGGTGGATGAAAGTGCTTGATCCATTTGTCATTTTTAATCTGCCCATCTGTTGGAGTGTTATTGCCTATTAAAACAGGTCATATTATAGCTTACTGAGTGTGTGTATTCCTTCAGGCACCAAATAGTGTTAACTCAATATTCATTATTGAGAAAATTATACATTTTACATTTAACAAACTAAGTTGGTAGACTATATTAACAAAAAATAAAAGATACTTGATTGTTCAACTAGGTGCTATGTTTTATCCAGGTTTAAATGAACACCAGTAAATTATTTTATATTTGCAGTAAATTACGCAGTTTCTTATTATAATTGTGAAGTCGTGACTTTAAATGGTGCACATATAAGTCATGATTCTTAATAGCGTTGCAGATTTGTACTGAAAAAGGTGTAGATTATGTCAAAATGAGTTTACAGACCATCTTTAAGCATTTGAGTGTTTGTATTTCATAAACACCTCTAGGTTATTTTACAGTTTATGGTGGAATTTCTGTTTTAATGGTTTGTGAATTGATTTTGATATTTATTGGTACAATGGAGTTGCTGCTTTTTTACCTTCCTTGTTTTTTTATGGTTAGATAAAGTACCAATAACCTATGTAGTTCCTAGAATTCATACACATGTCTGAACCTCTAGGGATCTTATTTGACACCCATGAAATACAAGTATGGGATAACTGCAATAACAAAAGTTTGTTTTTTCCAAAACGCAACTTTGACATTTGTGACAGCCCTCATTGCAAATAACTTATCAACATATAAGTATAAAGCAGTAGTTGTATAGAAGTCTACATACCTTGAACAATTTAAGACAGTTATCCCAAGTATTGCAAATGAACAGTGTTGTCGGCAATATTGCTTGGCAGCACTTGGGAAAACATTTCCCTCACATGATGGAAGTTCCACATCTCCATTTCCTGCTTATATGGTGTAGATTAAACCCCACTGGGCATGTTGAATATGTTCATAGGTTTATAGATTGGTGCTAGGCTAACTACTCTTCTGGGCCATTTTAAGCCTAGTCAATTACCCCATATGAGAATCAAACCTTGCACCTTGTGTCTGTAAGATAAACATTTTAACCATTATGCCAACCTCCCACCCTGTGGGAATTAGGTCTCAACTCATTATATTTTCTGAATCAGTTGATCTGCTTGAGGTGCTGGGCAGTTAAACATGGTGTTACTTTTACACATTAACGTGCAGACATTTGAGCAGTACAATAGCAGGTATTAAGGGTTTTGACTAGGTAATGCCTTGCAAGTGTGACTCATTAGCAGTTCTGATTGTTGAATTGTTTGTTTAACAATCATGCTACTGAGACGTGTACTTATAGTGAGTGTGTCAGAAATAAAAGGCTTACTGAGAAGGCTTAAGTTATATTTCTTGAGTTAGGAATGAACCTCGATATAGACTTTTGTTAACACTTTGTAAGATGAGGTGCCTATGCTGACATGAAGTGAAGATTGCTAATAATATGTTTGTAAAATATAGCATTTGCACAACTTTGAAAGAAAGGCTCATACTCACAGTAAGGTATAGTACATTCATTGTTTAAAGGTAATACAATGATGCAAGGCACAACTGCTATCAGAAATGTTTACCTTGAGGACAGCTGTTTGTAACTTATCATCCTTTATCATCTTTGCTTCTTCAATAACCAGCCTGACATTTGCACTGTTATAGGAAAAATGACACCAGTCTGATGACATGGGTATAGTTCAGATTCAGTGTAAACTTTAGAAGTACATGCTCTGATAAAGAGATGAGGTATCTCTTACTACAATTTCCCAACAGTTCAATGATGAAAATCTTTCTTGAGCAGCTGATGGGCACTGATACTTGAGATACAACAGACACTGATTTTGTTATGCTCCATCTTTATCATCTACCACAGCAAGCCTGAGGCTGTTTACATGGAAAACATGGATGATGTCATTCTGCACCTAAGAAATGCTGCATTAGATGTTTCTATCTGCATCTAGCTTGTGGTGGCTATATGGAGAGCAGACTATAAATTCATTTGAAAATGTATTTTCTATATGTTTACAGCTGAATGACATCTGAGGAGAGACCCTTAGGGTATGTTAGATCATTGCCAAGATATGGATGTTTCTATAAAACCAACATATTGTTGTTATCCTGTGTCTTCCTAATGAATCTGATGAATGTTTTGGATAGAGACTAATACAACCATAGACAGAGGACACCTTGCCAAGGCATTTGGTGCTAAATCACATGCCACCATTATCAACAAGATAAATGTGCTCCAGAATGATCTATGCATAGTTAGATGGACAGCAAATTCTGTATGGGACATAATCCCCAGTGTGAGGGTGGTATGCATGTCTCCAAAGAGCAGGAATGTAATGAATGGGTTACCACATGGATCCATGCATATGCATTTCTGATTTCCTAATCAAAAATGGGGAAATCTGACTAACCAGATTTACAGGTGATTGTAAACTTTGTGTCATATTCAACTTGACTTCTGATATGAGGTGTCTACAAAGTGAACTTGCACATGCTAATAGCTAGTATGTTGAAAGTGGGATAAAACTAAATGCAGAAAAGATACAAAAGTGTTGCACTGTAAACCCACTGAGCGTATAACAGAGATAAAAATATAAAAATGATTTTTAACAGAATGCTTTTTATTGAATCACTCTAAATATTAAAAAAAATAGGGAAGAACAGTGAAAACTTTGTAAAAGAAACAGAGACAAGATGATTACAGAAAAGCATTCAAGGTTGTTTTTTTCTGATTCTGGTAATAAGGTACCAGAAGAAGTAGCAGGCATCAGCAAGACCAACTGTGAGTGCTTTTCTGAAATCAGCTTGTCTGTGTTTCTTTTGCAGTTTTCACTGCATATCTGTTCTACACTACACCAAAGTTGGTGGTGGAATGCAGAAGCCCAGGAACTCATCAAAAAAGGAGTGCAGGAAAAGTGGGAGATGGAAAGGCAGGTCATTAAAAAGGAAAACTGGATGCATAACAAAGAGAACAATCACAATAGCAAGCACAAGGTATCAAAGACACTCTACCAACTTTTGTAAAGTGACTCAGCAGATTTTGCAATGAAATTCTATCAGGTTGTAAGCCAGACAGAAAGATAAAGAAGATATTCATTAGATACCCTTCATAAGGGATGCCAGTAACAACCTGCTCACCTGTCCACAAGATATCAAAAACACATGGAAGGAATACTTCAGCAACTTCTGAATGAAGAAAACTCCACACAAGCTGTACTGCATTAAACACAGACTATGACAAGGGATGAAGAGGAGTCTACCCACGGAGAAGTAAGAACAGCACTAAGTAAAATGAAGTCAGGGAAAGCAGCAGGCTCAGATGAGGTAATATCTGTTGATTAAGATGTTGGGCAAATTAGGAAAGAAATGGCTCCTGACGGTACTCATAGCAGTATGGATTGAAAGGTGTGTCCTAGCTGACTGAAGATTAGGCATCACAGACAGTGCCAATGTACAAGAACAAAGGGACCATTCAGTAAGGAGGTATCAAACACTTGTCACACTGCATGACAGATTTGGAGAGGGTAATTGATAAGTGAATACTCATAGTAGTAGAAAGAATGATGGGAGATAAGCAGTTTGGATCCAAATCAGGATGCAGAATGATTGACCTGATGTTTGCAGTGAGATAGATGGTTGAGAGAAGCTAGATATGAGGAAAGAGTCCAACTGGGCATTCCTAGACTTGGTAAAAGCATATGACAAGGTCCCAAAACAGATGATCTGGACAGTGCTGCAATGGTTTCATGTTATAGAAATATTAATAGAATTAGTGCCAACTATGTACATGGACACAATTACAGAAGTATCAGTGGTATTAGGACTCACAGAGGGTTTCCCAGAGGAACCCAGTGCAACAGGATTCAGCTCAGAGCCCACTGATGCTCATAGTGGTGATGGATGAATTGCAGGGGTTAGCAGTGCCCTAGATGCCTTGAAACACAATTTTTCCTAAGAACTCTATCATTGGAACCCTTCCAAGTTTTCCTGCTACACTACAGACAACTCAGCTCTGCATTGAGCAGTGGTGCCACACTTATCATCTCTAGATTTCAAGTGAGCAAGCCCCTTTATTAGTCCTAGCACAAAAAATTAGTCTAACTAACCCACTGCTTTCGCTAATAGCATATATGGTAAAAAAAACTGCTATAATGGATAGGCAGTTTTCTACCATTTCTCTGCCCAGCCTAATTCACATGTGCATCCTGTAGAAATGTAGTAATAGCCTCATGTATACTGCCAACCACCTACTCCTAAAACAAATACCCTATGCAAGAGATGTAATTACACTGTGAAATTAGAATCAATTCTCTCACTTAACAACAAGCCAGACACCAAACATTTTGTCAGCACACATACTTCAATTGTCACACAAAATAAGGTCACAAATTATAAACCCATATGCGGAGGTACTCACTAGTAGCCTACCAAAAGATCAGAGACCTCCCAAACATTAACCACTTGTGCACGCTGCTATGCAAATAGAAACCACTACACATAATAACATGCACACACCAGTGTCTCAGCAAATAAGCCCCTTAAGGCAAAATACCTCACAAAACCTAATGTCTTAGTTGTAGGTGACCTTATTGTAAGACATGCAGATGTTCCTCTCACTAGGCAGGACAAACAGAAGGTCATGGTCAGCTGCATGTTAGGTGCCAGGATCAGTCAAATCATGTATGCACTCAAGTCACTCAACAACAAGTACCATTATGACTCTGTCAAAGTCCATGATGGAGTGAATGACTTGAGATGTACCTCTCTGGACTATATAAAAAGAGACATGACTGAACTCTCAGATTACGTATCCCTGGCAGTTATGACCCTAGCCCTAAGCAGCATTGTACATTCACCCACAATGATGCCGCAATATAAACAAAAAATGATTGAGTTCAACAAGTGGCTTAGCTTCTAGTGTCAGTCTAGGGAGATCCTGTATCTGTCAGCCTAGGAAGACATGGTTGACAAGCCATGCTGCTTTACCAGAGATGGTCTGCCCTGTCTACTCTAGACTTTCGGATACTGGCAAAGGCACTTGCCTCCCCCATAGTGCCTTTTTTAGGTAATGTCAAAATAACAAAATTTCTGACATAACAAAATCCACTCAAGACACACTCAATTCTAGGAGTCTAAACAGGAAACTGTACACCCTGGAAGCACTCCTCACCTTGGAAGATGCTGACATCTGTGCAGTCATTCAGACATGGTTCAAGGCTGTGGAAAGCACGCCAGCCATGCAAGGCTACAATGCCTTCCACACATTCAGACCTCAAAACGAGTGTGAATGAACCATAGGTGGAGTTGTATCCATTATCATTAAAGCCAAGTACACCTCAAGACTGATCAAAGAGGATGACTCTCTTGAACTACTCCATGTCCTATTAACTACTGGCAAAGTACCCTACCATATCATTGCTAGCTATAGGTGGGTCTATATTAAATCAACGAAAATCCATTACAACGAATACCAAAACAGCAACACATATTATTCAAACCGAGAAAATACCTAACGCAGTAAACTGAAAAATTTAAAATATCGAACGTTCATAGTTGTCCAACCCCACCACCCACTACATACTACCTACCCAAACAAAATAAATAAACCACATACATACACTAACTAAACCCTATTCCTAACCCTAAAGTAAAGCACCAAAACTCAACTTCTAATCCTGTACTAAACCCCACATACACAACTATCTATGCACTATCCTTAACCCCTTCCTAACCCTAAGGTCCGTAACTACCGCACACTTCCCCTACGGAGATATACCCAAACAAAATAAATAATACACATAAATACATTTAACAAAACCCTACTTCTAACACTACACTAAATCTTACACACATTACCTATCTATACACTTACCTTAACCCACACCCTAACCGTAAGGTCCGTAACTATCTCACATTTACCTTACAGAGCTATACCACAGACAAGCCAACCAAAACACTTCGACATTTCAAATTTCGCGGTTTTGCACATTCGACGATTACATATTTCATGTAATACGTGTCAATGATTTTGTATTCATGTAAACAGAGTTTTGACAATCTAATATGAACCCCTATAGGTCCCCAATCTCGAACCAAAAGAAGCATACTGCCTACCTGGATTTGCTGGAGTCATTCACCATACAACCCAACATCTTAGTCCTGGGTGATTTCAACTATCCTTCCATCAAATGAGTGGCATACATGAGCACAAACATGCTTACCCAGAGATTCCTAGACTTTGTCAACACAAATGCTCTGCAATAGATAATCTGCCCACCTACAGGAGGCTCAAGTGTCCTAGACATAATACCCACCAACATGTGGGGGACACTGCACTCCCCCCCATGTGAGGCCCTCCCTGGTAAGGTAGGACCATAAATCAATTTTGTACACAGTAACTATTGGACCTGACACACCTACAGGAACAGAAAATCTAAAAATCTTTTCCAAAGCAAACTACAGCCTACAAAGTGATGGTATAAATAGTTTTATAACCCCTGCAATCCCAGACAACAATGACTCCTTCGTAGGCATGTAGGCGAATGCCATGCATAAACACTTAAACAACTGTACAGACCCGGCTGTACCTGACCGGATCAAAACCAGGTCCTCCCAAAAACAAGCCGCCCTGGTGGAGCTCAAGTATAAACAAGAGGAAGAAACTGATGCCTAAGAAAAAGAGGGAGCTGACTCAACAGATGAAGAATTCCTTCCTAAGCTTAGCTTGAACAAGCAAATCAGAAATCTTGTAAAGTCCTCTAAAAGAGAATAATGAAACTAAAACAGCATCTGTAGATATGGGTAATCATAAGGCATTCTTTAATTACATCCAGATTCGAAAAGGGAAGGCCCAGCTATGTGCTGAACTGGTACTGGTTGGTAACACTCATGCTATACCAGAGGAAATTACCAAACAGATGTGGTGCAAACTTCACCCCCCCTATCCCCACCAGTCATATCCCAAAGAAGTACCTTACACCAGTCCTCTTCCTAGCATCTCCAGAGATCAGGTCATATCTACACTCTCCAAAGCCAAAAACACGGCCTCAGTGGGACCAAATTACTAAGCAATCTAAAACAGGAACTAGCAGACCAACTTGGTGTTCTCTTTAATCATAGCCTGATAACTGGCTTGGTTCCTGGAGAGTAAAGAACAGCAACTGTAAACCCCTTGCACAAATGGGTGGTTGGGGCATCAACTGACCATGGGAACTATAGATCCATAAGTCTAACCAGTCTCATCTGCAAGGCCATGTAAAGAATCATCATGGACCTTATCAGCAAGGACATAAGCAATCTTGAAACTCTAGACCCAACCCAGTTTAGGTTTGTTAAGGATAGAGTATGCTTATTAAACCTAGTAGACTTCTTTGAGAAAGTCATTAAGCTGTGGATAAAGGTAAGGTAGTACATACCACCTATCTTGACCTAGCCAAGGCTTTTGACACAATCCCCCACTCAGGTATCATTGAGAAACTCTCCCAGCTGAGGATTAGCCCTTATGCTATTAGATGAGTAACCAACGGGCTCACCGACAGAACACACTGTCAAAGTTGGTGACTCCACATCTACCAGTAGACACATTACCAGTGGTGCACTACAAAGATCTGTGCTGGACCCTTTACTGTTTGGAATCTATCTCTCAGAAGTCCAGGCTAAAGTAGATGGCCCATGGGTTGCCAAGTTCATTGATGATTGAAAATTGGGTGCAATCAATGAGTCCCCCAACAATGTTAACATATTACAGAAAGGGCTAACCCAGATAAATGACTGATGCCAAAGCCACAGTCTGAAAGTAAACACAAAAAAGTGCATTATTATCCTCTTTGGCAAAGCAGAATTCCCTAATAACTACAATATCGACAGCATCTCTCTAGGTTCAAACGCAGTGTTGAAAAATCTGGGTACACAGGTCAAAAGCAATCTGAACTATGACCGCCAAGTTTTCACAGTGGTAAGGAAAGCATTCTACATTGCACATCTCATAAGCATGAGCATTGCATCCAGGTCTAAGGAAGCTATAACTACACCGTACTTGACCTACATCAGACCATTAAAAGAGTACAATGCTCTCATTTGCATGCACCTCACCAGACACCTGCAGCAGCTGAAGAGACCACAGAGTTTTCTTACTAAGAAAATACAGGGCCTCCAAAGCATGACATACAAGGATAGACTGAAAGCCCTGTCACTGTACTCTGTATCTTATAGGCTTCAGAGAGGTGACTTGTGCCTAGCCTACAGGGCAGTCTCAGTCCCTGCTTGATGGAAAAGCTGCACATCTGCAAGACAAATGGTAAAAGAGTTACTTGCTCTAGGGATCTTAAAGTAGCCAGTGACATAAGCAGAGCATACTGGAGAGACAGATACATCTCCCAGAGAGTGATGGTCCTCTGGAATAATCTTCCAATTCACTAGAAACAGAGCTCCTCACTGACTCTTTTCAAGCACAATCTAGACAAATGGATGCAAGACCACAAATTCACCCTGGGGGTGGCAACCATGTCCATCATGGAAAGTGGTAGTCGGTGTTGATCATAAACTCACTCTTTGAATTGCATCCATCTAACCAAGAAAAATTGGGGCAACTCAGGGTTAACATGGATAGACTTGTAAGGGCCCTAGGGCCACCAACCTAGTAATCTCCTATGAACTTATGAACTTATATGGCTTCATACAACTAATTAATAGTGTCACATATTATAGCAAGACATCAAATTTCATATTGGACAGGATCCCAGTATCAGACCCTAACAAATACACCACTACAGGTACAATGTCAGACTCTCTAAGTGATCATGTGCCAATCTATATGACCAGATATCTCACCCATCCAGTTAAACAGCATGATTGTAAAATAACATGCAACCTTTCCAAGTTTAATACAGAAATGGACACTATTACCCTATCGTCTCTTAGCTGGAACTTCCAAAAATTCCTCCCCATAGATGATGCTGTAAATGACTTCAATACAGCTTTCCAGAGTATCCTAAATAGCCTTGCACATCTTGAAAGGAAGAGACTAATAACAAATAATGCAATCTGCCTATCTTAAAAGATAAGGCTAATGTATGATAGAGAAAAACATGGAAAGAATGGCAAAAATATAAAACAGCGCAATAACTTGAAAACTTTACAATGTTTCACAATCACTCTGAAAAGCAAATAAATAAAGACAAAAAAACTATACTAGAACAACTTTTAGAAGAATAGTAAGCACAACCCTAAAATATTTTGGATAGCCATTAAAGATATCTTGAATCCCGGCCTTCAGTTCAACCCTAATCCCTCCTGCAATAATTCATTATTCAAAACTACAGTACAATTCAACTCTTAATTCATAGATAATATAGCATCTCTAACCAAGGATTCTCTGACATCTAATTCTAACCCTGCCTAACAACCATGTATCGCCACATCCACTTTCACCTTCAAACCTGTGTCCACCTCCTATATAAAACTACTCGTAAACTCAAACCTTGCTCTACTTCAACTGATAACCTTCCACGTGAGTAACTTAAAATAGCAGCCAATAGCATTGCCAGTCCTGTCTCAGTCCTTTTAAATAGGTCAGTCTAGAAATCCTACATCCCTGTTCTCTGGATAAACAGTCACACATTATCCCTCAACACAAAAGAGAACATTCAACAGAAATTGCTAACTTTTGACCTATTCCTCCCTTTCCAAAATACCTGAAAAATGTATTCAAAGACAATTGCTAAACTATCTCCTGCAGGAAGAACTCCTATCCCCCACACAACATGGCTTTCATCCTCCTCATAATACTAATATTGTGCATCTAACTGATATAGACACTGTCAATAAAGTTAAAGATAATTGCTAACTAGTCTCCTCCTTATTTCTAGACTTGTCTAAAGCCTTCAACACAGCTTGTCACAGCAAACTTCTACTTCAAATGTCCTCATTAGGGGTCTCAGCCAAGCCTTATGTGGTTCAAAAACAACTTGTCCGATAGGTATTAGTCAGTAAGATATCAGTCCACCCTCTCTCCATGATATATGGTAAATTTGACTAGGCCTTTTATACAAGTGCCTGTATACTTAATAAGCTAGAAATGGCATTGTTCACCACTGTTGCACATTGCTTAACATCATGCAAATACGGTGCCCAGCATTGTGCACCCTTGCCTACTGTGTTTGCACGATGGTAAGCAAAGCACACTGTTTTCAAATTTTGCAAATCCAAAATGTGCACACTCTCAGTAAGTGCGAGATGTGCAATGGGGGTAGGGCAGCAGCATATTAACTGCAATTGGCAAGAAATGCTCATTAGACATTAAGCTTGAACTATGGCAAGCATGTCTGGAGTTGCTGGAGAGGGTGTGTGCTTTCAGGTGCAGCACTGGGATGTCCAGGAGTCCAAGATTTTTGTTGGACTCCTAGTTAGGGAGCATGTGCCCAGGTTGTTGCTGTGGTACTATTTTGACTCAGAATACACATCTGACGCCTGGAATAGTGTTGCCAGGGCCTTAACCAGTGCAACAGGTATCCCCCACACAGGTCAGCAATGCAGAAATAATTTTGATGACCTCTGGAGGAGGAAACGGAATACCCTCAAGCTTTGGATTGGAGGAATGTCAGGCAGGGGACACCCCACGGATGTGTAAGCATCAATTTCAGTGAGTAATTTTAAGAGTTAAAAGCTGAATATCATCATAACTGGTATTCATAATGGTGTTCTGTTCTGTTTTTTCCACAGATACTAATGAGAGAGCCTTGCATGTTCATTCCCAAGCTGCATGCCTAATAAGTATGTAAGAAGAATATGGTATGTATGCCTCAGAACATTACTGTCTAAATAGTATTTTAGTAATAATAATAATAATAATAATAATAATAATAATAATAATTTGTATAGTAATTTTGTAGCATTTAAAGTTAAGGACCACTTAGCTGGTATTTAATACAGTTGTATCAAATTGAGTATGCATATCCCAAGTATAAAAGAAACTATGCATGCCTTTGTCTGTAGCACAAAGCAATGGTGCCATATTCTCAAATAATAGAGGGCATGCATCTCTAAAATGTAAAAGGAGAGTATGCATGCAGTAGTCTGTAAGACAAAAGAACAGTGCAGTATTTTAGCATAGTCATCGGTTGTGGGTTCAAAAAACACACTTCTCAAATATACAGTACTGTTAGGTTTTAATCATTATTGGAATGTAACTTAATACCTCTATACCAGTGGCAGAAATTGCCTTCTGTAATCTGAAATCTGTATAATTGAACCATGCATATGTGCAATATATGCACACCTCAAGGGTTGGTGGCTACAATCTGTACTATAATGTGCCTCTGTTACTAACTGGGTAGTCTTAAAGTAAGGACAAAGTGTGTTATGAGTTTGTACTGTTAAAAGCAAAGGTAACAGACTAGAGTCAAATAATTGCATCACTGCTTTGCATGTCACATATGAAGTTACTAATGTTCTCCCTTTTTCTCTCACCCCAACCCTTTTCTCTCTCTCTTTTTTTGAGTTTATTATTTTTTTTTTTTGCATGTTTATTTTCTTTTCTTATTTTTTTGTGTTTTTTCCCACAGCACGGCAGGGTAGGACTGTCTCAAGGGATCCACCTGTCCCCACACCTTCGTCTATAGCACCACTGCACAGGATGTCTGATGCAGTCCCTGATAGCACCCCCACTGCCACCCCTGCAATACCTGGCATGTCAGGTAGTTCTGTCCCAGAGGATAGGCTTGGGATTCTCTCCAGGAGCAGTGGTGGAGAGTGAGTTTATCACCTGTGATGAACTGCCAGGGATAGTGCATAGGATTATGCATCACACTGTTGGCACACACCTACTCCAGATGGAGTGCCTGCTCTTCACTCTTGTGCAGAGTACCAGTAGTAGGCACAAACGTCAGGTACTACAGCCAGTGGCACAGTGAGATGACAGTAATGACAGTCCACTGAGTGAGGTCTTGATTCTCACTGTCAACTGCCTCGATGTGTATGGGACTGAGATTTCCCATCCCTCTCCCCACCCATGGTGTTCACCCACCTCATGTGTCCTTCACCATCCCAGTTTCTTGTCTTGTTTGTCTTGTCTCTCTGCAATTGCTTCCTCACAATCCCAACTTACCTCACCCAGATGTTCCTACAGCCCCTCAGCCCTTCCCCAACATTGTGCTGTCTCTTAAAAAAAAAAGGCACTTGTCCCACAAAAAAAGTTATCATCCAGTACATAGCTCTTCGTTTTGCACACATGTCTTTATGACACAGGAAAGTGGTGAATTGGGAGCAAGCAGGGAAATGGACAAAGTGAAAACAAGATAGGATTGTGATGAAGGCTGTAGGAAAGAACCATAGCTGTTCATTTCTTCCAGACTAAAACATACACATTTTTCTGAATTTGGACTGTCACGTCCAGAGAGAGAGGTGACCACAACACAATCTGTTGTATAGACAATTGGACAGAATCATGTGTGTCATGAAGATGTGTGCAAAATGGAGAACTATGTACTGGATGATAATTTTTGTTGTGGGACAGGTGCCCATTTTTTGAGAAAGAGAAAGAGAGAGATAGAGAGAGAGAGAGAGAGAGGAATGTTGAGGAAGCCCTGTAGGAATGCCTGGGTGAGGTATGTTGGGCAGTTGAGGGAACAAATGCAGACAGAAAAGACAAACAAGACAAGAGACAGGGACAGTGAAGGACACATGAGGTGGGTGAACACCATGGTTGGGGTTAGGTGGATACATTGCAAACCCATGGACATCAAGTTGGGTGATAATGGAAATAAAGTCCTCATCCACTAGACTGTCATCACTGTCACCTCACTGCACTGATGGCTGCAGTGTCTGATGTCTGCATCTCCTTGTATTATTTAATACAATGATGAAGAGCAGTGAATCTAGCCAGCATAGGCATACATCAACAGTAAGGTGCAGAATCCTACACACCATCCCTGGCAGTTCATCACATATAATAAACTCATCCCTTCCACTACTGCTCTCAGAGGTAGCCACAGGCCTATCCTCTGGGACAGAGCTACCTGAGGATTTGGTTAGTGCAGGGGCAGCAGAAGGGGTGCTACCAGGTTCTGCAACAGACATGCAGGGCAGCGGAGCTGTAGCCAGTGGAGTGAGTTAGGTGAATCCCGTGGGACAGTCCTTCCCCTCTGTGCTGTGGGAAAAACAAAAAATAAAGAAATTAACACACAAAAAATAAATAAACACACACAACAAGAAAAGACAGAAAAGGGTTGGGGTGAGAGAAAGAAAGGGAGAACATTAGTAACTTCATATGTGACATACAACGGATTGATACAGTTATTTGACTCTATTCTCTTAACTTTACTTTTAACACTACAAACTCCTAAGAAAAAACTTTTTTTTACAGTTAAGACTACCCCAGTTCCTAACAGATGCACAATATACTACAGATGGCAGTAAGCAATTTTTGATGTGTGCATAAATTGCACATATGTGTGGTCCAAATATACTGATTACAACTTAAACAAAGCCAGTGGTGTACATTTGGCAAGTGTGGATTTTGAAGGCAGAGCTGTGACTACTTTGTAATAATGAACTGCTGTTTTGCCCTCCAGAGTAATGCATGCATACTTCCTTATTATAGTTAAGAAATGAATGCTCAGTTTGATACAACTGTATAAGTAAAAAATAAATGCATTGTAACTTTTAATGCTAAAATAACCCCACTGTTGGGATGCACACATACCATATGCGTCTTGCATCCATGCCAATCTAGTGGCATGGATTCACATATTCAGCCCTGGTCTGTGACGGCTGTGGAGAAAAACAGAATACAACAGAATACCATTAAGCATACCAATCCTGACTATAGCTTTTAACTCTGGCAAGTAGTCTCTGTAAGTGATACTTACACATATGTGGGGGTCCCCAGTCCTACATTCCTTAATCCAGTCGTTGAAGGTATCCCTCTTCCTCATCCTGAGGTCTCTGTAGTGGTTCCTACATTGTTCACCAGTGCAAGGGGTAGCACTTGTCAGAGGTCGGGCCAGACTATTCCATGCCTCTGCCTTGTAATCTGAGCCATGATATTCCCTCTGTAACAGCCTAGGCCCATGTTCATTCACTAGGAGTGCAACAAACACTTTGGATTCCTGAACACCCCATCATTGAACACTGAATCTCAAAAACTCTCCAGGAACACCAGCCATGCCTATCACAGATCAAGACCAATATAGAGTGATGTTTTCCCACCAGTTGCAAGTATCATAATTACTGGGAGTATGCACTTTCTGGATTTGCAACACTTGAAACTGTTGTGCATCACTTACCATCCCTCAAACACGTTGCATGAAAATGTGCCTGCCAGGAAATGTATTTGTGTGATGGCCAATAGTATTAACTGAATCTATCTGGTGTATGTTTTTGCCTGTCTGGGTCCTCATGCTACCTGATGGCCTATTCATCTGGTTTGTGCAGTATCACTCTATGTGCAAATGAAATGCACATAGCCAAAGCTGTTTGTGCTAAGTGGTGCATCATGCAAACAGTGCCCCCCTAATAAAAAACAACAAAGAAGGAAAAAGTATAAAACATGGAGAATTAAAGTGTCAAAACTCAATCTATGACTTACAGAATAGAAACTGTTAGTACACATGAGATATGATAACATAGGTCTGGATCCCAGCTCTCATTGCAATGCCCTGTCACAAAACAGGAGGGGGAACGTATCCATCTTTGTCCTACAAACACCTATGCAGCAAATAAATGATGTAATTCCTCACCCAGCCAAGTTCTACTGAATGTACACCGATATCAAGGCATGACCTTTTATTTGTAAATGCATTCTATGTAATATATTTGAATGCAGTGCACTTACTGATCACACAAGCTACTATGATTATTCTTTGCAAATATACAGCTGTGTCCTACCTTTCAGTGTTTCTTGGTCATTCATCAGTTATCTGACCAGTACTCAGAGACTTGCAGTGAGTAAGCCAATCTATATCATTTACCTTTAAATATGTGAGGACATTCACTAGGGCAATATGACATGCAGTTGACATCAAATTAATGGAAGGTTAGATGCCACAAACAAGCACAGACTGCTGTTTTGGGAGTGGGGAGCAAAGGTGGATTCCTGTCATGCAGCATGCGAGGGTATAATGTTTGTACAAGAGGTGTAGCCAGGCTGAACTACTGTTATAGCACAAACAAGACTATGTTGCTCTTGTTGCTCTCCTTGTTTTGAATCTTGCCAGTTTGATCTTGTGAGGGTGGTGAAGCTGGAAAGTTCTATGTGTCGCATTACTATCAAATATCTCTGTTTTGATTTCCCATTTCAAATGTATGGTGCTAAACTGAGGGCATGTAGTGATAATCATTACTTTGGGGCGGTATTAATGTCTGAATCCTAGAGGCGTGAGGCCTACTACTTACTAATGAACACATACAAGTCAAATAAGTCTCTGTGATATTAATTTCTGTACAAATCTCTCACCTTGTAGTTGCTTACAGCACCAAGTGATGAAATACAAGGACATGTCATAATATTTACAATACATGTTCAGGACTTACACTGTAAATGCAGCAGTAGACAGAGTGTTAGTTCAGGACTGACTGTGATGCAAGCAGTACACAACCAATACATAGGGAGGTAAAGGCTGTGGCTCTGAGTTGAGGCCAGCAGAGGTCGTAGGGTTCCTGCATTGTGTCCCTTATCACAACATAGATGACAACGTCTGTGTCATGTATGTTATGATGAGTTAAATGTGGTCTGAAAAATCTTCTCTGTCTCGGCCTAGGCTTATTGGCGGCAGCAGCAGCATTGCCTGCAGCCTGTAGCACATACAAATGGAGTTAAGCCTCAGTAGCAGCTCCTAAACATTCTGTCTGTGTAGACTTTCTGTCTGTACTCCACTACTTTTGAAATCCACAGGTAAAACCAACAAGGAGTCTAAATAGTTGCTTTATAACTTTTTCAATAGCTCCATCAGATTGGTGGATTAGCATGTAACTCAGCTGATTATGCTGCAATTAGCCTCTCTGAAACACAGCCTAGATACATGCAGTCCATTAATAATCTACCCCTTTTTAAAAAGGCAAACTGTTGGTGAAGATACTTGCTAATGTTCAGCAAAGCAGAATATTTCCCAAGCCATTTTACAGAGAAATATTGAACTTCAGCAGGTACACTATCATTTTTTACCTACATAATGCATATGCTGAAATATATTAATCAATAATGTCAAGCAAAGACTTTTACACTGTTATCTGTATGCATTAGTTAGAAGTGTACTGATGGCATGGCCATGTTTGTTAAGCCATTTCAGAGGTACAAATGATTGACAATACATGAAAATAGCAAGCTATGTTATACATATATATATAAAATGTTTCAGGGACAGGTCCTTTGAGTGCATGCTTAGCATTTCAAATGTGTTTTATTAGCAACATGTTTTGTGTGCCTGTTCTTTAGTGGGTGGGGAAAAGAAAAAGAAGTTACTGTTATGTCACAAAATAGAATGGACTGTTCTTTTTTGGGGGGGGGGTGACACAGCTGAGTCACTGTTATGTCACATACAAGGATATGTTGCCCTTGCTATTCTACTTGTTTTACATCCTGCCCGATGTTAGTATTTCATATATATTATATGTGTTATGTTTTTCCAGTGGGTACTACTGACTGCCTACTTTAACTGTTTTATCTGGTAATAGTTGCTTTGCAGTTATGTGATAGTTATGTATATTATCATTCTGTTGTGTTTTAGGACCAAAAATGTCATTGAGATGCAGAGCCCCCTTCAGTGAGGCAGAAAACACAATAATAATGGATGTAGTATGTCAACATGGCACTTTTCTTCTTGAGACAAGTTGTTCCAATATGCCAGAGAGGCTGAGCATATCGCAGCAAATCATTGCTATCATAAATGCCATGGGCGGCAATGGCCATACCTATGAGCAGGTGCGCCACACGGCCAGTGATATGCTCACATCTGCACAGAAGCATGCAGCTACTGTTGCCTGAGACCAGACAGTAACTGGGGGTGGGCCTGCTGGATAACCACCTCTCAACCCCCACTCAGGAATTCCTTGAAAATCTTCTGACATGAGACAACTGTCAGCAGAGTGACCCACAATATGTCATTGATGTGGATTCAACTCCTTTTCAGTCCGAGGAAGAGCTTCCAGGTAGGCATTGTTATATGACTAGTTCAGTACTGTTGTATAGTAAAACAATTGAAATGAAAGTTACTTCTGTGTCACTTGAGTTTTTTGGTGGGGCGGATTAAATATTAATGCAGTGATAAGCTCAATTTGGAGTTGTCATCCACATTCTTGTTAAAGTAATATGTCATGCTGATTGAGAGGAGTATGTTTCTTACTGTTAAATGTGAGGATGCTGGTCTTACCTCTTGTTTAGCTTATTTCAGAACCATCAGGAATCCAGTAACATAGGCCTTTTGCAGTGGTAAGCCAAATAAAGTTATTTTAGTACTGCAGATCAAGTTTTAGAAATCTAAAGTGTCATTTTAGGCCTGTTGTGGGTATTGCTGTACTCTCTGTAATAGTGGTATCACCGTTTGTTGTTTAGCATATATTGCACCACAGTAGTGCAGGTATTAATGTATGTCTGGGTTTCTCCATTTTTATCACAGGTGATCATGACAGTGGGAGTCTGGACCCTGTGCCACCTGATGTCAGTGTCTCATCAGACACTGATGATGATGGTGGTGAAACTGAGGCACAGTCGGGGGGAACACAGGTTGAATCTGACATAGAGGTTGACATCCAGCCACCCCCTTCTTTTTTCCTGGACACAGCTAGTAGGCCTACTCCTACCCGGTCCACTGAGCCCACAGATATAGGAAAGGTGGAGGGAGATGACACTAAGCAGGGAAGTGTGACTACTGCAGCTTCAGTGCCTGTTGAGTCTGGCCATAGCCAAAGGTACCAACTAAACAGAAACGTTCAGAAAGATACTCCAGACAAATGTTCAGGGTTGTGGATGTGGCACAATCTGCCTTGATTGATTGCCTCCACCATGTTGCCAATTCCCTGGAATGGATGAATGACATGTTGGAATGAGGGGTATCTGTGATGGACTGAGGGGTGTTTCTCATGGAATGAGCAGTGTCTGTGATGGAATTTCTGCTGGGTGAGGGATGGCATTCTCATGGGCATAGGTCATACACAATATCTGCTGAGAGCCAACGTGGCCATTCCTGATCATGCTCCCATAGTGGTAGTACTTCTGCTGGTCTATTGGGAGTGTGCTGTCCACACCCAGACATTGGTCATGCACAGGTAGCAGCACTCCATCTCACCTTGGGTGTGAAGGTGCCAGTGCAACTCCTGACAGAGCCAGTTACCATGATTGGGGTGACAATAAACTGTCACCTCTACCATGCATGGCTCACACCTGCCCATACCAAGATATAGAACTATCACTGAGCTTGGCTGTGTTCATGCAGACTCCCACACATCATTTTCAGATGGAGGATCCCTACAGACACACACACACACACACACACACACACACACACACACACACACACACACACACACACACACACACACAGACACACACACACACACACACACACACTCACAAACACATGCCTGCCTGCTTCCCTTTCTCCCTCACACACACTCACCAACCTTTTGTGTCAGCCTAGGCCTCCTGAACCCCATATCCCTGTTGTCTCTCTTTTGAATTCAGGTATACAAAAGCTTTGTGCCTGATGTACAGAATACATAGCTATATTAGTGCCTATTATATCTGCATTTGTGTTGTTGAACTGATAGTTGTACCTGTCAGATTTGCCTTGTCAAATGATACAGTGGATAGCATCTTCATGACAGTACTTTCTAATGTTTCTCTTGTAAAGGTTGTGAAGTAAGGAACTACAATGTGTGCCATTACTTTATAACCTTTCTTTTAATATGTTCCAGTACATATGTATGGTGCACATCATAAGACATGCCATCACATGCAGATCTCATGATTGTATGACAGTACTGTAGTCAAACTCA
The DNA here is from genome assembly GCF_019279795.1 of Protopterus annectens. Taxonomy (NCBI): domain Eukaryota; kingdom Metazoa; phylum Chordata; order Ceratodontiformes; family Protopteridae; genus Protopterus; species Protopterus annectens. The sequence goes on from NC_056732.1 coordinate 916,070,891, forward strand.
TCAGAACAGTAATACAGTATAATGCTTTCTTTTGCAGGAACCTCACCAGACACATGCAGCAACTGTACATACCATAGGGCTTTCTCATCAAGATAACATAGGGTCTACTAAACATGACATGATGTATGTGGGTAGAGTAAAAGAAGTATCACTGCCATCTGTCTGGTATCACATTACATTGTAACTGTTATTCTAAGCCTATTACTTTTTGGTTAAGCACTTGGGCTTCAGGCCAGTTATCTTACATTACAAAGATTTTTAGTCTACACTCTGGTGGGAGGAGTGGGTAGCCTCTGCCCTTCTGAGCTGGGAATTGCTGGTTGAATGCTTATTGTGGCTGTTGTTCTAAGTTTCTTTTTTATGGTTTAAGCACTTGGCCTTCACACTAGTTATTTAACATTAGGAAGGCTTGTGTTGTAGACTCTTGAGGAAGAGGTGGATAGCCTACACTCTTCCAAGCTGGGAATTGCTGGTTGAAAGCTTATTGTATCTGTTATTCTGAAAGTGGCTTAGTTCTAGTTTAAGAACTTGTGTTCCGGACCATTTATTTCACACTAGGAAGGTTTGTTGTCTACACTCTTGTTGGAGTATTCAACTTGATTGCTGATTTATTTAAACTGTTTGCGCTTCTGTTGTGATTGTGATTTTCTGCACTTTGGATTTTTAGTACTTCTGCATTTTATAGCATAGACTCGATTCAGGCTTGCAGAATCTGGAATGTTTGGTATCATTGGAGCACTGAAACCAGCCCTCTTACATTAAGAAGCCCCCCTTCCTCTGCACCCTTGTGGCAGAACTGTACAGCCAAAAGCTCATCTGACTTGAGGATTGCTGGAATAAGGCTCACTGTTAGTCTCTCCCTTTTTTACTTGTATAAAATAGTTTAACTTCACTTGTATTCTAGCATTGTCTTTTGGGGTGTTTGCACCCAATTTACTTTAGCTGCTCAGAGCTTGCACTGCTGCCTGTGAGCAACTCAGTTGTGCATTGTGAAACATTTGACACGTTTGTAACCCTAGACCTCCCAGATACATTTTGTTAGTCGTACACTAAAACCTGGTCCATCTAGCCCACTCCCTACTAGTTAGTACAGTATATACCTTCCATAACTGACTGACAGTTTCCCACCATGTCTCCAGGGAGCCTGATTTACATAGGCAACAGAGCAATTGCCTCCTGTATACTAACAACTAGTTACTGCTAAAACAAATACTGTATCTATACTATGATTTGGAATCAATTCTCTCACATAACAACAAACCAGATATCAAACATGCTGTCAGCACACACAATTCAGCTGTTGCACATAAGCTCACAACACATAAACCCACATATGAAGAGGTACTCAAGAGAAACTTAACCAATAATTGGAGACCTACAAATTGCAAACCTACTTCACACAGTGCAGACCCAACAGAATCCACTACAGATAATACTACACAAACCTGTGTCTTAGCCAATAAGCCCTTCAGTCAAAACACCTCAAAACCAAATGTCTTGCTCATAAGTGACTCCATCGTGAGACACACAGATGTCCCCTCATCAGGCTGGACAATGAGAAGGTCACAGTCAGCTGCTTGTCAGGTGCCATGGTCCATCAGATCACGCAAGCACTCAACTCTGTCAACAGGTACTGCTATGACTCTGTCATAGTCCATGTGGCAGTAAATGACTGGAGATGTACCTCACTGTACTATATGAAAGTGCTTGTGTCCCCCATAGTGGCTTTTTTAGGCAATGTCAGAAAACTAAAGTCACCCATGTAAAAGCATCCACCACAGACAAACTGAAGGTTATGCTGCTTAATGCAAGGAGCGTAAATTAGCAGCTACACTCACTGGAAAAACTCCTTACCTTGGAAGATGCCCACGTCGGTGCAGTCATATATACATGGTTCAAGGCCTCAGAGAGCACCCTGGCCATCCAGGGGTACAATGCCTTCCACACATTCATACATCAAAATGAGCATGAAAGAACCAAAGGCAGAGGTGTATACATCTTCATTAAAGACAAATATACTGCAAAACTGGTCAAAGAGTACGACTCTGTAGCATTACTCCAAGTCTGACTGACTACATGTAAAACCCCCTTCTATATCATTGATAGGTACAGGTCACCCACCATGAACCACGAGGACCACTCTGCCTACTTGGACCTAATTAAGTCATTCACTAAACAACCAAACACCTTGGTCATGTGTGATTTCAGCTATCCTTCCACTGATTTGGAGTCATGTATGTGCAAAAACACACTCACCTTAAGGTTCCTGGACTTTCTTAAAACACATGCTGTGTAACAGATAGTCTGCACCACCACTTGAATGTCCTAGAATTAGTACTGACCAACACAGTTGTTCTCTGCACTAACCTCTGTGTGTTGGCCCCCCCCCTGTTCAGGTCAGATCACAGTTTAGCATTGTTCACATTCACAATCATACCCAACACGTCCTCAAAAGCAGAAAGGATGACACATTTATCCAAAGCAAACTATAAGCTCCTAACTGATGTCATAAAGAGCTGCAACCCTCCTGCCGCCACTATCAACAATGACTAGTATACAGAGGTATACACGAATGGCATATATAAACAGCTACACAAATGTATAGAGTTGGCTGAACATGAACAGATCAAAAGAAGTTCCTCTGAGAAAACAAACCACCCTGGTTGGCATTAAGCATACATAGGTTATACATCAAGCGGAAGAAAGTAATGTCTAAGAATAAGAGAGAACTGATTCAGTAGAGGAAGGATACCATCCACAGAGTGAACAAATAAATTAGCTATTTGGAAAGTCCTCTAAAGCCATGTATAAACCTAAAGTAGCATCCCTTACTAAAGATAATCAGGAGGCATTCTTTTGCTACATTAGAAATCTAAAATTGAAGGCACAACTTTGTACCCAAATAGTGGATGGTACCACTCATACTGACTCTAAGGATATTGCCAACCTGCTACCAGACAGTTAGGGGTAAACTACACCCCCGCATCCCTACCAGACATACCCCAAAGCATAACTGTCACCAGTACTCTATCTAGTAAGTTACAATGAATCTAAAGTGTCTGATCCTGGCCTGGTGGGTTGGTTGTATATGCAATAATCTGATATAGCTGATTACATCAGCATTGTCAGTTGATCATATGGTGATAACAGTATCCCACATGCTGATATAAAAGGATCTCTGTAATGAGATCTGACTGTAGTGTGAATAGAACCTGTACCTATCTAGGTACATGTAGTACAGAACATAGTACTATACATAAGCACTACAGCACATGTCTGACTTTTATATGTCTGCAGATCAACTTACAGTGGATGACATCAGCAGGCCATGTGGGAGACAATAGGTTAGGAGGTCTGCATGAAATGGATATGTAGGCTTCTACAAGAATGAAAACACTGGCAAGCCCTTCCATTGGAGAAGTAACTATAGGATAGCACATCTACTCTTCTGAGTAGCGACACACACACACACACACACACACACACACACACACACACACACACACACACACACACACACACACACACACACACACACACACACGCACACACACACACAGTTGACTGCAGTGAGAACAGAACCTTTACCTATCTAAAATATACAGACTATAGAACTCAGTATTTTATGCAAGTGTCATGGCACAAGTCTGATTTTTATATCGCTGCAGGTGAATTTATGGTTGATGACATCAGCAGGCCAAGTGGGGACAACAAATTGTGAGGCCTGCATAGGCACATAGATCGATATGTTCATATGAGGCCAGAAGACTAACTGTAGAATGTGTCCTAGGTGTGTAAAAGCCTAGCTGTGTAAAAATACAAGTACCCTTACTGAGCATAGTTGGATGTTTGAGTTTAGAAAAGCAAGGTTGTCAGCACCACTGACTGGTCTTGTCCCTGAGGGAGCACACAACTTTATATATTACACTTTGTAGTGTGGTTGATATATGTGTGTCAAAAATACTTAAGATCCCAGGGTTGTATTGCTTGGGGAGGGGTGAACAACACACCTATGTATTGTGAATATATAACATATAATGAGAATGTGTCCAGAAAAAACTTATCAAATGTACAGAAGCTTACTTGAATTTGGACTGTCAGCTGCAGAGAGAGAAGTGACAACAATGTAATCATGTTGTTTAGCCAATTAAACTGAATCAAGTGTGAAGTAGACACGTATGGTGAGTTACGTATAGGGCAATTTTTTTTAGGACAGGTGTCCTTTTTTATAGAGAGAGAGAGGAATGTTGGAGAAGGGACACAGGTATGTCTGAGACAGGTAAGTTGGCAAGGTGAAGAAGCAAATGCTCACAGACAGGACATACAAGACAAGACACAGGGAAGGTGAAGAACACACCAGGTGGGTGAACACCATTGTTGGGGTAAGGGTGTGGACCTTGCAAACCCATGGACTTTAAGCTAGGTGACAGTGAGAACTGAGTTCTCAGCCTCTGGACTGTCATCCCTGTTACTTTACTGCACCAATGGCCAGTGCCTGATATCCGTGTCTCCTTGTGTTATTCAGTACAGTGATGGAGAGCAGTGTCTCCATCTGGTGTGGGTGTGCACCCACAGTGCAGCACACAATCCTACACACCATCCCCAGCAATTCTTCTCAGGTGGTAAGATCACCCCCTCTGCCACTTCTCCAGGAAGGAACCACAGGCCTGTCCTCCAGGGAAGAAGTACCTGAGTAAACAGGTAGTACAAGGGCAGCAAAAGGGGTGCTACCAGTTTGTGGATCAGATGTATTGGACCTTGATGCCATACCTAGTGCAGTGGGGGCAGGTGGATCCCATGGGCCAGGCCTACCCCACAGTGCTGTGGGGGAAAGAAAAAAAGAAAATAAGGGTTGGGTGAGAGATTACACAAGTTGTCTTATTTGCTTGTTTAGGCTGAGTAGCGTGGTCTTTCAGTTCTGGTTCTCACTTTTGTATTTGTAGATAGCTGCTTCTTTTGCTTACTGAATAACCTAGTAATGGCAGACATGTATCTGTCCAGGACAAGGGAACAGTGTACCACAGGCTGGTGTAAAAGGCTGACTGTAAAGTCGAGCAACAGCTCACACATACACCACCCCCCATTTGACTGCAGTTTCTTCATCCCCACTATTTTCACTACCATCTTGAGAAGCACATGCAGTGCAATGTCATATGTCCCCTATCCACGCATTCAGACAGTTCCCCGTCCCCTTCCCTTTCCAATTCTCAGTGCAACTTAAGGCTGGTAAGTCATTACTAGTGTATAAATAGAGGTGGACATGGATGCTTAATGTGCCACTATAGTATGCATTCATGTGATTGTTCATTATCTGTACTCACCACCATTTTCATATAGTGCTGGAAATCCTCCTCTATGCTCTAGAAGACTCTGACCATTTTTAGGTGACTGTCTATATCAGTGCACTGAGCACTGACTTTTAACAATGTCATGGTACATTTGGTGATGGGCAGCCTATTCTATTTGTATTTCTTGAGGTAGTTGTGACATATGCCTGTACCTTCTACCCATTTCTACAGGTGTCACAGTGGATGCTGTTGCCTTTGAAATTCTGCAGTCATCCAGTAGATGTTCCTGTGGGTCTGGAGACACTGGAGTTAAGATGCATGGGTTTTCTCCCTCTACAAACCTATAGTGTAATGTGATTGTGTGCTTGATTTCATTCATAGGTTCATAGTTTCATAGACTAGTAATTGGCTTTGTGGGACATTATAAGCCTAGCCAATTACCCCATGTAAGAACTGCACCTTGTGTCTGTAAGGTAATCACCTTAACCATTATGCCAACCTCTCAACCTATGATATAGTATCACTTCTTGAAGAGTTACTAACGTAGTGGATTTTGAGAATTTGTCCTTAAACTTGGCAATTGTATGCCACTTCCTCAGGTTGTCTCATAAATGTCACTATATTACTATCATTTTCAGCCATTCTGCTGCTGATAACCTCCAAATTTGCTGGTATAGTAGAAAGTCTCCTTTCTGCTGATGTTCCTATAAAGAATAAGTTCATTACATTACATTACTTTTCAAATACTGCAGTACACTGTTGTATGCTGTGTAACAAGGTGTTGAAGATACATACCATGCACACTTGGTTCAATGTCATTATCTGCAGAAGTGTTACATGTAGTCATTCTACCTTAGCAGGCATTTCTTTTGAAAATATGTTATAGTGGTCAGCCCAACCTTTCAAAGCAGGTGTCTCTAGATGCTGCAGATGTGGATAATAGTATCCAAACCACCTCTGATTATGCCTGCACTATCAACATTTATTTCACAGTCATCCCCTGAATGGAGAGGAGGTATTCTTCATCAGGTGTTAAGGAAATAAGTATTTCAGGTCCCCCCAGTAGTGCTACGGGCAATTTTATACTGCCTTGCCTTTCCTCTGGCACAGCCTACCATATTATTGTCCCTCTTCTTGTGCTGTGCTACTGTACAGTTCCTTCTGCCAACAGCAGCTGGTTCCAGACCTTTGGCCTCTCATCTTGTTTGGGTCTCCATTTTCCTAGATAAAAGGTTTGCTGTATGTCCTAAGGGTTGCATGAGGATATTGCTCTCCTCATGACTAAAATTATCTTTTCTCCATCTGGATCCCTGCTGCTGCATCATTCATTTACCTAAAACAACATGCAAATGTAATACACTGAAGCTTGATCAACTCATTAGCCAAAACCACAGCAATGAAAGCATGCCCGCTTTCAGCAGAAATAAATCAAATATCTGAGTACAAAAACATATATGGTCACATACAACCCATATTCACCTGCACACAATGAAAGTTCAACTTCACCCAGTTAAAACTGTTTTGTTAAACCTGTTCAGCATTTTTCACAAATGCTTAATAGTATTGCAATCACTTATCATTACGCTGCCATCTTGTGCCATGACAAACATAATTGAAATCCTTCCCCCACCTCTTTTCTGTATTTCTATTGCCATTATTTCCCATTCATAAATGACAGTCACAAATCTCACAGTAAAGCAGCATGTATCCTGACAACACAGGATTATGATGAAAATACAGTACACAAGACTTCACTTACTACAAATTATGTACTAATATCCTGTGCAGCATAATCTATAAATGCTAAAAAAGTATTGCAAGCATTTATCTTTCACAATACTATCAGCAGTACTTCCCCATGCATTTTCAGTGCTACTGCAATGAAGTTTCATTTATTAATGGCACTCATGTTATCACTACTAACATGAATCAACTGCATCTGACATTTACATCAATGAAAAACACAATTCTCCTAGTAATAACTGCTCTATAAATTCAATATATTTTGCTTCCCAATAATTTATAACCTGACTGATATTTTTATCTCATTTAGCAAACTTTGAGCTTTAGCAAGACACTTACCCCTAACTTTACTGATAACAAATAAATATGTTGGTATTAAACCTATTCACATAAAATTAGGCTTATTTACACATTTTGTATGCAAATTGGACTGAGTTATGCTTATCGCTATGAATGTCAGTAATACATTACTATGTATGTGAACAGATTCATGCAATTAGACCTCAGGTAGCAATGGATGAGCTGAGCTGATTCGTGCTGAGCCAACCTGGTCTCAAGAAAGTGCAAACAAACTTATTATATCTCAGGTTTCCCTATGCACATAAAAGCGATAATGGAGGCAATAATATTAGGTTGTGTAAATGTGAAGCCTAATCCATGCCTGCCCTGCATACTGTGGCACAACTTATGACCGCAAAACAGTAAGAAGTTTCTATTATAGTGACACTAACAGGAAAATTTATTTATTAAGTAAATTGAAAGAAAAATAAATATATATATCTATACATATCTATCTATATCTATATATATATATATATATATATATATATATATATATATATATATATATATATATTTATCCTATGTACTGATGCAATACTTAAAGAAACATGCCTACAAAAATTAATAATCCATGACCTACAAGTCAATTGTACAAATACAGATTACATTACAAAAGTAGAAACTCATATATGCAAATAAAAAAAATAATGATTTAATAACTGACTTTCATTTGCCATAAATTTTAAAACTATTTCTTGCTAAAAATAAAAATAATAATAATAATAAAAAACATATCTATGTGACAAAGTAGTTTAGTAAAACAAAACTTGCCAATAATAGCAGTACCATACTTAACAACTCTACATGGTAGTTGAGTCTGGTTAGAGTGATGTCACAAAAAATGTGTGTTTTGCTGCCTTGCTGGATAGTAAATGTAACCATATAAGGAAGCCAGAGTCAGTACCAATGCATACAGAAGTAAGCACACAGATACGCTCTTACTAGAATAACTTCTGTGCTTTGCTGATAAATAAATGTTATTGTCTAAGAAAAACATTTAACACACATTTATGATATGTAAGAAACCATCCTCTGTGTTTTTATATGCAACAGAAGATGAGATTTCATATAACCAGTACAGGAGGAAAGGTCTCTTAAGCAACTAATGAGGATGCTCATGAGTTTGCAAACATAATACTGAAATATAAAAATGTCACCCCGAAAAAAAGTGTTGAATAATACCTGAGCATTTTTTATTGTTTTAATTAGTTATTTTGTAAGAAGCTATTCATACACAAAAATAATAAATGAAGTGATGCACTTTCAGTACACAACTGCGACATAATTCATACCAGTAATACATTTCAGATGTGTTTATTATGTTGCACCAGCTTATTTCCTTAATATTAGGAAATTGTAAATGAAAAAATCAACACCACTTGATATCAGCTCCCTATTGAAATATCAGCACTCAAAATGTTGAGTATTAAGAGACAAAAATTAGACTGAAACTGCATGAGAAGAATGAATCTCAAACATTGCTCTTCTCCATTAAACATATTTCTTGTAGGGTTTAACCCTACTGCACTCCAGATGTGGGGTTAAATCCCCCACCTCAAGTTTATATATACTAACTTCAAGACTGCCATGCCTTGGAGGAAAGGGAATAGTCTGAGAAATGGCCATCTCAGACATAATATATGTCTGTTTTTTGGCAGTTCAGTCTTCACATTTCAGGATTTGGTCTAGTGGGTCTTGACAGTTTCAAATGGTTACCCGTGATATCATTGATAACATTATATTGATTGTTCACAGGTTTCTAATACTGTTTCCTTGAATGTTTTTTTTTTTTTGCAAGTAGTAGACTAGTTGCCCTCAGGGGACATTTCAGGTTAAGACAATTTCTTTTGCTGAGAATCTAATGCTTTACCTTTTGTTTGTGAGGTAAATATCTGGACCATTATGCCAACCACCTCTATTGCGAATAAAGATGTAATAAAAATTAAAAAAATCACTCTACTGATGTAATACATTAAGCGCCAATTTATTGTCTCCATTTTTTGTTTATCTCTCTCTAGTCTCTTTTGTATTTTAATTCTGCATTACTATGTCTTTCTTTGTTTCCCTTTCTCTCCCATTTATGTTTATTTTTCTACAGCTCCAGAATCCTGAGTAAAAGATCATCCATGTTCCTCCAGGGCAGGGAGCATTCACCCTCTGCCTGTCCAGGGACGTCTTCACAGGGTCAAGGCAGTGGCAGTGGTTTTGTAGGCACGCTGGCATGGTGCAGCCTAGCAAGTCACATGGACTGTGGCCTTCAAGGCTTTGGTTGAAAATATGGTGGGGCAGCTAGTGAAGAGATATCATCAAAAAATCCAGGATGCTCATCATTAGGTTCAAGACACATTGCCCTTTGACTGCAACACCATCAAAGGCCTCCACCCCCTCAACATCAGAGTCCATCTCTGCAACGCAGAGAAATTTATGAGGACCTGTGTGTTGGGTATTTTTTTTAATGTTTTTTTATGGCAACTCAGTAAAAAGACTAAAGCAGCTTTGCCCCCAAGAAGGTTCCTAGGTGTCTTTGTAGGGCATGCTGATGATCTGAATAATAAATGCTTAAGGTTAGTGAATTGTTTAAATGTGGGGAGGTTTGCTATTTTTCTTCTTCATTTTAAATGTATAGTACTTGCATCACATATACTACTTGGGTAAAGGAGGGGTATGAATACATTAATATAAATATATCTTATGGTCTGCACCGAGAGACATAGAATGATAAAGCCACAACTTCAGCCTATGTGACCTGAGTCAAAAGAACAGTGGTACTTGACAGAGCAGGGAGTGAGAATTGGCATGTCTGTCTTATGATGAGTGGATGAGTGGCTGCGCACTAAGGGAATATATATATATATATATATATATATATATATATATATATATATATATATATATATATATATTTATATGTATGGTTTGATTTCCCTGGTGGGCACTTTGGAAACAACCTTGTGGCACTGGAAGTGTGTGGGCAGGGCAGTGTTATTAATTTCAGACTCTTGCAGAAGTGAAGGATAGTGCAGTGCTGATACCTGCTGCAGGTCCCACACTTGTCAATTTGCATGTAATAAGGACAGGGTAGAAAAATGAAAAGTTGAACTATTCCTGATGGGTGCCTAAATGATGTAACCTCTCAGATGAGTGCAACTCTCAGCAACTAAGGGAAAAAATGGGTTGTGGACTGGGAGTGAGTCGATGATTAGTAGGCATTTGGGATAAAAAGTACAAGAAATATTTTATATATTGTAGTTTTTATTATTTATTCTTTCTTGCATTTTTACAACTTTCTCAAAATTCCTTGTTACAGTGTTTCTTGTTCCAGTATAGTTTTTAATGAACAGTCATCCATTGCACTTCTTAAATATATTATTATTATTATTGCTGTGTGTGTGTGTGTGTGTGTGTGTGTGTGTGTGTGTGTGTGTGTGTGTGTGTGTGTGTCTCTCTCTCTCTCTCTCTCTCTGCACATATGCTTTATCTGGTTAATTATTCAGACTGGTATCTCTTATCTTCTTTGTTTTTCTACCTCTTCCCCTTGAGCACTAAGTACTCTCCAAGCATGTAAGATATGCAGTGTGCATGCTGTGTTCTCTTGCAATGGAGTGCAATCCTACTCCCAAGTACCATATGTGCTAACAAAGTGTGGGGCATGCAATCTATTCTACTGACCCCTCTAAAAATAGGATCCTCTAAAAAATACAATTTTGCTCTTAAAATACTATGTATAGGGCGTAAGGCATACCATCTATTTCACTATGTACTAATGATACTCATTTGTTCTATGCTGGTATTCATAGTCCGTTATGCAAATGCTTTGAGGCTGTCAGGGTGTGCACGAACAAGCGCAGCCAAGCTACGATTCATAGAAACTATTTATCTCAATAAATTTATAAAGGGCGATGTTATCTAAATTACACAACTACAATTTATTCAATTACAGTAATACACAGAAATCCTGCAATACTCTGCCATTGCCATGTATTTTTCCCTCACTATCATGGACAAAACATCACTTTTATCAGACATGTCTATTCCTGTCTTTGCTCACTGAAATTTCTCAAGTACAATTAAGCATTTTTGCACCAAATGCAATGGTCTAAGTGCTGACCCAGGATTCCTTTTCAGCACCTTTACTGAATCTAAATTGATGAACATCCGCAATTGTCAAAGTAGTATAGTCTAAAAATCAACACGCAATAACACTTGTGCTCAACAATTTTTCATGCACAATAACAACTAAAGACCACTAAATGTGGTCCCAAAAGCTTTAATGCTGTGATTAGATTTGCATGCCTCTTTGATGCCATAATTTATACCTAACAACTAAATATACATTTTTGTTTGCAATTTAGCCACTTATTTCATTCTGATAATGTTATTTCTAGGATTTTTTTTTTATTATTTGCATATTTGTATTTTTGTGATGTGTGCTACTTTCCTTCTCTTCCAGAACCTCTGCATGTTTCCATATTTGTTTGCTGCTTTGAATTTTCCCTCTTGTGCCAGCTCTTTGTCATAGGGCCCTTTAGCTAATTGTATCCCTACTTCAGATCCACATAATGAGTATCATAGTTATGATGTTCTCTGTTCATAGGAAATCTAACGCCACTATTTTTCACTGTTTGATGCCTACAAGATATTCCCATTTATACACTGAGGAAGGAGAATTGATAAACTGAATTGGTTTACCTAGTCAACAAATAAGTAAACAAATAAAGATGTATGTCTATTATTTAATTTTCTTGTAGTAGAAATGCTCCGTTTTCACTCAACTTGAGCTTCACTACAGGAACACTACTGTTTGTTATATGATGTCTAAACAACATGTTAACTTTTACAAAGTGCAGCATAAAGAAATTATCCCCCAGATTCTCAAAAGCTTGCATGGCGTGCATGATTAGTGTTAGAGATAATGTTAGCAATATGGCGGCCGAGCGATCCACGTACGTGCTCATTTGACATGCATGAGCGCTCTTGCACTAGTCCTGCACGTTCCCATCCCCTGTATGCAAATTACCCCATTTGCAGGTGAAAACCATGAAAATGAAGTAAATCCGCTATCCAGGAAGCTGGAATCAGGCCATGCAGGACTAACGTAACCTGCAGAAATGTACTCGGTTAGAAACCAAGTACGGGTCTGCAAAATCCAAAACGGAGACATGACAGCTCCAAATAAAGGTTGGATATCATGGAAGAAGCATGCCAATGGGCAAGTATAAGGCCATTGCCATTGCAAACAATACAAAATGTAAAAAATACAACTTTCATTGTAGTTCTGCTGATCATGGGTGTTTAAGCATAGGGCAGCGGTGAGCAAACGAGATTGGTGGGAAAATAAGAAAATAAACCTAAAACAAGCAGTCTAACTAAAATCAGTATTCTGCCATGCAAGTCAATGGCAGGCAAAAGACAACCTGGCCAGTGAATAGTGGTTGCTAAGGGGGAAGGCACACTGTGACACATGTAACTATGCATTAGCAGGCAATTCTATGCAAATGAGGGGAAGGATAGTGAATCCCAGCTTTCCCTAGCATGCAAGGCAGGTCCCAACAGTGTAAGAGTATGAATAGCTGAGTGCAAGACTGGGAGGTAGGTGACATCATGGGTGGGTGTGTCAGGCATGCTGTAAGCGGATTGGAGCCCTGTGGCCTGGGTATGATCCTAGCTTAGCACAGCTAAACTAGGGGGTGTGTCTAAACCTGCCTAGCACTCTTTACAAAGTGTAAGCGGGTGTGTGCGCCACACACCGGGTTTTACAGGAAGAAAAAAGAAGTTAAACCAGGAAACAGCAGCAGTGTGCACATCTGAGTACTCTGCTTGCGTGGCGTGGCCCCAGGCCCAAACAGAAGGGCAATGGGAAGTGAACACAGCAGTAGGAAGTTAATCAAGAAGAACTAGCTTATCTGGCAGGTGAAATGTGCCAGAAGCAGCCAATTACACAGGCAGTAGCCCAGCCCAGCCCAGAACACTACTATAAACTAAGCAAGCACCTTCTCCACTGGCTTTTCCCACACTCTACACCACCAGTGTATACAAGTGGGGACATTTTAACAAACAAACCTACAAAATGAGGAAAAACTGCAGCAGGCAACATAGAACAACATGTGCAAGAGGCTGAGTGTGGTGAGGATGTACATGCTGCTGAACAACCCACAGTGAGGAGACGTAGAAAAGTGTACAGACCCTAGGTAACCTACCAGGGGCTATATGAGCTGGAGATAGTGGAGCACTATAGGGTGGACAGAGACCTCCTACAGCAAGTAGTTGAGCTGTGCCAGCCACACCTGACACACGAAACTGACCAGAGGGAATCCATCTCAGTGGCTACGAAGGTATGTGTAGGTCTAGGTATACTAACCACAGGTACCTCCCAAAGCACAACTGGGGATATCATGGGGATCTCACAGGCATCAGCATCCAGAGTATTCCACCAGTTCCTGGATGCCATGTCAGCACATGCCAATGAGCATGTATATTTCGTCAACACCCATGAGGTGTTGACCAGCAATATGCGTCACTTCCACCAAATAGCAGAATACCCTGAGGTAGTGGGTGCTATAAACTGCATGCACATATGCATCAAAGCACCACCCAGTGAGCAGGGTAGGGCCTACATCAACCACAGGGCCATGCCCTCCATCAACTGCCAGGTCGTATGTGATGCCCAGGACATTATAATGAATGTGTATGCTGGCTGCCCTGGAAGCTATGACGATTCACAGATATGGCATCTGACACAGCTGTACCAGAGATTTGCCAATGGGGACATCCCCTATGGTCACCTAGTGGGGAATGCTGGGTACAGACTGGAGCCGTGGCTGATGACACCCATCAGAAATCCACACACACAGGAACAACAATGCCATAATGAGGCACACACACAGGCCAGACATATAATAGAGCATGTGTTTGGGATGCTCAGGTTACAGTTCCAGTGTCTGGACACATCCAGTGGAGCCTTGCAGTATTCACCAGCTACATGTACCCAAATTGTTATGGTATGTGCTATGCTGCACAATATGATCCTGTGGAAACAGCTGCAGCGGGAACAGCATGGGGCAGGGCCACACAGCCCCCAACCAGTGCCAAAGCCTGTACAGGCACAGAGTGACCCAGAGGTGGAAGAACATGAGCCTGACCCAGTAGACAGAAGGAGGCATGCCTAGTATGCCCTGGCCTTGGCAAAGAGGCAATGCATAGCACATGCGCTGACACAGTAGGGTCCCAGGGAATGACACCTCTCTCCCACTCACACAAACAGTAAAAGGATGCCAAACATGACACCACCTGTGCTCAACCATGTATAGGGAGTATACTATGTGCGTCTGACATAGGCAGCCCTCCAGCACCATCCACAAGTCTGACACACCCACAAGGTAAGTAAATCAACGTACCAATTGCCAAATGGAGTAGAATGTGTTGTCAACTGTTGCTATGTTATGGATATGAGCATGCAAGGGAATTGGGTGGATGAATGTTACGTCAGCAGACAGTAGACACCCATAGTGGCATTCAGATATGTGTAACACATACTGGAGTCACCATAGTAGCCAGTATTACACAGGGTAGCAAAAACCACTGGAGGAAATGTGCTGAGCAAAATGTGTGTCCATATGACTCACACATGCCAGTCAGGACAGTTCACATATCCAACAACAGTCACAGCCAGCAGGACAGGTGGAGACAAACCCAAACAGTGCCTGTGCCATGGCCCCAGAATAATGGCTATGGTAAACCCCACCTCCAGGCCTACACAGACAGACCACAGCGGGGCAGGCAGTTGGATGTTAGGTCTGAAGGCTAGGATGTCAGACAATAATATATGGGGCAACCAAAGTCATGATCTGTAGTACACTGGTGTGCCTCTAGTCAGCATGATCGTTAGCAATACAGAATGAAATGGAGCACATGACATACCAGTACAGTCATAGCAAATGTGTACAAGTGTCACTTGTGCCCCCCATCCTACATAGCAATGTAATCACAGTCAGGTGTGCCCCCCATTCCCATGTAGGCATGTAGAAACAGTCAGGTATGCCCCCACCCCCAATCGAGTGTACAAATGTAGTAACAGTCAGATGTGGCCCCAATCCTGTGTAGAAATGTAGAAACAGTCAGGTGTATCTCCCCACAATCCTATGTAGAAATGTAGCAACAGTCAGGTGTGCCCCCCCACTCATATGTAGACATGTAGAAACAGTCACTTGTGCCCCTTCCCCCCAATCCAGTGTAGAAATGTAGTAACAGTCAGGTGTGCCCCCCCAATCCTGTGTAGAAATGTAGTAACATGTATGAGTAGGTATAATATGAGTGGAGCAGAGATGCCCAGAGGTGGCCAAGGTAGCAGGACAGGTTGTAGCATTTGCAAAATATGCAGGTTTTTGTGTGTTAGGATGGTGTGTGTATCATATTGTGTGAGAGTGGTCAGTATGTATGCATGTTGAGGTAAGACCGGGTGGCCATTGTCCACTACTGCTGATCACAGGGACAAGCCCTCACAACTACAGTGCCAAAGACAATCCCCACCAGTATAACACTTTCTAGCAGTAAGCCACTGTAAATGTATGGTGGTAATATGTGTCACCATCTGAAAGAGTGGCATGGCATGGCTGTTGGGCTAGATATACAAGCAGTACACAGGGGAAAGTACCCCAGACATACAGTATATATTGTGTCACTGTGAAATGGAGACACCCTTGGATTTGTCCATACAGGTATGCATCACAGTAACTGGTCCTGTAGCAGGGGATACTGGTGATGTCTGCCCAAACACTTGCAGATCACAAAGGAGGTAGGACTGATGTATTGGGAAGCAGCTGATATACCTGCACATGCCAGCATAATTGGAATGCCCCATCCATATCAGTGTGTCAGACGCAAGTAGTGTCCATAGCACACATGCACCCAGCTCACGCAAACACCACCCACAGGTACCTCTCTGGTCATATCCCTGCTGTGGGGAATGGGTACAGTATGACCCCACCTGTATATGGTAATAGTGGAAGAATGCAGCATGCAGTGCAGGTGTCCCATGCAGGTGTGTCCCTAGCTGTACATAGCACTCTGAAAGCATCCACACCACCTGATCAAGACTGATAGAAGGTATTTGCATGACCACCTATCACACCTACTCTATCACCCTAGGGGAATATACTGTATGTTGGTCTGAGACCGTAGGCCTGACAGAATGCAATGGCCTGCTACTTGTGGCCTGCAGCAACACCCAATGTCCCACAGGCCTCTGCCAAAGGCCTGCGTCTCACACATACTGCCAATGTATGTTATGTCATGGACACCCAAATAACAACATAACACACTCCACATAAGCCATATGCAAGGCCATGTGGACAAACCACAGTAACATGTCCATCATGTCCCACTGCATGAACTGTGAACCAACACTAACACACACCTGTGATGGGGTGATACCCTTAGGGAAAGTATCAGAAAATGTATGCATAATGTATGGAATAGGTTAGAATAACATAGGGGGGGTAGGAGCATGGGCAGCATGGAATGTGCAGGGTCCGACATCAAGATGTGTGCACACACTATCCCTGGCTGCAAACACATAAATGGGTGGTTACACACCTGCCCATACACCACAATAGGGTTAATGTCCTGACCCATGGCCCCTGCCTCTGGGTAAGATGTGCAAATTTATACAGCTGTGAGGCATTGCCACAGCAAGATAAGCCCATACTATCATGTCAATGGGTTTACAAGTATGGGATCCTCTGTCAGTACTGTACCAAGGTGCTGAACCAGATTCACAGACCCAGCAGCAAGTGTCTGCAGCTCACCCTCCAGAATGGCATAACTTACCATGAATACATAGGTGTCTGCCCACAATACCAGACACAGCTGCAGTCACCCTTGTCCCCCAAGACATCACTCTGAGCAAGAATGTCCACCTGACAGTACATGAAGTCAGAAAACATCACTGTGTATAACAGTACACATTTCTGAATATCTCTGCTAACAGCAGTACCATGCAGCTGAAGCAGCACAGACACAATCACTTACAGTACACACTATTCCCTGCAAAGTCTGTCCCTATATTGCCAAATGATCGATGGATATCCTGCAGAAACACTTTTTTTACCTGTAGGTGTACAACACAAAGGTCTGCACTGGAGTACAAACTACTTGGAATTGATCCACACATTTTATACAGAAGGGCATACTGGGCATGCTCACACACTTAGAGGAATGAAGGCAACATCAGTCAACAACATACTGAAAGGTCATACTGGGCATGCTCACACACTTTGAAGCCCATGTCTGCAAACAACAGTGGACCAGACATATCTGGCAGTCACAGATGTTAGTGCAGACACTCCTCAGTATGCACCACTCATGTTTTGCACACACAGTGGATAGGAATACAGTCATATATCCAAGGACAATACACTATAATAAGCCAAATGTAGACATACATAGATGTGTGGAAGAGTGTGACTGTGACAAGGGGCCAAACATTATAAGGCTTGTCCCACCCAGCACACAGCCAAATGGCTACAACCACATAGGGCTCAGATGTCACTCACTGTGGACATTAGCCACCGGTATCTGTCAGCATTATGGACTATGTGGTGAAACTGCTAGCTGTGCAACATGACTGTACAAGGAAGTAGTCATCTAGCAGCTGTATACATGTACCTGTGGAATATAACCCTACGTGTGCCAGCATGTGGTGTGTCAACCTCTAGATGAATGGGTTATGGCCCATGCACACATACTGCCCTCCCCATAGCCCTACTATGACAATCCTGCTAAGGTCATCCACTTTGAAATACACTCTTGGGAAAAGTGTAGCCCAGTAATCTCCGTAGTGCATCCTGTAACAGCGTACTGCTGTAGTGTGATAAAGTAGCTAGGTAGGTGTTCTAACCCCAGATGTGGCAACTGTGTGCGTGTGTGTGTGTGTGTGTGTGTGTGTGTGTGTGTGTGTGTGTGTGTGTGTGTGTGTGTGTGTGTATGTGTGTGTGTGCTAATGTGCATGTCTGTCTGTCTCTGTCTGTGTAGAGAGCAATGCTTTCTAGGGTAGTCACACTCCTTACAATTACTATACTCTACTTTGGCAAGGCTGCTGATGTCACCCACCTAGAAATACACCTCTGGGAAGGTTGTAGCCCAATAATCTCCTTAGTGTGCCCTGTAACTGCATACTGCTGGATTGTGATTTAGAACTGTGGTAGGGTTCCATCCCCACCCATGGCAGTTCTAGATGTTTTGTGTGTGTCAATGTCTGTATACGAAGCAATGCATTATAGGCTAGTCACACACAGTACATTTCAAATGGCCCACTTTGGCAATCCTGCTGATGTCATTCATTGTGAAATACATCTTTGGGGAAGGAGTACTTCAGTAATGTGTGTGGCACATATTATAACTGCATAGTGCTGTGGTGTAATAAACTAGTTGACAGTTGTGTGTGTGTGCGTGTGTTTGTGTGTGTGTGTGTGTGTGTGTGTGTGTGTGTGTGTGTGTGTGTGTGTGTGTGTGTGTGTGTGTGTTCATAACTCGTATCCTGTGTAGAGGTGGTTGTGAGCATCTGACACCTGTGGCCAATGTGGAGCAGGATTTGCATATTTCGTATATGGTGGCCCTACTATATAGCACAATGTCCATCGTACAGGGATAACAGATGTGAAACAGCTGATAGGCTGGGGTGCAAAGCCATACCCATACATGTGACTTCAAGGCCAGGTGATCACATTTAGCAACCCCAGTATTACCCAGAGCACACTCTCACATACCATGCCTGACAACATGCCTGCAGAGTAAACCTGGTGCCCATTACCTGTCCCAGCCACAGCTGGGCAAGACTGGGTTCCACATGTCACTGTACATGCATGTTGGAGGTGTGCACATCCCAGACACTGTCCATGTCATGGACTAAGGAAAACATACATGGCAAGTGATGCACAGGGCCACACACATAGTAACCCAGGTGAAGCCCTGAGACACAATGCAGACCATTGTCATGATGGTCTTACCCACTTCACCACCATGGGCACTTGGATCATGCTGTCTCATGTGTCAGCCTCCTCACCTCCTTGCCAACACAACCTCTGTATGATCCATGTACAATATGTGATGTGATACCTGCACAGTGATGTGTTGTGTCCTGGCACTAGCAAGCGTGAGTTGTACCCTGCCTGCCGCAAGTGTGTGGTGTGAATGCCCTGTGTGACAGTCTGGCTGTGTTGAAGTTGGCACCTGTTCATGTGGCAGGTAACCCATGTGGTGCATCAGTAAACTGCATCGACTGTGATAGCAGTAACATACTGTCAGGGGTTTGATACTCCTTATCATACTCTGGAAACCCATCTGCAGGATAATCTGCAAACAGGCAGGGCTCCTTGGTGTCCAGAAGTGTGCTTATCATGCACATATAATGGGGCTGGATGACCATATATGCGTCTAGAATACATGTGTGCTCTCTGCACTCTCAGAGGTCAGGGTGTGTGTAGTAAATAGTGGTATGGCCCTGTATTATTCTGTCTGGGGAACCATAACCCTAGGCTGTGTTATATCTAGGGGTATCAGGGTGAGCTGCCTTAAGGTATCTGGAAGTAAAGTGCATTATACTTCACCTATATTTCACATGACATATTTATCACCCACTGCTGTTGTACACAGCAACAGTGAGCCTTTCCAGACTACTGCATTAGTATACCTGTTTCATGGTTGCATCCCTCTGAACAGCTATTTGACATGGCATGTAGACCTGTCTGCAAACCTCCTATGACCTCTCTGTGGATATATGTTGCAGGCAATGATTGTCATGGGTGGCACATAAAAAATTAACTAAAACTAAAGCTGTTACTCTTTACGAATTTTTTTTAAATTTAAAAAAAAAAAAAAAACGTTTTTAAGTCTAGAATGGTTAACTTTCTTCAGAACAAACAAAGCCAAGCAATGTCAGTTACAATTCAAACCACATATTTATAACTTGCCGCCAAAGTTTCAGCATGGCATTTCATTCATAACGATGCTTGCTTTAAAACCACGCGTTATTTAAAAAACACTTGTATTACCCTTGGGTATCAAAATAGCATAATATAACATAATACATAAAATCTGAACACAGTATTATGAATGCAATAATAACTTCATATGAAGTTATTATTGCATTCATAATACTGGTGTTTCTAGTTTTATGCAAGTTGTTATATTATGTTATTTTATGTGAGTTTATGAATAAGTGGTTTGAATTGTAACTGACATTGTTTGGCTTTTGTTCTGAAGAAGTCTAACCATTCAGGTTAGACGGAAAACGTGGTTTATTTTTAGCATTTTAAAATTAATAAAGTGTTCACAAGGAGTGACGGCTTTAGTGAATTTTGTGCAAGTCGGTGTTTAAGTGGATTGTATCATTTGTATGGGTGGCCCATACAGTGTCCAGTTGTTCAGGAGTTAACTGAAGGCATAGTGGCTGTTCCATATTGTATGCACCTTCCACATAGGTATCTTTCTGTACATATATCTGCATGTGGATGTGTAGTCACATGTATCTTGGGGATGTTGGCTACCACATTTTACATTACCTATGGGAGGCAGATTATACTACATGGCATGTCAACAATACCAGTCTGACATCATACAGGTGGGATGTTGTACTGTTAACTTCCTGTGCCCACGTCATGTCGGGTCCGGTTACGGCATCTGCAACACTTGATAGTGTATTGTGGGGCGGATGTGTTTGGCCATGGGGGGGGGTGCCTAGTTGTACAAGATGTATAGTGTGTGGGGCCTCTCAACCCCAGTAATGGTGCATGTGGACATATGTGTGTTTGTTAATCTGCCATTGCTCTCTACAGATGTATGGCCATATATACCAATATAGCTATATATATCTGCTGACATATATATAACTATGTCCGTATATACCTACATAGATGTATATCTGCATACACATATATAACTTGCTGTGTATATGTAGACATATAGGTGTAGATACATATATGTGTTGATGTAGGCATTAGCATGTATATATGTTCATATATAGTAATATATATGTATATAGTGTTAGAAAGCTAAATATATATATATATATATATATATATATATATATATATATATATATGTATATATACATATATAGTTATGTTGTATCAATGTAGATATTAATGTATTTACACACAGATACATCTAGATGATAGTATACATTCTCTGTACAGTTGCATGACTGGACTGGATGATATGTTTCAGATATTGCCCTGACTTTATACAGTTGTAGTGGCTTACTGTTAGATTGTTGTAGCTGTGCTGCGGAGGGTCCTAGATTCAAGAACTGCATGTGCTGGATATTGCATTGCACAGCATATCTGTTATGGCTGTCGTGGGGGGGGACATATAAGTCATCACCAGGTACCCCTCATTTGAGCCTCCACCCCCATTAACACCATGGATATGGACAGTTATTTTGTGGTGGAATGCATCTCTCTACATTTACAGATCTATAACTGTCCATATGTTCATGCATGATTGACTCACAATATTGTCCTGTCCCACATTTGTCTGGCCAATTGACGTGGATGATGTCAGGCATGTGGTCAGTCAGGAATGCTGATACATTACAGTTGCAGAAATCATGTTGTTCAGATTATGTGTATTACAACAAATCACTGTTTAACTAGCAACGTTATACATGTATATGAACAATATGTCGCATTTGTCCCAATTTGTATCCCACTTTTGTCACACTGTGTCCAGAATGTTTGCAATAAGAGGCTGAGTGCTATGATATTAGTACAATTCTCCTTATGCAGATTGACTGTGCTGCATGATATATCTGGGAATACATGGGATGTATGTATATCTGACATGGTGTATTGTTAATTCACTATGATTGCGGTATGAAGGGTCCTGGGTTCGGGCTGTGCAGTGGCTGTCAATTATGTTGCAGGGTTGAATAAGGGCTATGGGATACAGGGTGATTAAGGCACTTGTAAGCAGTTGTGAGTGTGTTTGTGTGACAGTAAGCATTGCCAACTGCAGATAACATCCAGTTACACCAGGTAAGCCTCAAAATTGCTTACTTTGTGTATGCAGTGCTCACCGTCATGCAAACACAAACCTCTGGTTACATATGTCTACAGATAGTTTGCGTCAGATTTGCTGAGACTGTAAATGTAAACTTGCTTACTAGTGCTAACATATGCTTACAACAGCTTATTGCTGCTTAACCTAACTACTGCTTTATGCATTATGATACTGACACCTCACATGTGCATTTCCTGCAGAACTCCTGTTTATATATATGTATATATATATATATATATATATATATATATATATATATATATATATATATATATATGTTATTCTGTGGGTTATGCAACATATATATTACACATAATGTGATTTCCTATGGGAAATGGTATGTGTCCCCCCTCCTTTCTTGCTGACATCCACTGGACGGTCCCATTAGAATGGGTTCATCCAACCCCAGCACGCCTCGTTCCATAATGTCGTACCCATCATTACCCCCCCGTTCCCCCTCCACATCAGCCATACTTCCTACAGGTTCCAGCCAAATCTAACCACAACACTACACATTGCTCACTCTCCACTTCTTGGGACCTTTGCCTATGTTGTCCCAACCCATGGATCTTCAGACGTCCCACACATTTAGTCTGCAACATACGTTACCGTCTTTGCTTACCTTTCAGGCATGGTATGTTACCCCGAGGACTCTTTTTAGCAGAAGTTTGGGGTTGCCCCACCAGGGACAGATGTGTGTTTGGTTAAGTGTAGACTTAGCAAGTTGACACTGTTTCTCTCACTGGTAGTATCCTGCCAGTAGTCTGGGTGCCGGTGCTGTGCTACTCTTAGTGGTGCGTATTATTAGATTTGCATGATATTTGACTTTTGGCATTGATTTCCCCTTCATCACTTGTTATGTATGTGTCATGTATCCTTGACACATGTGTACGTACACTGTATGGGGTCCTGGGAACTTCTACACTTAATTACAGTAGCACCTCACATCTGGTCTTACTGCAGTACTCCAGTTCACATATGTATGTTCGGTAGTCAGTTATGGCACATATGACTGTATACTGATGCCTTTCACAAGTTCAGTGTGGGTATAGTATGGTGAGGACATGATTACTACTACCCCATTCTTCTGTACTTCTATTATGGCTTGGTGGATAGCTACTGGGACTATGGTGTATAGGGTCCTGGGTTCGTGACCTGCATGATTGTTTATTTTGTTGCTGGGCTGACAAAGGCTCATTGCATACAGAGTGATTAAGGCACTTTAAAGCAGTTGTAAGGCCTTAAGCCCACTTACTATTGCTTATTTGTGCTTACGCCTGCTTACTAGTGCCTTAGTCCGTCTGACACTGATATGTCACATGTGCATTTCTTACAGTACTCCAGTTCATATATATAAGCTATTTAGTAGGTTTTGCAACAACAATATTGATTATTATGTGCTTTGCCATGTAAAATAGACTGTGCTACAGTGGGACTCAAACTGGGGATGCTTGCTCAGTGGTCGGATGCTCTACCCACTACACTATTGCTGTTCTGCTTCATTTGCATATTTCTACCATAATGTAATACCCATGTTTCCTTCCCCGGGCCTCGTGCTCTATGTGCACAGCATCCATCCATTCTCCAGTTGCTAGCCCAGCCATACCACACCTCCACACATTTCCCTCTCTGCACGTGTTGGTATTCCTCCATTATACTGTCTTGACCCAAGCTTCTGCAAGCTATTCATCCGTTTACTCCACGTATGTATGAGCCTTCCCTTGATCCTCCTCCAATACTGGTGGAAACATCTATGTGACTCACAATTTTTGGTTTGTCCTGCCAGGGACGGACCTGTTGTTGTGACAAGAGTAGACTTAGCTGGTCTACACTGTTTCCTCCACTGGTAGCATCCTGCCAGGGGTTTAAGAAGCAGCAGTTTGCTCACACACTGGGCCAGCCTCATCTCCTGGTTCCACGGAACCAACGCCCCAGGTATGACATTCTGTGCATGAAGCATGCCCACACTCACCCACGGCATGCACCGTTTTTCATTATTCTCATCAGTATTATGCAAGACTACTGTTCTCACAGTATGATTGGACAGGCACTGTTCTTTGATACACATAGACTGCTCGGAATACTGTGGTTGAGCAATGTACACATGTTTACCGGTATTAATCTATATACTTACATACATTTCCTATACTGTTGAATGACTGTGCTGGATGATATGTTTGTGATAACAGCAGCTGAATGTGTATCTGCCATGGCTTAGTGGTAACTCACTTAGACTATAGTGTACAGGGTTGGAAGGTTGCAACCTGGGAGTGCAGATTATTTTGTTAATGGGCACGATGAGAACTGTTGGATACAGAGTGCCTAAGGCACTATAGAACAAGTGTAGGCGGGTATGCACTGGTTTGCGTGAGGCTCAGCATTGCTTTCCTCCGGTTATGGCGTCTTACACTGAGTTGGCCTCTACATTGCTTAACCGCTGTGGGCATTGCTTACTGCTGCCCAGTCAGGCTTAAACCCACTTGCTCCCACATACCCCCATGCTACTTCATATATTTTGTTCACATTTGTTGACCAGGACAATCCAACTGGATGCTTCTCTATTGTTAGTGGTGGCCCGGGGAGTGGAACTCCACAGTAAACCCAAGCTACACATTACAAGTTATACTGAAGTATACACATTCATAGAGAGTAACAGACTTAACATAGTTACGTACCTCATTCTTCATGCTTAGTTTACATTAGCATGTCGGTATTATACATGCTTAGGTCAGGTTTATGTGACAAAGGTCAGTTTAAGGTGAAGTTATTTTCCAGTGTAACAATTCTGGACAGGTTACTTCATTATTATACTGTCTCTTCACATGTGCATTTCCTGCAGTACTCCAGTTCATAAATATATGTTATTTAGCAGGTTTTGCAATACAAATATTGCTTATACCATGCTTAGCCATGTAAAATAGACTGTGCTGCACTGGGACTCTAACTGGGAATGCCTGCTCGTTAGGTGAACGCTCTGCCCACTACACTATTGCTGAGATGCTTCATTTGCATATATATCCTTGTTATTCTCTTCAGCCTTTTAGGCTGCTTTAACCATAGCTGAGTCATGGGCATACCCACTCACCTACGGCTAGCTGTACTCGGAGTTTTAGAAGACAATACAGGGGTTTCGTCTTTTGATTTTTATGTCCTGTTGTTGTTGTACACATGGGGGACTGTTGGTGGGGATATGTGGACACCTATGAGCGGTCTTGCTCATTTATTTCCACTTTCTGCTGTTTAACATTACAGGGGCATGTTTATTCTGTGGGCTCTGCTCTACACTCATACATGCTCCGTGTAAGCCTGGGAGCTCAGGCAGTGCACCTTCATTACTATGCATGGTGCACTGCCGTCCTGCTCATAAGCGGCCACTTCCATGCAGGACTAGTCTTATAGAAGATAAGTAAATTCGGGGGGATGTAAGCATAGCTATAAGCAAGGGAAAAAGTAAATGGCTATTTAACTGTTTTTTGATAAGAAGTACCACATTCTAATGTCTTACATATAATTTGTGATTTATAGAGGGGCATTGCATTACATAAAATATAAGAATTATGTGATTAGTTGGTATATTCTTCACACATGCCACAAGATACTTGCAATTTAAGCAGGTATTTATTTTGTGGAAGGGTGATACAGATAAAATAGAAAAATGTGTTTTATATTTGAATAATATTTGTTCCTACTTTAAGTTCACACACACATATGATAGGTTTGTCCTTCTTAGACACTTATATTTCACTTACACCCTATGGCTTTAAATCTAACATATACCACAAACCCACGTTCAGTAATTCTTATTTGGAATTCAGTAGCTGCCATCCTTTCTTGCAAAAAAAAGCATTTTAAAAGGTCTATGCATAAGAGCAGTTAGGATGACTTCAAATTATACTGACGTGGTAAAGGAACTTAGATTAGTAGATAATATGTTCCTGGAGAGAGTTTACCCCCATAAATTAGTTAAAGATACTATTGAGTATACATTATCACAATGGGGGTTACTGTATGAACCATTATTAGGAAAATAGTTTGTCCAGGATGTGGAGAACACAAATAAGGATAATTTTACGAGAGCCATGGTATTGACATAAAGTTCTTTTTCACCTATTATTAATGATCTGATATCCAAAAATTGGAATATTTTGAGGGGTGATGTGCACATATATAATTATTTAGGACATAATCCTGTTTTTGTCTACAAGATTGGTCACAACATTAAGGCGCAGTTGGAGAACCATAATACTGACAGGAAATCCAAGATGCTTAAAGGAACTTGTAAATGTGGGTCTTGTATTCCGTTTTGTATTTTTTGAATAAAGAAGAGTTTGTTGTTTCATTTGGGAGTCTTTATGGTCTTTATCCATTAATCTGGATTGCCTGTACTTTTGTGTGTTATTGGCTGTCTTTTCATTTACTTTTGAAATATATGAAGGGAGCCATTATGGATCTCTCAGAATATGTGTCCGAGGCCAGTATGAGCCTAGCATTAAGCAGCATTGGATGATGCCACATAAGAAACAAAAGATGACTGACTAATAATCGGCTTAGTTTCTGGTGTCATTCTAAGAGGACGCAACATTTGTCAGCATGGAAGGAGATGGTCAACATATCGTGCAGATTTGCCAGGGATAATCTGTTCCTCTCCCCTGTAGGGTTTTGAGTATTAGCTAAAAAACTGTCCCCTCCATAGTGCCTTTTTTAGGCAATGCAAAACTAAAACTACTTCCAACATATCAAATCAAAAATAATAAAATCTAAAGTTGTTACTGCTCAGTGCTACGAGTGTGAACAAAAATCTACACCCCTTAGAAGCTCTCTACACCCTAGAGAATGCTGACATCTGTGTGGACACTAAAGCATGGCTTAAAGCCATGGAGAGCACACCAACAAAGCCGTGTAGAGCACACCAACAGTTCAAGGTTATAATGCCTTCCACACATTTTGACCAGCTACTACACAGACTGGGACTAAAGGTGAAGGTGTCTCGATTTAAATCAAAAATAAATATACTGCAAAGCTGGTCAAAGAGGACAATGCACTTGAGCTTTTCCATGTTCAAATCACTATAGGGAAAAATCCAATACCGCTTCCTTGCAAGCTATAGGTCCACTTCTATGACCTAGGAAAACCATATCATGTTTTTAAACTTATTGGAAACACTCACCATCGAAGCAAAACCATAACTCTCACCTGTACAGATTTTCACAGAATGTCCAGATTTTTGCCTCAAATTTTTGGTCCATTTTTCATAAAATTCTGGTTTTCTTGTTAATTAGTGGCAAATCATTAAAGACTGAAGTTAGAAAATAATGACAGGCATTTGAGTTTCAGACTTCATACCCTTCAGAAAAGTCATGCTAATGCACAATTTGTTATTCTATTAACTTTCTAAGTTTGTAAGAGCAATATTTAAAAATTGTCCCTATATTTGGGCCTTTGTCCCACTTCTATTTATGGCTTTGTCCAGATTTCTTACTCTAAGAGATTGAGAGGTATGCCCAGTAACCTACTCATGGGCGACATTTATCACCCTACTATTAACTGGAATTCGACAC
Source organism: Protopterus annectens (assembly GCF_019279795.1). NCBI lineage: Eukaryota > Metazoa > Chordata > Ceratodontiformes > Protopteridae > Protopterus > Protopterus annectens. Next base: position 916,098,876 of record NC_056732.1, read on the forward strand.
CAAACGTACAGGCAGAAAAATTCCTGGATTTTGTAAATGCAAACTCCCTGGACCAGATTGGCAATACACTAAACAGGGTTGCAGTCATACTGGATCTGGTCTTCACTAATATGGGAGATTGCTACACACTCGCCCTAGTGTAATGTCTTCTCTGGTAAGGTTAGATCAAAAAATGGTCTCTTTTGAAGTAAAAAATAAAACTTGTAATCCCAGCTAACCCTGGAATATTCAGGAACTAATCTAACGCTAACTTCCTACTATTAAGTGATAACCAGGCAAAATTGCAAGCCCCATAAACCCGAGAACACTGCTGTCTACATGGAATTCTTCACAGAAACCCTAATCAAGCATGTTAATAACTGCATAGAGTTAGCTGCACCCACCAGGAAAAAGTATAGAACTAACTTAAAAACACACCCATCCTGGTGGAATCACAGCATCAATAGGCTGTATAACAGAAGGAAGAAAATCATGGCAAAAATTAGGAGGTGCAGCACCCAGCAAGATAAAAGTACTCTCATCAAATTAAACAAACACTCAGAGGACAAATAAAGCCTTCCAAAGCCAAATCTGATGTAAATTTGACATCCCAGGCCACAGACAACCACAAGACGTTCTTTAGCTATGTCTGCATCTTCAAAAGCAGTAAACAATTGTGTGCAGAGCTCATTGTTAAAGGATTCATCTATACTGAATCAGAAGACATAGAAAACCTACTGGCTGACAAATTCAACTCTAATTTTATCCCTCCCTCCCTCTCAACCTTTCCTCAGGAAATACTATAAAATATACCTACCCCTGCTACTACTAGGGAACAGGTCCTTAATCCTCTGTCTAAGGGCAAGAACCCTGCATCAATAGGCCTAGACAATATTCCCGGATGCCATCTAAATAACATAGAATATGACCTATCAGGACCTTTGGAATTGCTATTTCACTGTAACTTCTAAATAGTTTTCATGCTTCATGAATGGAGAACAGTAATAGTCATCCCACTGCCAAAGGTAGGCCATCTACAGACCCTGAAAACCATGGACTGATAAGTCTCACTAGTCTCATATGCAAAGCCAAGGAAAGAATTATCAAGGAAATGATCAGTAATGACATAGGAATCCTCCAGACACTGGATCCAACCCAGTCTGGTTTCATCAAAGGCTGATTATGCCTACTCAACCTGGTGGACTTCTTTGAGAAGGTCACTGAGGCAATGGATGAGGGCAAAATGGTTCATACTACCTATCTTGACATGGTCAAGGCATTTGACACAATACCCAGGCCCCCAAATTTGATTCAAGATGCCCACTCCACCTATCTGGACCTCTTCAAATCTATCAGGATTCAACCCTTTACCCTGATCCTGGGCGATTTTAACTACCCAACCATAGATTAGAAAAACTACTCATGCCAGAACACAAATGCCTAGAGCTTGCTTGATTTCTATCAATGAAAATGGCTTGGAACAGCTAGTCTATATACCCACAAGAGGTGATAATATCTTGGACTTGGTATTACCTTCCTGGTAAGATCCAACTATAAAGTGGCTACTTTTGAAGTCACCGTCTCCCCTGACCGCCATCTAACTAGAGTCAAACCAAAAAACTTCTCCAAAGCTGATGACAACCTCCTGAGGGATGGTAAAAACAGCTTCACAGCCCCCTCCCCCTCTGTAGGAACTGACACCAATGTCCAAATCTATACCAAAGTACTATATGAGCATTTATATAGATGCATGGAATCAGGAATACCTGACAGGACAAAATCATCCTCCGCAAGAAAAGTAAACCTGTCTGGTGAACATCTGCAATAAATAAACTCTATAACAAAAGGAAAAAAATGCTGTCTAGGACCAAGAAAGAGCAGGTGCCCAACTGGAAGCAATCTTTCCTTAGCCTGAACAAGCAAATAAGAGCACTAGTGAAATCCTCTAAAGCCAACTTCGAATCCAAATTGGTCACATCTACTAGAGACAATCATAAGGCCTTCTTCACATATGTCCGCAATCTCAAAGGAAGCACCCAGTTCTGTTCAGAATTGGTGGTCAAGGACACCACATACACAAATGTTGTAGATATAGCCAACCTACTGGCTGACAGATTCAGTGAAAACTCCATCCCTCTGTCCCCCCATCAGTATATCAGGATATCCCCAGTACCTGCCCCCCCTCCCCTTATCTCTAGGGAACAAGTCATCACTGCCCTCTCAAAGGCAAAAAAATACAGCCTCCATGAGACCTTATAACATCCCAGGCTGCATCCTACATGAACTCAGGCATGAACTTGCAGCATCATTAGGCACCCTATTCAACCAAAGCCTGAGTGCCAGCTTTTTCCCAGCTGAATGGAGGACAGCCACTGTCATCCCTTTGCACAAAGGTGGAGCGTCCACCGATCCGGGAAATTATAGACCCATCAGCCAAACTAGCCTGATCTGCAAGGCCATGGAGTAGATTATCATAGACCTCATTAATAGGGACATTGGCAAAATCAAAACACTCAACCCACACAATTTTGCTTTGTCAATGGGAGGTAATGTCTGTTAAATCTTGTCAACTTCTTTGAGATAGTCACCAAAGCCATAGAAGAAGGGAGGATGGTGCACACCACCTACGTTGACCTAGCCAAACCTTTTGACACTATTCCCCACTTGGGCATAATAGATAACCTCTCTCAACTAGGCATCAGTCAATACGTTACCAGATGGGTATCAAACTGGTTTACTGATAGAACCAACCTAATCAAAATAGGGGAAGCCACCTCAAGCAGTAGACCCGTAATGTGTGGTGTACCCCACGGATCAGTCTTGAGGCCTCTGTTATATGAGATATACTTCTCTGAGGTGCAGCTCAAAACCAGTGGGCTATTGCTGACCAAGTCTGCAGATGACTGCAAGCTGGGAGCAGTCATCAATTCCCCAAGTGTTGGGGACATCCTTCAAGAGGGTCTCACCCAAACAAATGACTGGTGCCAGAAACATGGTCTCAAGCTGAATGCCAAAAAATGCATATCAGCCCCTTTGGCGAGAGTGACATCCTCACATATTGTCACATTAATAACAACATCCTAAGCATGCAATCAGTCGTGAGGGATTTGGGCACCCAAGTTGATAGCAACCTGACTTTTGACCACCATGATGCTTCTGTTGTATAGAAAGCTTTCTACATGGCCCACCTCATAAGTCAGGGTATCTCATCCAGGGACAAGGAGGTCATAACATCCCTGTATTCTTTCCTTACAAGGCCAGTTATTGAGTACAATGCCTCTTTTGGCATTTATCTCGCAAAGCACAGGCAGCAGCTGATGAGACCAGAGAGGTTGGTCATAAGGAGAATCCAGGGCCTCAAACATCTATCCTACACAGATAGGCTAAAAGCCCTGTCTCTCTAATCAGTTTCATACAGACTTCTCAGAGATGACCTCTGTCTGGCATACAAAGCAATCTCAGACTCTGCCTTGATGGGACTGCTGCATATCTGTAAGCCAAGCACCACTCAAGTAACCCACACGCACAACCTCAACCTGGTCTGTGACATCAATAAAACTTGTTGGCAGGACAGATTTGTGTCCAAAAGATTTCCCTTTCTGTGGAATAGACTTCCTCTCCACATCAAGCAGAGTACCTCATTATCCCTTTTTAAGCACTACCTGGATAACTGGATGGGAAACAGAAAATACACCCCTGTGATTCCACCTGTGTCCCTGCTGGACAGGAGCTTTGGGTACTGACTTGCTAACCATGGGCTAAACTCTTTGCTAGGTTTATATGGGTCTCAGGGCCGATAGCCTAGGAACTTCCTATGATTCTATGATCCTATGATACCCCATGTGATGCCTCATCACTGAGCCAGTAATCAAGGAGCCTCAATCCTCACCACTGTCACCAGGTGGGGGTGTACACCAAGAGGATGACAGGTACACACACAGTATTTCTAGATGCAGCTCTCTGCATCAAATGTAATTTCCCTTAAGAGCACGCAGAGACCACAGTCAGTTCAGGGCTGGTTTTTCCCTCTTTCTCCAGATCCCTAATAAGACTCCCCACTGGCACAGCTATAGAGTTAAGATCTCAGCTGAGTGGCCAAGCCAAGACCTCTAGCACCCTCTCTGTCTAACCAGTGCTTCATGTCCCTACCCAAGTAGCTGACACACACACTCTTTGAGGTTTGATTTATACACATGCACACACACACACACACACACATACACACACACACACACACACACACACACACACACACACACACACACCTGGGAAATGGTGGCACAGGTTTACTAGCTATGCCCCCATTTGCCCAGACTATAAGGTCATTATCATTGCCAACAGCCAGCTCCTCATCAGCAACTTTAAGACCCATAACAAAGGGTGTCCAATCTTACTGTGTAATGTTACTATCAATACAAATGGTAGTTTGACCAAGAGCAAGGCTATTAGGAGTGCCCCATACAGTGTCATCAAATAAATATGCAAGTACTCTCAAAACGTAAATATCTCTAGACAGATCAGCCAAAATGAAAGATTTAAATATATTTAAAAATAAATATTAAAAGAAGAAGAACATACTCAGTATATATTTACAGTGACATCAGAGTTCAAAATCAGAGGAAATATTTAAAACAACATTGAAGGACAATAAATAAAGAAAAATATCTAAACTAAGTGTTGCTATATTCCTGACTATATCTAAGAGAATTTCTATAACCTAAGAGCTTACTTACTACAGAGCAAGGCAAAAGTGTGGTGAATGGGTCTTCTTGTCAGGTCCAAGTCACAATACAGAATGCTATCTCTTTCTCAGAGAGTTATCAGATTAATATCTCAAATATTACTGCTTGGCTAGCTTGCAGAATGACATCATGGCTTGTCATCTGACTTCTAGTTTCCTGACATACCTCTCAAATGTACAGATTTTTGCAGAGTGTCCAGGTTTTTGCCTCATATTTTTGGTCTGTTTTTTAAAAAATGGTGGTTTTCTGGCAAATTAGTGGCAAATCATTAAAGTTTGAAGTTAGAAAATAATGACAAAGATTTGAATTTCAGACTTTATACCCTTCAGAAAATTCATGCTAAAGGAAAACCTGTTATTCTATCGCCCTTTGAGGTTTGTAACAGTGAGCGATTTTAAAATAGTGTCCCTATTTTTGGGCCTTTGTTCCACTTTTATTTATGCCTTTTTCCAGATTGCTTGCTCTTAGACAGGTTGAGAGGCATGTACCCAGGCCCCAAAACAACCATTGATAGCAGCTGGTAGCATTTAGCATCTACCTGTAAAAATACATTGACCTCAAATCTATGGCAAATATTGGAGGTAATAAAACAATTCCAAAACAATACAGAAAGCTTTTCAGCAAATATATTGTGTCTCCTTGCTGCCATAAAGTAATTTAATTTCAGATATTTTTCTAAAATTTCCTAGACTGAGGTTAACCTCCTGTGTTCCAGTTTCCACTATTAAAATATATACATTTAAACAGTTACAATAGTGTATGTACATTTCTGTTATTTTCCAGTAGGGCACACTGTGGATCTATTTTTAAGCTCAGTACTTTATAAAATATCTTTTCAACACACATGTCTACACAAATCTAGTTTGACATATACATGATATGTAGTTCTAATACTATTTTAACACAAGCATCCTACATAAAGCATGTTGATATTCACAAATGACACATAGCCATTTACAAAATTCCAGACAGTTGTGCTGGCAGTATCTCCCTTTGTCGCACTTCTATATAAATCATGTTGATATTCATAAATGAGATATAATTATTTACAAAACTCCTGGCTGCTGGGCTGGCAGTATCTCCTTTCATGACACCCTTCTTGGTCATTGTTGACAAATTCAAGAGGTTAGGTACAAACCTTATGTCACCTAGCAGATAGCTAGCTGGCTCACAGATAGGACTGAGGCAGTTAGAATTGGGAGGCCACCTCTACAAATAGTACAGTCACAAGAAGATTTCCTCAAGGATCAGTCTTTTTGGCATTTACTTCTGTGAAGTCAAAGCAAATGTCAGTGGGCTCTGGTAGACTAAATTTGTAGATGATTGCAAATTAGGAGCTGTCTTTGATTGCACCACCACACAAATGTTCTCAAAGAATGGCTGACAGATGAATAACTTGTGTCAGGGCCATGGACTAAATTAAATGCCAATAAATTCATGATAATATCCTTTGGGAAGTCGTCCACCTCTGGTAACTATCATATTGACAACACACCCATAAGAGTTGACCCAGTAGTCAGGGACTTGGGGTCACTTGTAGACAGTAATCTAACCTTTGATCATCACATTTCTACAGTAGGGAATAAATCATTCTATACTGTGCAACTTATAAGCAAAGGTATGACATCCAGGTCTGTGGAAGTCATTGTTCCACTGTATTTGGCATTCATCAGACCTATATGCCCCCTTTGGTATGTACCTAACCAGGCATATCCAACAATTAGAATGTCCACAGATGTTACTCACTTAAAGAATACAGGGCATAAGTTACATGTTCTATGCAGACTGCCTCAAGTATTCTGTCTCCTGCAGCCTGTATTCTGTCTCTTACAGGCTATTGAGGTGAGATCTATGCCTGGTATACAAGGCATTGCCAGACCCCTCATTGATGGACCTCCTGCACAGCTGCAAAACAAACAGTACCATAATTACCCATTCTAAAGACCTTAACCTTGCCTATGATATAAATACAACCAGCTGGAGAGACATGTATGTATCCCAGAGACTACCCCTTCTCTGGAACAGGTTCCCCATTCATGTGAAGCACAGTTTCTCCCTAACCTAATTCAAGTGAAACTCCGACAATTGGATGTGGAACAGGAAATTCATCCCTGTTTTGGCACTTTCATCTCTAATGCAGACAGGAAGCCTGTAAATGGTTCATTTCTCAGGCCTTTGTTTGTAATTTTTTCATCTCCCAAGCCTCTGCTTACACTTATCAAGGGCATAAGAACTTGTCAGAGATTTGGAATGCATGGCCAGGCTTTAAAAGGTCCTTGTTGTTGTTGATCAGAAGGTGTCTGCCATTTCTGTGTTATGCCTGCAGTAATATATCATTCTCTGTGATTGTGAACTTGTCTAAACCCTTCCTCCCCCAGTGTATTCATGCCAGTACCTCTACACCTAATGGTAAAAACATATCATTCAATGTGGATATGTTCTAGGAAAATCCATGGAGATATATATGCAGGTATCCATTAAAAAGGTTTCTCTACTCTGTTGCTATTAAGGTAGAAAATGCATTTATCAGTGTGCTTGATATCCTTACCACAACAGGTGGCAGTGTCATGCCAAGGCAATCCCTACCCTGCATACTACGATATCCAGTACAATTTCATCTTGGGAAATCAACTCTACAAAAGCATAACAAAATCTTACAAATGTGCTTTTCAAAATTAAATATAATGGCAGACCTATGCTTTCTGTTTACTGGATGAGTTTTCTTCACATGCTGAGTTGTGATAAAAAGCAGGATTCAATTACTTTTTCATTTTGAAGAAAATATATTATGCTCAAATAATGATCTGTTATAATGCATACATGACATCCTCAGAAATTATGACAATTTTTCATGGATTTTACTCTAAATGCCCTAACTGCATGAATAACCTACTGGGCATGCTGTATATTTATGGTATTGTCAATAAGTATGCATAATGTGGGTTTAATGCAAAACCTAGAGAGGATCAACTGCTAAATGATGTTTTTTATCGAAACACATGATATGACGTCTGTGGGGTCCCATGTGTAATGATGAGACTAGTAGACTGTTAACTATTGCCACTGCTCTAGTTAAGTATTATAGTACAACTTAATGGATAGCAATACAATATACTTAATCTTTCTATGTCCATGTCCACATTACTCAGTTCAGATACTTTCAGATAAATTTAGAACCATTTAATTAACTGGGAAAATTTTAGTAGTATATATCAACTGCTAATATTGCTGTTATAGCTGCTGTATGTACTGCAGTTACTGTTAAGCATAATTTTCAGGTTCTGGATGTGTACTAGCCTTAATTTTTATTTGCAGTTTTCAATTTTGTTTTATATTTAATATTTTCCTATGTTCCTATCTATGTAATGAGTTATAGTTGGGTGTCCTATGCACATACACTATGGAATGTTTGGTTTTGCTCTTGATATGTGTTGTAAAGGATACCATATACTCTTTCTCATGCATTGTTTGTTATTTCAAATTATTATACATTTAATAAAAATGTTTGTTAAAAGTATGCATTGTATCCCTGTGGTAACTCTGCATGTGATATATTAGGATACCTTGGAACCTCTATACACATGAGATATGACCTGTATCTCCTGTGTCACCAGTAACGTGATTACCATATCTGAGGTGGAATAGCCATAATAACCAAATGGACCACCCTAGCACATGTATCAGATACACAAGCAAGAATGAAGTGATCATCTCTAAGTCATCAACAACCTTTACAATCATTACAGTGGTGCAAAAGGTGCATTACCAGCATAGATCACCTTATTTATTTGCTTGGTGTTCCATGTCTCCAACAATATTATTGCATCTCCATTAAATTCTAGTCATAAAGATGAAACTGGTCCTGTTTGAGATGGCAGAGATGTGTTCTATTTCTCTGAAACATGGCAGTTAGTGGACTGGGGATGCAAATAAGGATAGAGAGAGGAGATACAGGGTATCTTTGAATCTCTTCTTCTGCACACTGCACTATGCATACTTAGTGGTGTGCAACATGTACATACACATACTGTTTAGCACAAGGGATGCAACATCTTTGCTCCTACACTAGGCCTGTGAACATACACATACCTTCATGGTGCAGCACTATGCTGCACAGCACATGATTCAGAAAGGTGTTTCCTTGTGCATAAGTCTACAATATTATTCCTTGACAGAATCAATATGTGGCTATGCCTATTTCATCAACCTACAGATCCAGGGCTCCAGCACTATCTGCCATAAAAGCAGTGCCTTCTAGATTTTCTTGTGCAAGGGTTACCACACGCATCTGCTGTAGTAGTACAATGGTCCCTTTAAAATAATTGTTGCCTGGCTTGACCTGGCATGGGTGCAGTGCGACCCTATGAGTAACACTCATACACACACACACACACACACACACACACACACACACACACACACACACACACACACACACACACATGAGCGCACATGCACTGAAATACTTCAGATCCATTGTTGATTGACACCTGTGTAGCCAACTAAATATGGTTGACCTCTCAGACAGCCAAAAGGTGTACAAGAATGCACATTTCACGGGTTAGAGAAGTATGCCCTTTCCCATAGATTGTTTGATCTTTGTGTTAGTACATGTAATAAGGAGGTGGAGTGGAGGTTCTATCCCACCCATATGGATGGTGTAGGGGGGCTTGCCCCATGCAAAAAAATTATGTTTTATTTTATTACAATTTTTTAAGATTAAGTGTTGCATGGACTGATATGGCATGTTGATGTTTGCAAAGTCGATCTTTTGTGGTTGAATTTGTAAACTTCAATCTCTTGGTGCTTTTGTTTAATTGAAGTACACACACACACACACACACACACACACACACACACACACACACATATCTATATATATATATATATATATATATATATATATATATATATATATATATATATATATATATATATATATATATATATATATATATATATATATAGATCCCCTACACTACACCGACACACCACAAACCCGACAGCCAGAACGCCAACACCAAAACACCGAAACCACACAATACCGACAGTCCATATTACCGAACACCATAACACCGACTCACTAAACACAAACAGAAATATCAATGTAAACCACACCAAGCATTCTTACACACTACTACACAAAATTACACACATAAACTAAACTATCACAATTAAAACATAAACAAAAACGTACCGGCAAACCACTCACATCCCACCCCACTACACCACAACATCCCATAACCCCATTACCCACGTAACTCACACATCCCATTAACCTACCCAATACCTACATAAAAAAACACACAACACAAGCACACCAAAAACTTTACAAACCTACACTAAACCTTACATACACAACTATCTATGAACTAACCTTAACCCAAGCCCTAATCCTAATGTCCATCACTATCGCACACTTACATTACCCGCACCCTAACCCTAAAGTCCGTCACTATCGCACACTTACCTTACCCGCACCTTAGCCCTAAAGTCCGCCACTATCGCATACTTACACAGTCGCGCTCATTTCACATGTTGGTGTTTTCAGCATTGGGATTTTGAACTGTCGGTTATTTCCGTTGTCGGCCTTCTGGTGTCAGTGTTCTCGTTGTCGGCGTTTTGATCTGTCAGTGTTCTCAGGTAGACCCATATATATATATATATATATATATATATATATATATATATATATATATATATATATATATATAAAATATATGTATGTATATATCTATACTCACATACATGCACATAGATCGATATAGATATAGATATAGATATAGATATAGATATAGATATAGATATAGATATGGATATAGATATAGATGGTTTACCATCAAAATATTGAAATTTGGTTCAGCGAATGCGGGAAGTCGAATTTTAGGAGATCGAGATTACATAGCAAATGCAAGTGTTCATTCGGTGATAGTAACTCAATGTTGTGAGCAGAGTCTCTGTACAGTGCGGAAAGGGAAATGTATCCCTTTCCTCACTGTAATGCAATCTCAGAGTTAGAATATGTAATTTGCAGGGGTGTGGGGGGTGCAGGGGGCTTGCCCTGATGCTAAAACATGAATGACAGTGTAGGTGTTTCACTTACATTTGCACCTACACTGCCATCATAGCTGATTTTTTACATAAATATCAAATCTGTTGAATTCAATGAACAGATCTGACATTATAACCTTATTAGTATGCCGGAAGTCTGACGTCATTTTCGTAATTTCGAATGTTCAGTTTTCTGACCTTCAATATTTTGATAGTAACCCAATATAGATATAGTATATTTATATATATATATATATATATATATATATATATATATATATATATATATATATATATATATATATATATATATATATATATATATATATATATATATATATATATATACATATATATTATATGGTGCAGTGGTTTGATTCTTGGCTGGGGTGCCTTCTGTGTGGAGTTTGCATGTTCTCCCTGCATTCACGTGGGTTTCCTCCGGGTACTCCAGTTTCCTCCCACATTCTAAAGACATGCTTCCGGAGCATTTCTTCCCGGGTTTCCGCTGAAAACAGGATCTGTGGAACCTAGTCGGACTTTCCTGGTCAACAAATGTTAAATAAATAAATAAATAAATAAAAATAAATATGAGTAGAGCTTATGCGTTCAAATATTTACTTGCCTGAACTGAGAAAACACTGACAAATGCAACTGAAAGTTGAAAAATCACAAACTGCAGATCTTTTCATGTACAAGATCAGACTGCAGCGAAGATTGGAAATTTGCCCTTTTTCCCCACTGTAGTGAGAGGTTGTAGGAGGCATTTCCAAGTAGCAGGGGGTGTGGAGGGTGCAACGGCTGATCTGCCTCAGCAAAAAATGTTTTTTTTTCTTTTTTTTTTGCTCAGGTACCTTGGTTTTGGGCAGTTTTATTTTGATTACTTTATACTCAGAAATTTGTCTTTCAAGCACCTGCAGTAAACTCATCTCTCTCTCTCTCTCTGTACACACACACACACGCGCGCACACACACACACACACACACACACACACACACACACACACACACACACACACACACACACACACACATATGTATCATACAGATAGATATAGTTATCTATCTATTGTCAGATAGATACTGACAGATATATATTTTCATATGATAGAAGAGGTCACTTAAGGTTAATCATTTGTGAACTGAGGGGGTGTAGCTAGGAACTAAACCTTCTATTTAAGGGGTAAAATAAAACATTTCAGAGCTTTACCAGAAAGGCTCATTCGGACTCTGCTACACTTTGCTGTGAAGGAAAGGTTAGTTTTCTTTTATTTGTTGTATTTTGTATTACTTTATTGCCTTTTTAGATTTTGAATACTGTGGTTTATTTTCTTTACCTTGTGTTTTACTTGCATTCTGCTTTAACTGCATATTAAAACTTCAAAAGAGACCACAGATCTGTCTATTCTGAGTCAGGATTTTTTACCACCCTCCCACCCAGTTACAGTTGTGTTGTTAAATACCACTGTCTTTCTAGTTGCCTGCCTCTTATGTTAATCTGACCATATATCTCATTTCCTCTCTGCTTTCACTGGCTTGTGTGAGTAAACACAAAATCATCATTTTTGAAATCACTCCCCTTCAACTATTTAAATTTATTGGCCATCCTACTGTATTCCATAGTACCAGAATACAAAAGTGACCACCCCTTTCAATCCATCTTGCTGTTTTAAAAATAGTAGCTCTCCAATAAACCTTAACTTTTTAAACAGGTAAAATTTAAGTTACCTACTTTCACATCTAACTTCTCTAGTGCACACTGCAGTGTGCATTTTTTTCATCTTACCTTTAAGCATCCCTGCGATGAGCACTTGCTCTAATACCTGCTGGAAAGCACTAGGAAGCATTAAATTGATTCAAGCACTCAACTCTCCTTGTTAATAAGGAGAAATTAATCATAGACACTAAACAGCCTATATTTGCAAAGTACCTTGCTAAGGTAAGGGAAAACAGCTCCTGTATTTTACAAAAAAAAAAAAAAAAAAGCACCAAACCAGGCATATCCAAGGGTCAGCTTCCGGTGATTTCTCCTGTCCACCTGGTGAATCTGGGCATACTGGGGCAATGCAGCAATTGCTTCATGTACACAGACAACTCTCTCCTCCTACCACCCAGCACTACAACCTGTGAGAGATGCACTTACATAGCCAAAATGGAAGCAAAGCTCTCTCCACCCAAGATTGTGCTAGACAGTCAATATGAGAAGGTTAACACCCACACTACACCTCAAGCAACTCATAGCCCTTCTAAACCCACACCACCAACACCCACATATAGCAACACTAAATCCACATATGCAGAGGCCCTTAACTGCCCAAGTAACAAGGACCTCTGAAGCTGAAACGCAAACAAACACCAATCACAACCAAAGTGTCACATAGCTCACAACACCAGTGTGCCACCCAGCAACAGCCCATAAGGCAAGACAATGTACCTAACACTTTAGTCATAGGTGACTCTATAGTCTGGCACACTGATGTCCCACTCACCAGATTGAGCAAGGAGAAAATTACAGTCAGCTGCCTGTAGGGTGCAAGGATCTGCCACATAACACATGCACTCAAGACACTCCACAACAAGTACAAATATGACTCTGTCATTGTCCATGTTGGAGTGAATGACTTGAGACGTACCTCCATGGACTACATGAAAAGAGACATGGAAGAGCTTTCAGATCATGTGACCCAGGCAGGTATGACCCTTGCCCTGACTAGCATCCTACCTTCGCCCAGAATGATACCACAATATAAGGACAAAATGGTTGACCTCAACAATTGGCTAAGCTTCTGGTGTCATTCAAAAGGGATCAGACCATGATGCTTTGCCAGAGATGGTCTTCACGACAAAACCACCACTGTAACAGGTACAAGCATGCAAAATCTGAAGGTAATGCTACTCAATGCTAGAAGTTTAAACCTCATGGAGGACATCGATATCTGTGCAGTAACTGAGACCTGGTTCAAGGTTCCAGAGAGCACCCCTGCAATACCAGGCAACAACTCTTACCACACTTTTTGGCCACCAAACCAGGACCGAAACACTAAAGGTAGAGGAGTGTCAATATTCACCAAGATTACTCACAGCACCAGGCTAGTTGCCCAACACAATGTGTCTGAAATTCTCCTGGTGCAACTAAGACTAGGTAAGACTGCAATCCAAATTGTAGCTTGCTACAGATCCCCCACCATGCCCCAAGATTCTCACTACACCTTTCTAAACATACTGGAAAATATTAAGATAGAACCAAACACCCCAATACTGGGTGATTTTAACTACCCTGCCATTAACTGGGAAAACTACTCATGTACCAACACCTTTGCCCAACGGTTCTTGGAATTCATAAATTCCAACGCCCTGGATCAACTAATCCATAGTCCCACCAGAGGTCCAATATCCTAGACCTGGTCATTACCAACATAGGAAATCGATGCTCCACACCTATGGTCACCCCCTTGTTAGTCAGGTCTGACCATAAGCTAATCACCCTTAACATCCACATCCCATCCCCACCCCCCAGTAAGGAAACCTCCATAAAAAACTTCTCCAAAGCCAACTTCATGCTACTCAAGTCAGAAGTAACAAACTTCATGACACCCATGCAGACAGGAACTGAAATTTCAACTGCTGAATCCTACACTAAGGCACTGTACGAGCACATCCACTCATGCATGAATCGTGCCATCCCAAATAGAACCAAGATGCTCTCATCCAAACAAAGAAAGCCAATCTGGTGATCCCCTGCCATAAACAAACTTTACAACAAAAGGAAGAAACTGTTGCAGAAAAGAGGAAAATACCAGGATGCAAAAAAACTCCCTTACCAGCCTCAGTAAGAAACTGAGATCCCTCATAAAATACTTCAAAGCTAGTTGCGAAAATAAAATTGCCAAAGATTCCAAAGACAACCACAAGGCATTCTATAACCATGTCAAGAATCTAAATGGCAATGCTCAGATCTGCTATGAGCTAAAACAGAATGGCATTAAATATACTGATCCCAAGGATATTGCCAATATCATGGCAGATCGATTCAGTGCCAACTTCACCCCCCTCTTACCCCCTAAATGGCCCATCTCAATACTGGAAGATTGCCAAATTCCAGTAATAACAGCCACACAGGTAAAAACCGCACTCTCCAAAGCTAAGAATACAGCATCCATGGGACCAGATGACATCCCAGGCTGTGTACTACATGAACTACAATATGAACTGGCACCTCACCTAAGTGTCATGTTTAATCATAGCCTCACCTCAGGTTTCATGCCCACTGAGTGGCACAGTGCTACAGTTATCCCACTCCACAAGGGGGGATTCACCTTGGATCCCGGAAACTACCGTCCCATCAGTCTGACAAGCCTTATCTGCAAGGCTATGGAGCGTATTATCATGGAACTTATAAACAAAGACATTGGCAACCTTCAAACACTGGACCCCACTCAGTTTGGGTTCATTAAAGGCCAACCTTGTCTCCTGAACCTGATTGACTTCTTCGAATCAGTCTCCAGAGCCATGGACAAGGGTAAGGTGGTCCACACAGCCTATCTAGACCTTGCCAAGGCCTTTGACACCATCCTCCACTCTGGGATCATAGATAAACTTACTAAGCTGGGTATTAATCCCTACGTCACCCAATGGGTTGCTAAATGCCTTACTGATAGAACACATACTGTAAAAGTAGCCGACTCCAAATCCAGCTCCAGACAAGTGCCAAGTGGAGTACCTCAGGGTTCAGTCCTGGGACCACTCTTGTTTGGCATCTACTTCTCTGAAGTACAAGCCAACACTAAGGGACTCTGGCTAACAAAGTTCACAGATGACTGCAAACTGGGAGCCATTATTGAATCCCCAAATGATGTGGATACTCTACAAAAGGGCCTTACAGAAACAGATTCTTGGTGCCAGAGCCATGGGCTCAAGCTCAATGCCAAGAAATGTATAGTTATCCCCTTTGGGAAAAAACATGTACCCGTGAATTACCATATAGGTGGCAGTACACTAAATACCAAAAGTGTGATAAGAGACTTATGGACACAGGTGGACAGTGGTCTCACCTTCGATAACCACATCACCACAACAATTAGGAAATCCTTCTATGTGGCACACCTCATCACTAAGGGCT
The DNA here is from genome assembly GCF_019279795.1 of Protopterus annectens. Taxonomy (NCBI): domain Eukaryota; kingdom Metazoa; phylum Chordata; order Ceratodontiformes; family Protopteridae; genus Protopterus; species Protopterus annectens. The sequence continues at coordinate 916,114,767 of NC_056732.1, forward strand.
TTTCATCCAGAAAAGAAGGAGGTCATTGTCCCACTGTACTCATCCCTCATTAGACCCATTATAGAATGCAACGCCCCATTTAGTATGTACCTCTCAAGACATCTGCAACAACTGGAAAGGCCGCAGAAATACCTCACTAAAAGAATCACAGGCCTAAAGCAGATGCCCTACGCTGACCACCTTAAAAAACTCCAGCTATACTCTGTTGCATATCGTCTACTCAGAGGCGATCTCTGCTTAACATACAAGGCCATGTCAAACCCAGAGCTGTTGGACATGCTACACTTAAAGAAATCCCAATCCCTCAGAGCCACATGCTCCAGAGATCCAAACCTTGTCATCACAATAAACAAAACATTCTGGAGGGATAGGTTCCTGACCCAGAGACTCCCCAGACTCTGGAATAGATTGCCCATACATGTCAAGCAGAGTGCCTCTTTGGCCCTCTTCAAAAGGAACCTTGATGATTGGATGAGAGAAAGGAAAATCACCCTGGGGATCACATCAGTCGCCCTGCTGGACAGGGGTCCAGGGAAGTAAATAGTGTGGGAAGAAATAGCCAGGGAATTGTTATGGCTAGGCTTGTATAGGCCCTAGGGCTGATAGCCTAGTACCAACCTATGAACCTATGAACCTATATATAACATGGGCTTAAAGAGTAACATGCAACATTTTCAGAATGTAAACCATGCTATGTAACTTGTTTCTTAAAACAAAACTACTACGTTGGACAAACTGCAGTTAACATGCCTGAAGTGCTGCCTGTTATGCTAAACTGTATGTAAATTAATTCTGTAGAATATTTGCATTCATACCATTTAAAATGTTTCATTTAGAGATGCATTTTACTGCAAGTTTTTGTGCAACTTGTTTTTAAGCAATGACGAGCAAATGCTAACAAATATTGGACACAACTTACATATTTTATGATACAGTGACTATTTATGAGAGGTACCAGTCTGTAATTTATTATATTTTATAAACAGTTTGAGGGGAAATGTAGTTTTCCTAGGAACAATTTTGCATATTTTTTTTACCTTTGAGAGCTTTAAAGTTTAATAAGACCATTAATTTTGAGTTCATAGCCTTATGGAGTATTTTCTTTGCCTATATTGTTGTGTCATAGAGCACTAAATTATTCCATGCAGCACTAAATGCAAACCCAGAATGAAACTAAGAAGCAAATAATGTATCATCTTATGAGAGGAAAATAGGTACAACTTCTTGCCTGGGAAGAATACATTTCTTGAACAAGTCAAAAGGAAAATACCTTACTTCTTTTCATTGTCTGGTTATAGTTTTGTGACAGAAATCTGTTTTCAGAATTCAATTTCCTTTTGACATAGTTCAAAACACATGGATAAAAATCCATTAAAATTGCTAAGCAGTTTTATTTTCATTAAATTGCAGTATTATGAGTGTTTTGCTTCTAAACCAGCAGTATTAATGGCACTGATACTGCACAAACTTGACTCAGTGTCATAAATGCATGAGCACTTTTGTAACAGTTTAATCTGCATTATTTGTTGGCCCAAGCATGAAATTTAGTAAGATCTTGGATGAGTGAAAACAGTATAAGCCTGAGTCTGATTTCATGACTTTTTAAATGTACTGCTCTATATGCTTTTGAACATTGCTTTATTTTAAGTTTTTAGTAATCTTAATATACTTTGTGCACAGTTTATGTTCCTTTGTCACTGCTGTAATCAAATAAGTATTCATGAATCTCTGTGTAAAATGTATACTGCTATGCTATTTTTTTTTTGTGGTTAAAATTTATTGTGTTTTGAGATCAAGTTTTTATTGGCTCTCTAACAGACTTCATTTAAGATTAGATAATAGCAGTTCCAATTCCTTAAACATTTAAATTTTATTTGACAGGTGTCTATCAAGTCATTGAAACACAGTCGACTGAATCTCACATGGCTGAAAAAAAATGACTGAAAAGCACTTTGGTGTACTACTCACACCCCTTTTGGACAAAGACAGTCTGTAAAATAACTCAGGGCTCCAACACCCAAAGACTCACTACCCTGATACCCCCCTTCCCGTATCTGGGGAATTAAGATATAATACTATCATATCCTGGGAATTATTGGCTAGGCTTGTAAAGAGTCTTGTGCTATTAGCCTAGTAATCACCTATGAACCTATGACGTTTACTTGACCAAATTCCTATTTGACTAAATATTAATTTCACTGAATTACAAATTATAGAAAGCAGTTTACATAAAACAGGGCACCACAAAACTTTTTGCAGGGGAGGCAAGCACCCTGCCACTACCAAGTGGGAGGGATTGCCTCACACTCCTCCATTGATTATATATAATAACGCCACAGTCACATAACCATGGAGAAAAGAAAAAGCACCATGCACTGTGAATCAGTGTTGGCACACAGACACAAACATCTATACATTTGGAGGTTGTGATATGACAGGGGGCACTGCTAATCCACACATAATGTTTTATACTCACTTCCATATCAAATCATATCCACAGAAATAACACCATAACATACTGCATATAAACTTCTACACGTCTCTGTCATTTCTGATTCAGTGAAATGAGTATTCAGTCAAATGAAATTTCAAAGTGCTTTTCAGTCAAATATTTTCAGCCATAGGAGTTTCAGTCAACTGTGCTTCAATGACCTGATAGACACCTATTATATGACACATGTAAGAATGAAATTGCAAAGCTGTTGTGTCAAACGTAAAGCATTTTCTGCTGAGGAGTTAGCTCTCTAACATTTTCATAATGGGGGGGATGCACCCCTTCTCACTTACTTATATGTATTAAATTGAGATTGCTCAACTTTGGATGGAAAGAAATACTCTGAGGCATAGCACTGCTGGAGTCAGTATACATTTCCATGAAATAAAATCCCTGCAGTTCTCAGAATTGCAATTATGGTTCTTGAACATACAGTGGAAGCTCATTTGCCTTTAAAATATCCTTCAGTTTATTTTCTAGTGAATTTGATGTGTGTCATCAGTATCATTCATTTGACATGCATTTGTAGAAAGACTTTTTAATTATGTTATTATTATTACAATTATTATTATTATTATTATTATTGTTGTTGTTGTTATTATTCATTTCTGGCCATTGCCCTGATCATTCTGAAAAGTTTAACAAAGAAGAAAAGAGCAGGAGAGTTTAGTGCACTGTATTTAATCCTCTTTGCAAGCTGCTTTGTTGGGCATCAGATTTCAGTTTTCTGTAAAAGGTTTCACTTGCTGCTTTTAATGTTTACAATGATATACAACTTATTCCAAACAAATCATGAAAACTTTTACACTGAGGTAGTTAGTCATAAGACAAACCCTTAGATTTAATAAACTCTGTGTATGAATAGTGTAAGTCCTACATGGAGTGTACTGTGGCTGTGTCTGCAGATCCCCCTCGGCAGCGCATCTTGCATATCAATGAAGGCGTGCTACTGAGAGAGAGCCATGTAACATGGTACAAAATCATTGTAGGGGGTGTGTTACAGTGTCTGCAGATGAGTAACACGTAACACACCCACTGTACTGTTAAAGTGCCGGATGGCACTTAATAATAAAGTGAAACACGTTTAAATATTTTATTGTGTGTTTGTGCAGTGTGGGGCAGTGCTTGGCAGTAGACATGTGCCAGACATCTAAAAATAGAAACTGGGTGCATTTAATTAGTTAGGAAAGGTCACGTTTAAGCATAACTAAGTGGGTTTGCATGGTGTGGTGTGGTGCTCAGTAGCGCTTAAACGTAACTGATAGCTATATAGAAATGTATAGCTCTCATCACCATATTCTCTGTAGGTGAATGGTTAGATTGATGGCCTCATCTGCAGTAGGTGCGGAGTGTGAATACAGGACATTCAGCTTTTTACATGCAACAGAGAAATGTTATAAAATATTTTTTTTTCATGTATACATTGACATTTGTTAACCGGGTTAGCCTAGCTGGACCAAAAGTCCATTGTCATTGGAGACTCGAGGATAAAACCCCAGTTACACATAAGTGTCCAATACATTAAAGTTACACTCCTAGAAAACATAGTGAAATGCATATGTTTAGAAGATAAAAACTAAAATAGATGCACATAATAATAAAGTATCATTAATGAACAATTAGTGTCTATAATTGAAAAAATAAAACTCTGGTTTGCCCATAGCTAAGCTCTGCTAAGCATTGCTAAGCCAAGCCAAGCAATGCTTAAACAGGACCTGTTTTAGCAGTACTTAGCAATGCACAGCTCTACTTAGCTAGTTTGGGCACTGCTAAACAATCCGAGTTTAAGCAGTCCTCATGTCAGCTAAGCTTGTTTGCACACTGCTAAGCATTCCTAAGAATTCCCTGTCTATGCACTGCTCAGCTGAGCTCAGCAGGTTTGCACAGTGCTAAGCAGAGCTGAGCATTTTTAAAAATGGCCAATGACGGCAAAGGGTGGGAAACAGTCTTATTTAAGTGGAGTAGGTGGGAATACAGCCAGAACCTGTTGGAGTTTGATCACTGCAGGAGCTATGGCTGGAGTTGGAGAAGGTGTGTACTTCCAGGTGCGGGGTTGGGGCATGTCAGAGTCCAGGGTCATGGCTGGGCTCCTTGTGAAAGACCATGGTGACCGGCTGCTGCAGGGCCAGTACCAGGGCTCCAAATACAAGTCAGAGGCTTGGTACCGGCTGGCACATGACCTCACCATTGCAACTGGCATCTGGCATCCCCTGCATTGGTGAGCAGGTGCTTCATCATTATGCTGACCTGAAGCATAGAAATGGGGGTTCTTGGCACAATGGATCCAAGATGCTCAGGACCGCAATGACCCAGAAGTTTGTAAGTATAGGAACCATTGATTTACCAAATTCTAGTATGAATATCTGATAGACAGGTACGCATAATGGTGTGTTTTGCTCTCACAGCTGCAGAGGAGTGGGGTCACAGCCTGGATGCCCATGCAGGGTGCCTGGCCAGGATGCACCGAGAGTGTGTTGTGTACAGTTATATCTTGCAATATATAGTAATGTAATTAAGAAAGAGTACACTGGTAACTGCCAGTAGGTATAGTCTGTTGTGAGTGTACTGCAATGAATGTGTACATAGACCTGGACTGATATAACTGAGTATTGCCAGGTACAGTTCAATATAGATGAAAGCATGAAACATGCTACTGTTAAGGAAATAAATTTAATACAGCATTAATAATGTTTGGGAATAACATGATATACTGTATTAATCATACATGTTCTGGTAATAAAGTACACTGGCATTGAAAATGTGAAGGGAATAAATTAACTGCATTCCTAATCTACTGTAAATACAATACAACTGCAGTCAGAATTGTGAAGAAATAAAGGTAGTACTGCATAGATTGTGTAATAACAGATGTCTTCCAATGCCTGCATTATTTAAAGTGTAGAACAATAAAGATTGTCAGCTGTATACCAATCACTTTGTCATCTCACCCCTAGTAAATCTGTGTTCTGCCAATTGTTGTGTTTTCTAGGCTGTTGTTCAAGATGTCAAATATTACAGGTTTTATGAAGTAAATATGGGTACAATACCATGAAGTGACTGAAGGTTGGACAATAAATAACTGTTATGCTAAAGTGTAGATGTGGAGCTGTACTACAACATATAGTGCGATATGATATTTGTTCTGCACTAAGATCTGAACCTAGAGTAGTACTGTCTAAGGTATTATAGTGTGTTTCTCCCAGGATTGTCTTGTGTTAACCTTTGTGTTTCAGCTATATGCATCCTTGAACATAGATACGCTAATGCAGGCAAGTATGAAATTGTAATAGCTGTAGACTGCAAATATACCATCTACAAATATATATGGGTCAGGTGGGTAACCCAGTGCCCCAATATTATCTGTACGGATCACTAGAGGTTAATTGTGTACACCTGCATTCAATGTATTAATACACAGTTTACTTACTATCTGTGTCATGCATGAATCTCATGCATGTATGTTCAACTGTCACTGCAGTCTTGTGTGATACTCTGCCTATATTAGCAGGTCAAGCGTTGTCAACAGGTGAGTTTTAGGTACATATCTCTCAGTCAATAAATAGCAGTGTCCCACTAGATCAGTGTGATAAGCAATATATATCTTGTTCATTTTGCCATACACAATCCAGGGACTGGATGTGAATCCAGAGACTGGTACTGAGCTATATTTATAACAGACATTAGTACTCACTATGTATAGAAACAGTTATGTATGGTTAACAAATATTCTCCTCACAGGACTTACATGTAAATAGATGTCTGTAGTAGCTGTATGAAGGGTATACTAATGTCTGTATCCAGATGTACTAGTGCGCAAGCAGCATTGCTCAGAAAAGTGATAAGACTCCATTAAGTAAAACAACATGAAGTACATTACTATTCCAAGTTAATAAGACAAATTAAATGGTCTATTGTTGGTATGGCTGTATGCCTGGTGCATCTGTGAATGTCTGCTGATAGTCTAACCCCATGCCTGCCGATGACAGCAGGATAAGTGTAAACTGTCGGTACTGTGCACAATGCAAGTATCATGCTGTCATGGATAGTAATCAATGCTGCCAAAAACCTTGCATACAGATATAAACCAAGTTGAAGTATGCCAGTAGCACAGCATCAGTGCATATATGTTCCCCTGACATGTAATAGTCCCCTGTAGTTATGTACCTGTAGGTGTTATAGCTTGACCCATACCATCCCATGTGGATAGCTAGAGAGGTATGTATGTGCTGCAGAAGCTATAGGGCACTTGTAGACATAAAGTAAGGTTAGACCTGTAGAGTATTGAGCTGTACTGTTGTGAAAAATATAGCCTATACAGTTGGTAAAGGAATGTCTCCCCCCACACACCTCTTATCTGCATCACAACTTATTATTCTTATACTACGGGTATGTTTCCATTTACACATATGTTGTTCTCAAAACCTAATGTTGGGCCTTGTCTTGTATAATTGGTTATATATTGCAATGGCTGCATACTAACATACCTTGTTGATACCAATATTGTTGGCCTTTTACAGTAACTGTTACTGGCATGCTGTTACAGTGATGACTGTTATTCCATTTATGCCTGTGTTCTGTATGCTATGCAATTCTATTGTTCTGAGTTAATTAGAACACCCATGCATGCTGTTACAACTAACATTGAAATGTTCTGTTCATGACTAACCAATAGACTTTGACAAACCTCAACACCAGAACATGACTGGGTAGGCTGGTTCCAGCTGATTCATCTATCACACCTCATCTAGCAATGCTACTGGGTCCCAGCATGTCTGGGACCCAACCTGGAGCTGCCCCCGCTGCTGGTCCTGCACCACCCATGGGTGGAACCGCCTCAGGGGATGGGGCCCATTCTCCCACTGGGTGAAGGCATGGAGAGGAGATGGTCACCTGGCAACAGTTTCCAGGCAAGGTGCGCAGGGTTATCCAGCATGATTTGGATGATCGACTGCACCAGATTGAGGGCAGACTGATGCACCTGGAGGGGCAGGCTGGCTGCGGCACCAGCCCCCAACACAGCCACCTTCAGGACCATGAAGGAGCAGTGGTCACTGCCCATGGGTGGTGAACTCAGTCTCACTGTTGCCATCTGGGGGCACTTGGTCTTCCAATTCCTAAACACCCTTCCCGTCCAAGGTGTTTACCCCCTCATATGTCATACACTGCCCCTCTACATTGTCTTGTCTGTCTTGTCTATCTGCAAATGTAACTTACCTCCCCAAACGTACCTGCAACCCTTCCCCAACATTCCACTCTCTCCTTAAAAAAAAAAAAAGGCCGTCTGTCCCACACAAAGAATATTGCCCCATACATAGCTCTCCATTTAAGCCCCACGTACACTGCCATCAATCATCCCAGCCATTAATCAACAAATTTATGTTGCCCACACTCCTCCCTGTGGGATGTGATGCTCCAAATTCAAAATTGTCCACAACATGCACAGCTGTTGCTATAAAAGAAATGGAGAGCTATAGTCCTTTTCTACACCTATCTTGCACATCCCTACCTGCCTTTCATATTGTTTTTCCCCCTGCTTGCCCCCATCTCACCACTTTCCTATCACCCCTTTTTTCTTTTCATTGTTTTTAAATAGCACAGGTTTAAGCAGGAGTAAGCACCACTTAGCATTGCGGAGTGGTGCACAAACCCGCTTATAACTGCTTTAATCACCTTATCTGATTCTGATACTGTTATGCACATCAATGAGATAATCACCCCTTCCCAAGTCTTGAACCCAGGCCCCTCTGATCTACAGCATATTGTATTAGCCCACTAAGCCAACTCAGCTCTGGAGAATAACTGGTGTTTCTATAAATATATCATGCATTACACTGATGTTACATCATTAAAAGTAATCACTCCTGCCAAGTATTAGACCCAGCACCCTGTCAACTACAGCATAGTGCTTTAGTCCACTAGGTCACTCAGCTGTGAAGAAAAACTGATGTTTTTACAAAAATATCCTGATTGCCAGTAACACACTACTTCTACATATAATGGGATAAAGGACAGCATATTTGGGCCTGTGATACAGACACCAAACCAGTACACAGCCAAATACATGCTGATGGATGTACTTGAGGCCTACAATATCAGGAAGAACTGACAATTGCACAGACTGTTGCAGCATTTCCACAGTTGTGCTACCTACTTATGGCATGGTTGTCATAAAACATATTCTGTGTGCCAAAGTACTGGCATGTCAGTGCAGATTGAGGTTACAAAATCAGGACAGAGATGTCAGTGTCACACGTCATACCCATGCAAACACACATGTTCATGCAAATCCTGTGTAACACAATGTATGCATTCACATATGTCTTGCAATGACACCTGCCATAATAATGACCCAGTAGTTCTATCTGTGACATTCCTACCATGTGTGACATTTGGACACTCACAATCCTGGCCACAGTCTAGTCCATTGCATGACAACTATATGCTTGTCAATACAACTTAGAAATAACTGAGCCCTGCAATGTCCAGCATAATTGGTTGCTGCTACCACAGTTACTGCCACCCACAGTAGCACATCAAAGGCCTGTAGGGTAGGACATGTGTCACAAATATGAATATGTGTCCTAAATTCCACCTACCACTCTCTGGATGGCACTATTAGTTAACATACAGTATGTACCAGAGGCACATGTCTCATCTGGACTGTTATGGGTACCCTCACCCTGAGTATGCTGTCACAACAGAGCTGACACTGCTCCCTCACTCACATATACACCTTTCTGTCCCCAAATGTGTTCATAATCCCCAGTATGACTCCTGGCCAGAATGCAGCCGCTGCAGCCTGCTACACATGCAGCAGTATGTTCAACTATCTGATACAGACCTACCATACCTCCCAGACACCTAGAACAAGACATCCACACAACACCCATACATAAAGGGTTGGGGGACATGGTCAGGTGACAAGGATATGTGTCACAGTCTCCCCCACAAACATACACAGCTGATAGACCAGTGTCAACTGCAGCAGCATACATATTCAGATAAAAATTATGTATCACACACACATCTGCCTGTCTCCTTACTGACCCCAACACTCATTGTTAAACAGTAAATTGCCACAGAATCAGAAAGTCTGTTAACAATGGGCAAAGACAGCATCCAAAACTGTAGGCATACCACATCAATCCAAACAGTGGACAGTATTTTTACCTGTCCTCTGTGATGCTGCAATTCCCACACCTCAATAATGTCCTCCTCACAAGCCAGGAAAAGGGCTAAGGCCTACATGAAAGCCTTAATTATAGCACTGTGCCACCATGCCATTGGCTAATGAAATTGCAACTCAGCTGTTCTGGATGCTATTTGGAAGTGTGAGTCACAGATTGGTGAACAGGCAATCACCTGTTCATGAGCATACCTACAAAAGGCAAGCTGCTGCTTTGGTAAACATGTCTGTGACTTTCTTCATGAAGACAGTTTTTGCTTTCCTAGGAAAACTACCACTGGATTTCTGCTCACAAAGTAGTACAGCACTATACCAGGTATGTCATAGAATTCCCCATGTTTGCAGTCATGGGAAATAGGAATTTTAACAGTAGGTCTCAACAACATATCTTGGAATGACATGTTGCTGTTAGTCAGCTGTTAAGCACCTACAGTCTTTCCTTTTGGCTCTGTCTGCAGTGACATAGATCACAGCTCTGGCTCTTGAGTCCCACCAGCAATGGTCAGCTCACGTGTGAATGCTACTGGATTGCTTATTGTACAATAGTGACAGTAACTACTGGTAGATACAGCTGGCATATCACATTGTGAACATGTCAGTGAGCCCCTCTCAGTTTGTAAATGTCATAAAGCCATAGTTCAACCATGGTCCAGGTGTCCCTGACTGTTCCTGACATACTCTGGCTAGATCACTGTGTACTCCACACCTGTAGCTCATTGCCTGACAGCTGTGGCTAGTATACCTGGCGACCTCCTGCAGCAGGGCGGCAGGTTATAGCAGCATAGTGGGGGGACACAGGCTCTGCCTCAGCAACAGTGTGTACGTATTGAGCATACAAAGTAAGGGAATGAATACAGCACCAGATATTAATGTACTATTACTGTGTCCTGAGGGGGTCTGCCATGTCACAGACACATTCCCTGCAGTCTGGGTACAACCATTACATATTGTCCAACTGGTTTCCAGATAACCACATTTGTCTGGTAGGGGGGGTCCACATATATCAGGCACATATACACATTCCACAAACATCTGTGTACTGCAGATGTCAGACACCTATGAGGAATGAACCTTACACCACATTTGCACTGGTCTCAGGTAGTGTGTAGCACACATGTTGCTGGAATATCCACATACACTTTCAGTACCAGTGATGTATTTGTTGGATGGTGGCTGTATGACATGGTACTGTAACTTTGCCCATAGGGGACATACCCCAGTAGATGGAAGTGATGGGTGTGGACACTTAACACATTCTATCATAGCACACAAGACATAACTGGTATACCTAGTATCATATGAGGTTACTAGTCTATGGGCCCTGAGCCCCCATAAGTCTAGCCCAGATGTTAGCCCATGTGTATGCAAGGCAGCACCTGATGCCCCTGTCAAACAAGGACACAGGTGGTATCCCAAGGGTGTATATGGTGTCAACCATCCAGTTATCCAGGTTCCAGTTGCAAAGGTGTAAATAGCTACCCTGTCTGATGTTGAAAGGCTGTCCATTCCACAGCAGGGTGAATGTCTGGGACACACATCTCAGCCACCAACAAGCCCAGTTGATGTCACACACCAGGCTGAGGGTGTATGTGTGTGGGTAAATAGAGTGGAGCTTCAGTTGCACTTGTGCAGCAGTCCTAACAACGTGGAGTCTGTGATTGCCTTGTATGCTAGGCAGAGGTCACCTCTGAGGAGTATGTATGAAACTGGGTAGAGAGATGGGCTTATAGCTTATGTGTGTATGGTAGATGCTTGAGGCCCTGGTATCCCCTGGTGGGGAACCTCTGTGATGTCCCCAGCTGCTGCATGTGCTGTGTGAGGTGAATGATGGCCGGGGCATTATACTTAATAATGGGCCTTGTTGGGAGAATACAGGGATGTTATGACCCCATGTCTCTAGATGACATACACTTATGTATGAGGTGGGCCATGTAGAAGGATTACCTTACAATGGAATTGAGATGGTGGTGAAATATCATGTTGCCATCAACCTGTCTGTACAGATCCCTCACTACTGATTATGTGCCGAGGATGTTGTTAGTACTGTGATAATATGTGGAGACGTCAGTCTCCCCAAAGGGGTTGACACTGCATTTCCTGGTATGCAGCCTGAGGCCCTTTTTCTGGCCCCCATCATGTGTCTGCAGGAGACCCTCCTAGGCAGGTGTCCACATCAACAGGGAATCCGGTGACAGCACACAGCATGCAGTCGTCTCCCAACATGGTTGCCCATAGCCCAATGGCTGTGCCCTGCACATCAAAAGTGTACATCACACATAACAGAGGCCGAAACACAGAACATCAGGTGGCGCCACTAGTTATGGGTCAATCATACCTCTCAACCTCTTAGAGCAGACAATCTGGACAAAGCCTAAAATGATGAGGGAGAAATAGAGACAGATTTTAAATATTGCTCTTACAAACTTAGAAAATTGATAGGATAATAGGTTTTGCATTAGCATGCATTTTCCGAAGGATGTGGAGTCTTAACCACAAATGTTTGTCATTATTTCATGACTCTAATCCTCAACTATTTGCCAGAAAGGGACAGACATTAGGGGGAACACATCGAAAATATGAGGCAGAAATCTGGACATTCTGCAAAGACCTATACAGTTGAAGTGTGGGGTCAACCGCTTGAGGATGATTCCCCTATGTGGATTAGGTGGGTCATGTCAGGGTTCCAGTGTGCTACCCCATTGGTAACATATGGTGTGATGCATACTTGGGAGCGTATATCTGTTATGGCCAAGTGGGTTATACTGTCAAAGTCTTTGTCCAGGTCAAGGTAGGCAGTGTGCAGTCTCACCCCCCCCCTGCATGGCTTTGGTGACTATATCAGAGATTTCAACCAAGTGTAACAGACATGATCCCTTTCTTGACAAAGCCTAACTCTGCATGATGGAGTATGTGGAGGTCTCCAATGTGCTTGTTAATGATGTTTACTATAAACTGTGTTGTGGCCTTGCAGATCAGCCTAGTTAGGCTGATGGGTCTATAATGTGACAGATTGCTGGACGCCCTACTTTAGTGTAAAGGGGTGACAGTATTTGTTCTTCACATGGCTGGGACAAAGGTGGTAGTCAGGCCTTCTTTGAATACAATACCTTATGGTGTTGCAAGGTCATGCTTGGGGTCATGTAGGATGCATCTTGTGATGTGATAGGCTCCCATTGCAACTGTATACCATGACTTTCACATGGCAGTGGTGACTTGTTCCCTACATATAGGAGAAGGGCGCATGTACTGAGGAGTCCTGATGTACTGATGGGAGGGACAGGGGGCAAAGCCTACACTGACTCTGTCAGGCATCAAGTATGCTAGGCCTACAGCACTGGTATAGGTGGTGTCCTTGTCCACCACAAGTGAGCAGATTCAAGTGCTTCCTCTGATGTTGCAGAAATATGTACAGAAAGGGAGATGATTGTCTGTAGTGGATGTCGACAATGTGAGCTCTGGGTTTACAGTGCAGGTTTCCAGGAGTGATCCCATCTGCTTGTTCACACTAAGGAGACATTGCTCCAAAATGGGGTCTTGCTCCTACTTTGTCTCAGACGGTGGCATGTCATCTCTGTTGTAGACACTATTTCTTGCAGATGTCCACCAGGCAGGTGTACGTATCCTTGCAGAGGATGATGTAGTCTTGTCGGGTATACCTGACTCCATGCATCTATACAAATGCACAAATAGCACTTGTGTGTATGTGTGGATATTGGTACCAGTTCCTACAGGGGGGTCAGGGGCTGTGAAGCTGTGTATACCACCCCACAGGAGGCTGTATTCCATGTTGGATGTGTATGAATGCCTGACCCTACCTAGATGGGTATTGTGGGAGATGGTGACTGCAAATATGACTGCATGATTGTTGCTTTGTCACAGAGGATGACACTGTAGGGATGCTGCAGTGGTAAGCTGTTTTCTGCAATATCAACTCCAACACACCTTCACCTCATGTGGGGGTAGCCCATAGCTGCACCGAGGTGTTTGTAATTCTAATATTGTTGGCTATCTGGCTATTTGTGTGCTGGTATGGGTACATGTTCCAATGTATGTTTGGGTCATTCAAGTAACCCAGGATCAGGGTACAGACCCAAATCCTAATACAGTTGATGAGGTCCATATATGCAGAATAGGATTCCTGGAAATATGTGGTGGCTGGTAGCTAGCTGTAGTTTGAATAGGTATGTTGGCAATGGTGAACTGCTCCTGCAGTGTCCCCTGTATATTTTACTGTCTGTACAGCATGGAGGTGTGTATATGTCTCATATATAGTGAAATCCCATGTTCCATGGCATTACCACTCACACTTTGTAGTCTGACCGTATGATAGGATGGTTGACCAAGTAAGGGTGGGGTGCTCCTTGCAGCTTTGAACCATGTGTCTGTGACTGCATAGATGTCAGCATTTCCCAGGGTTTTGTGTAGACTCCTAGCATTTAGCAATATGGCCTTCAATGTGTGCTATACTGACAGTTGTATGTTGGCAGTGATAACCTTACCACTTTTCCTAATGAAGGCTCTATGGGGGTGGTGAGAACCATTGTCAGATGCATGAAGTCCAATTGAGACAGATGGAGGCCATCTCAGTCAAAGCATCATGATCTATTGACCATTTCATCCCAGCCTCTCAGGTACTGGAACCCCCTGGATAACAGGCCACATGTTATCTCATTCATTCTAATGGAGCTCAGGAAGTTTGTGCTGTAACTTCCAATGGATGGAGCCTGAGCCTTTCGTCAGAATCAAATTAAGTCCTCACATTTCAAACACATACTCATATTTCTGAAACCATAGAGGTTACTAAAGCAGTATTAATGCAAACTCTTCACACAAAATATTTTTATAGTGGAAGTATTCTTTAGGTTCTAGGTCTTAAACCAAATTTTATAAGTATCAGTAAACACAGTACCTATTACATTTGTAATAATTTGTAAACAACTTACAATATCTCAGCAACCACTCAAGTTGCACACATACTGTCAGCAACATTTTATTCATCTAAATGAGAGCTTTCATATGAGACTAAGGAGTTTTGTCTGTGTTACTTGGTTGTTGAGATATTTAGAAAATGTGAAAATTATATCTATATAAATTAATTTCGTAAAAACAACAGTTAATATCTATTTACCTGCGGTAGACAGAGGTCAAATATTAATGCAGTTGAGTTTGCCATTGTGTAAGCTTTAAGAGGAAATCTTTAAAAATTTTTTATGTAGCATGGTTTTGGAATTATTAATGCAAATATGAACAAACAGTATTTGACGCCTAGAGGTATCAGTAGGAGTTATCTACAGATGTACCTGGAGGTGTCACTCAAATGTAATGAGTTAAAGTCAATCATTTCCTAATTGTATTGTGGCATCAGTCTGAATGGCAGTGGAATGCTGCATAAGGCTAGGGAAATAGATGTCTGGGACACATAATCAGCATGCTCACTCATGTCTCACTGCATATAGTCCAGGGAGGTATATCTCAGGTCAGGCACACCAACATGGACTATGACACTCATGACAGTACCTGTTGGTGAGAGACAGCAGTGAGTATGCGATATGGTGAATTCTGTCACCTGACACACAACTGTGACCATCCACATATACAGCCTGGTAAGAGACACATCAGTGTGTCTCACAATGGTGTCTCCTATGTGTAATATATTTGATATGTGGTAACACCTTTGTGGCTGTGGGACACAGGTGTGTGGCTATGTGTGGCATGTGGTGTGTAGGGCTATGGCGCTCAGTGTGGTTTTGCCTCAGAGGTCTCCTTTGTTTGTGGATGTGTATGTTGAGGATGTCTTCATATGTGTGTGTGTGTGTGTGTGTGTGTGTGTGTGTGTGTGTGTGTGTGTGTGTGTGTGTATGTGTGTGTGTGTTGTGTAGGTGTGGGTGGTGTTTGAGGTGTACTGATTGTGTCGACAACCTGTTCAGGGACAGATATGTGGGTTTGACAAGGAGAGTGCATGGACTTTAGGTTCCTAATGTCATTGCATCACTCACACAGTGTGTTCCTTGGTGGTGTTTGTAGATGGTTGACCATTCGTGTACATGAGGCAGATGCTACACTGTGTCAGGGTGCCCATATCAACCGGACTGGTAGGGGAAACTGTAGGACATTGTTCAGCTGCATATTCTAGAATCTGAGGGAGGAAGGCCAGGGAGATCTAAGGGGTGGGCCTACAGCCCAGGTGCTTACTACAACAGTAGGAGGCTGACACCACTGCATACAATGTAGACTGGCTATGAAAAAGCAGTAATAGGTGAAACAGGAAAATGTATTTGAATACCTTATAGGACATGCAACAAGTAGCAGGAAACATCAATAAAGGAGGTCAATAGATGATGTATTGCCACTATGTTGCTGATAGCCACATTCATACTGTGATGATAGATGATGGGGTATGATGTGGGAGTTAGCGGTGGATAGTGCTGGCAAATGTGGATGTGCAGGGTGTGTACATAATGGTGAGCAATGTATGTGGTCCTGTGATGTGCTCCCCTCTTCATGTGTTTTAGGAGGGATGCACCACCATAAGAATCCACCTTTCTCAGAAGCAGAGACTGATGCCATAACTGATGCCCTGAGACTCCATCACCAGGTTCTGTTGTCAAGGAGTTTCCATAACCAGCAAGAATGTGCTGCATTGTGGGCAGACCTCATGGCATCGGTTAATCATTTGGGCCAGCACAATAGGAGCTATGAGCAGGTCAAACAGCGGGCCACTGATATGATACATCATGCATGGCAAAGGGCTGCAGCTGTAGCCAGGGACAGTATTGGCATTGGTGGAGGGTTTGCTACACAACAACCACTCTTGGCCACAAAGGAGTTCCTGGCAAACCTGGGTTCAGCCATCAGCTCACAAGAATCGATCACACCATATGTCATGGTGGTGGGTGGCACAGCTTCCACAGCCAAGAAGCATTCAGGTAAGCTTGCAGTTGTCATCATGCTAATACTGTAGCATTCATAGTGGCAGCCTCTGCATACCTGTACACATATGTCAGGTCAATCTGCATTTGTGGGGAGGGGTTGTAATGCACACATGTGCACACATATTGTGAATGTCAACAAAGTGTGTAGTATTACAGTTTGTACTGTACATGTTGCTATATGCACATATTATCCTGTACCAATGCCACATTTGTGTCTGCTGACAATACCTCTCCCTCACAAATCCATAGGTAACTTTGGTGTGGCCAGGGTCCATCATCCTGTTGCTGGTGATTGCGGAACTGTTTTGCTATAGCTCATCTATACCCCAGGCATGTTAAGGGGTGCCAGTTTGCCACGAACACAACTGTTAAGCTTAGCCATATTTCAATACATGCATGTTCACTGGTGGAGTGGTACACTGCAGTGAATTACATCGGTAATTACAGTAGAATATTTGCAGGAGCTATAACATATTAGCATGCATTTTTTGTGAAGGTGTAGGCAGTCTGATATAAAAGGGTACATGCTACTGTGGAAATGGGTGCATTGTGTTGTAGGTGAAGGCCCGTCACATACACTGACATGTCACTTATCTCACAGGTGTATAGTACTAGCAACATTAACTAGACATAGCTGTGCTGCATGTTGTTAAGGGTCTGTCTTGTGTGTGTCTGTTGTGGTCTACTTCTGTGTTGTGCATGGCATCAGTCATAAGGTGTGGTCTGTATAATGCATTTTTGGCACCTCACCTGTATGTGTGTGTGTGTGTGTGTGTGTGTGTGTGTGTGCGTGTGTGTGTGTGTGTGTGTGTGTGTGTGTGTGTGTGTGTGTGTGTGTGTGTGTGTGTGTGTGTGTGTGGATCAGCAGACATTATAGTGCAGGAATTAATGTAGTCATGTTGTCTTCCCCTCACAGGCAACCATGGGGGTTGGAGTGTGTCCCCCTCACAACCTGATGTCAGTGCCTCATCTGACTCTGATGATGATGGTGGCCATAGTGAGGCACAGGTGGGGCTGTTGTGGGCTGACTCTGTCCAATTGGTTGACATCCCACTTCCTCCCCCAATGTCCCCACAGACAGTCAGTATGCCCACACATACCCAGTCCCCATCAGCCACAGATATTGGACTATCAGAGGGTGGCAGCATCGAACAGGAGAGTGTGGTGACAATGGCATCTGTGACTGTAGACACTAGCCATAGCCAGAGAGCTGGCAAGGTCCCACACAGGCAGATTGACAGGGCTCAAAGGAGGACTGCTGCCCATCCAGCACCTGTCAGAGGTGTCACAACACGTCACCTGATGCAAGTTTTGGTCCATCATGGAGGCACAGGCATGTTGTGAGCAGTACATCAGATGGATGGTCAGGGTCATGGGTGCCACATTGCCTAGCATGGATGGCTCCATCCACGGCATTGGTGATGCCTTACGTCATTTCACTGATGTACTGGATAGACAGTGGGGTGAAACATTGTCAGTCCTTAACAGTGTAATGTCTGTGCCTGAAAATGTGTTGGGAGTAGGGCGTCGGATATGTGAATGTAGGTCAGCAGCAACATCAGCTGAGAGCCATGTGGCCATGCACAGTCACACTCCCATAATGGCAGTACCAACAGCACTACCAAAGGGAGGGTTCTGTCCACACCAAAACATGGCAGGCCATGGGCACAGGGTCCTGGGTGGTCCCGTGAGGGACACAGACCCAGCAGACAATGGTCACCATCAGCAAGTAGCACCTTATCTGGCCCTGTGTATGGTGGTGCCAGTGCCACTCCTGATGGAACCAGTTCCCATGTTCATGGCTGGAGATAGTGAACTGTACATTCTGCCACATACGGTCCTCAGCTGTCCAACATACCCTCATGTAGGGCTGGCACATGGCTCAACTGTGTACATGCAAACACTCACACATCAATGTCACATGCATATCATGACCAGACACACACAGTTCCTCTCCATGGCCCAGCTGACCAGCACCCCTTCAGACACACACACACACACACACACACACACACACACACACACACACACACACACACACACACACACGCACACACACACACACACACACAATGCCAACTGTGTGGCACAGCCTAGGCCTTTGGAAACCCCACACTACTCCCTGTGCATGTGATGATAACTGTTCCACATCCCTGTCATCCATACCATCAATGCAGGGACATGCTAATATATATCTGATGCACAGGGTGACTATAGTACATTTAATGGCAGTTTGTAGTGCAGTAGTGTTAGGCCCTGTAAGGTGCTGTCTGCTTGCATGTGTCATGAGTACACTTCAAAGTGTATATACCTTTGTGCCATGATGCTGTATTGCTGTTAGTATTGCTGATTGTTTCCCAGACATTATTCTGTTTATGTTCCTGGTGTCTGTGTGTCTACACCATGGGGTCCTGCTGCCAATACAGCAGCTCAGGAAGCATAGTGGCAACACAGAAATGTGACATTGCCAAGGTATGGCTGTATATGTCCATGGTTACCTAGGTGCATATGTGTAGAACAGTGTATAAGGAACAATGGTGGTGGATAGTGTAATCTTGCATGCATACCCCCTGACATAGCATGCTACTCCTGATACACATCACCTGGGATTCCCATAGTTTCACAGATTCATAGGATCATAGAAGGTTAGTAGGTTAATGGCCTGTGTCCCTTACAAGCCTAGCCATTACTTTATCCCAGACAGAATCATAGATCAACACCTGTTGCCCCTGTCATTGAGGGACACAGGTGTGACCCCAACAATGGATTGGTGATTTCCCATCCACTCATCATGGCTGCACTTGATGAGGGTCTGTATGGTACTTTGTTTGACATGTCTTGGAAGTGCATTCCTGAGACAGGGCAGCCTCTGGGAGACAAACGTGTCTCTCCAGCAGGTTTTGTTGATGGCACATATCGTATTCAGGCCTGTCATGCTGGTAACACATGAAGAGTTAGACTCACATATATGGGCCAGCTGTCGAAGGGCTGGGCACAACATTGCCATCTAGGCATGCCACAGCCCACCTGTGGACAACCTGTCCAATACCAAGTGGAGCACTACTGATTTGAGGCTGTCTGCATGGAACATGTGTTGGAGGCCATGGATTACATTTGTGGGTATTACTATGGCCTTTCCAGTTGCTGCAGATGTCTGGATAGGTATATACCAAATGGCCCATGGTACTAAATTATTGTTGTACTGACTGAGGACTATACAGAGGTAATGTCCACTTTTTTTCTGGATACACTCTTTTTACCTATGTGGTGAACCATGTACAAGGCTTTTCTTACCACTGCCACTACTTGTTGACTGAATGCAACAGTGTTTTCAACCTGAGTACCCAGGTCTCTCAACACAGGTTGTTTTGTTTATGGGGTTGCCATTGATGTGAGAAATAGTGGGGCCATGTCCTTACTGTATGGTATGATGGTACTGTTTTCTGTGTTCAGCTTGAGGCCAGGACCTTGCCACTATTCCATACCCAATGTAAGACTCCATTGCTGTGTGTTAACATCAGATGGGTCAATGACAGACGGCACACAACTTATATTCACCACAGCCTTAGGAAGTGCCTCTAAATATGGGTGGTTGCAGTTAGCATTCATGCCTAGATATATGTGGGTCATTGGGGGCAGTAGCTAATCACAGGGCCTCCACATGTCTACATATTGCACAGACATAGGCAACACAGAGTAGGGTTGCGACCTTATGAAATGTGCAATGTGGGACACGTCTTGTAGTATCGTGAGAGTTGGCATGATAAACCAAACCACGGCAAGTGCAATGGACAGGACTTCTCTTGGTCTTCCAATATGACAGCTTATTTTCGTCCCATTTCCATAGCTTATGCTATTTCTCATAATATTAAGGTGTTTCTGATGTACAATAACAACTTTATACAACTATTACACAACTTTAGGAAATGTTTGTTGTCCTACACTCTTGGGACCTCTCTATTGTTTGAGTTGTTTTCACAGGTCACACCTGACCAAACATGGACTGCAACCTGCAGAGTGCAACAGGTGGAGGCCACACATCTCACCTATACAGATTTCTGCAGAATGTCCTGATGTTTACTACATATTTTTGGTCTGTTTTTCATAAAATTGTGGTTTTCTGACAAATTAGTGGCAAATCATTAAAGACTGAAGTTAGACAATAACGACAGATATTTTATTTTCAGACTTCATACCCTTCTGATAATGCATGCTAATCCACGACCTGTTATGCTATCAACTTTCTATGTTTGTAAGAGCAATATTTAAAAATTGCCCCTATTATCTGGTCTTTGTCCCACTTTTCTGTATGGCTTTACCCAGACTTCTTGCTCTAAAGGGTTGAAAGATATGATGGTAGGCCTAACATAGCCAGATTGCTGTAAAGGGATATGCATCCACATACACATCCCCTCATAAAATTCCCTGTTTTGGGAATATAACTCCTACCTATGCAGTTGTACACACTACAGCACTACATATATATTGCATGCACCACAGAACCTATGTGCCTAGAGAGTGTCTAACGGTGCATCTAAGGTGAATAACACCAGCAGGCCCTGTAAAGTAATCCAATGGGGGGATGAACAAGGTAGAACAGGCCCTCAAAATGGTATAACAATCGCACACACAAGGCAACCACACTGCTGCAGGGAATATGCCTCACACACTCATACACATATACACTCAGAGAGTTGCCAGTTGTGAGATTAGAACCCCTATCTATCTACTTGTATATATTATAGTCCTTCATACTTATTGCATGCACCATGGAGCTCATGTGCCTGCAGAGTGTCTAATGGTGCATCTAAGATGAATGATATCAGTAGGCCGTGTAAAGTAATCCATTGGGGGGATTAACAAGGTGGAACAGGCCCTTAAGATGGTATAACAATTGTGCACACAAGACAGCAATACTGCTACAGGGTATATGCCTCACCCCCACACACAGTTGCCTGTTGTAAGGTTAGAGCCCCTACATATCTACTTGTATGTACCATAGTGCTAATTACTTATCACATGTGCCATGGAGCTTATGTGCTTGGAGAGTGTCTAACAGTGCATTTAAGGTGAATGACAGCAGCAGACCCTGTAAAGTAATCCAATATGGGGTTAACAGGTTGGAGCAGGCCTTAAAATGTATTAGCATTGCATACACATAGTCAAGACATACACACCACTGCAGGGAGATATATTTACACACACTGAGTTGACATTGCTAGGATTAGAACCCCTACTTATCTAGCTGTATATACTACAGTGCTACATACCTATTACATGTGCCACAGACCTTAGGTGCTTGAAAAGTGTCTAACAGTGCATCTAAGGTTGGTGTCATTAGCAGGCCCTGTAAAGTAGGCCAATGGAGGGGTTCACAGGTTGGCACAGGGTTTAAAAATTATTAGCATTGCACATACATAGGCAGGAACTACACACAGCTGCAGGGGGATATATTTACACACACACACACACACACACACACACACACACACACACACACACACACACACACACACACACACACACACACACACACACACACACACACACACACTCACTGAGTTGTCATTGCTGTGGTTAGAACCACTACCTATCAAGCTGTATACACTATAATGCTATGTATTTATTGTATGCACCACAGAGTTTATGCATTTGGATAGTGTCTGCCACTGCTGTTGGGGTGGATAACATCATTAGCTGTTGACAAGGAGGCCACTGTTGTGGAAGACACCAGTTACAGGGCCATAAAATGAGTGGCCATTGCACAGGCATAGGCCTGTTGGGTGTGGGCATTCTCCTGTATGTGGAATATATACACAGACACACACAAACAGTACCCAATGTGAGACTAGAACCCCTACCTACTATTACTCACTGTGGTGGATATTTATTCTTCACAACTTTTCTTTATAATTATTTTTAGAAAAGTGTATTGAAAATTTAATATTAATGATATACAAGTTTAATTAATCTTGTTTTTTGATAGGTTAATTGATTTATGAGTTTTAAGCTGAATGGGCATATATAAGTGTTGCTGTGTGTCATGTATTTTGTCTGATGAAGGCTGAGCATTATTGCAGCCGAAAGCGCTTACAGTAATAAACAGTCCGTGCCATTTTACCAGTTTGTTTCCACCTGGTAGTGTTTTAAGGTTTAGTAGGTAATTTTATTTCGTGTTTGTTATTACTCACTACTACTCACCATAGTATTTGCACTTGCCATTGGTTACAATTGGTGTACAAGTAGCTGCAGCACTGCATCACACTATGCCTCTGTCTCTCACCCCCTCACCCTCTGTCTGCCTCTCTATATATGATAAAGGTAAAGGGAAGTTCCCTTACCAAACTATAGTGCGGTCTCGGAGTTGGTATATTTAAAGAGCAGGGGGTGTGGGGGTGCAGGATGGCTTGCCCCCCTGCCTACAGATGTTAGTTTTGGGTTTGTTTTTTTTTTTTTTTTTTTTTACATATGTTCAAAGTTTTATAATTTTGAACATTTAATTCGATATTTTAATGTTCAAAGTTATAAAACTTCGAACATATGATATAGACCCATATATATATATATATATATATATATATATATATATATATATATATATATATATATATATATATATATATATGGGTCCCCTTCACATGGTCGACTTTTCATAAAGTCGACTTTCATATGGCCGAGACCATATGATCGACTTTTGAAAAGCTGACCATGGGAAACCGCTATCTCTGCACAGTACGTAATGGGAAAATTTCCCACTTCCGCACTGTAGTATGATCTCGCAATTTCATAGTTGGTATATTTAAGTTACAGAGGTGTGGGGGGGGCAGAGGTTAAGGTAAGTGTTTGTTGTTTGTTTATGTTCACTTTACATAGCCGGCATTCTGAAAGTCGATCATATGGTCTTGGCCATATGAAAGTCGACTTTCTGACATGTCGACCATGTAAAGTAGTATATATATGTGACCTATACATATATGTCTATATTAAACTCAACAGATTCAGATATATCTTATATGTGCCACATACAGATAGATAAGGGTAATTATTTCTGATGGGGATAGGGAGAGACCGTTCAGGTATACATAACTCTGTGTATGCACAGAGATATACAATGGATATAAAAAGTGTACACACCCATGTTAAAATGCCAGTTTTTTGTGATATAAAAAAATGAGATCACAATAAATCATTTCAAAACTTTTGGCACCTTTAATGTGACTTATAACCTGTACAATTCAATTGAAAAAAAAAAAAACAAATCTGTTAGGGGAAAAAATATAAAAAAATAAAAAACTTACAATATGCTGGTTGCATAAGTGTGCACATCCTTAAACTAATACTTTGTTGTGTGTGCACACCCTTAAACTAATACTTTGTTGAAGCACCTTTTGATTTAATTACAGCATTCAGTCTTCTTGGGTAGGAGTTTATCAGCATGGCACATCTTGCTTGACTTGGCAATATTTGCCCACTCTTCCTTGCAAAAGCACTCCAAATCTGTCAGATTGGGAGCGAATCTCTTGTGCACAGCCCTCTTTAGGTTACCCCACAGACTTTCTATTGGATTTAAGTCTGGGCTCTGGCTGGGGCATTCCAAAACTTTAATTTTCTTCTGGTGAAGCCATTCTTTTGTTGATTTGGATCAGTGGTGCACAATGTCCAGCCGTGGGGCCAAATCCACCCTCGATGCAACACCATGCAGCCCCCAGAGAGTAAACAAAAATGTTTGAAAATAGTAAAAAAATGCTATGCCTTCTGCAGTCATGCAAGCTTTCCAACACGTACCTAACTGACTGCAGTTGTGCACACCTCTAATTTTAGCTGCGGAAGAAACTATTCTTTGTTGTTTATAACTTGTAGTCTGTAAACAGTAGTAACTTTCTGCAAGTGTTTGTAATAAGTCATGGCTGCAAGCCAGAATAAAGTTAAACACAAAGTTGATGTAGAAAACAGACAATTTCATGACTGCAGTCTTAAGTAAAAATGCCAGTCACCTGTTGTACCTATTGTTAACTTGTAGTAACTTACTATGTTTTGAGGTGGCCCACAGATGCATTAAGAATTCGTGTAGTGACCCTCCCCACAAAAAAGTTGTGTACCACTGATTTAGATGTATGCTTGGGGTCATTGCCATGTTGAAAGGTGAAATTCCTCTTCATCTTCAGCTTTCTAGCAGATGCCTGAAGGTTTGGGGGCAAAAGTGACTGGTATTTGTTCACAATTCCTTCCACCTTGACTAAAGCCCTAGTTCCAGCTGAAGAAAAACAGCCCCAAAGTATGATACTGCCACCACCATACTTCACCGTGGGGATGGTGTTCTATTGGTGATGCGTAGTGTTGTTTTTGCACCAAATGTACCATTTGGAATTGTGACCAAAAAAGTACAACCTTTGGCTCATCAGATCTTAACACATTTTCCCACATGCTTTTGGGAGACTTGATGTACTGTTTTGCAAATTTTAGCTGGGCCTGAATGTCTTTCTGTGTAAGAAAAGGCTTCCATCTTTCAACTCTACCCCATAGTCCACACATATGGAGAATACGGGAGATTGTTGTCACATGTAGTACACAACCAGTACTTGCCAGAAATTCCTGCAGCTCCTTCAGTGTTGCTGTAGGTCTCTTGGCAGCTTCCCTGACCAGTTTTTGTCTTGTCTTTTCATCAGTTTTGGAGGGACATCCAGTTTTTTGCAATGTCACTGTTGTCCTATATTTTTTCCACTTTTTGATAACTGCCCCATATTTTCTCCACTTTTTGATAACTGTCTTCACTGTGCTCCATGGTAAATCCAATGCTGTGGAAATTTTTTTGCACCCTTCTCCTGACTGATACCATTCAACAATGAGATCACTTTGATGCTCTGTAAGCTCTCTGTGACCCATGGCTTTTGTTGTAGTAGGCAACTGAGTAAATGTCAGGAAAATCCTACTAGGACAGCTGAACTTTATTTGGGGTTAATCAGAGTCTCTTTAATTGATGGTAGGTGTGTACCCAAGAAGACTAAATGCTGTAATTAAAGCAAAAGGTGCTTCAATAAAGTATTAATTTAAGGCTGTGCACACAGAAGGGGTGGGGAGCTCTACCACCACATAAGGAGAAGATACCTTTTTCTAGACCTAATGGAGAAGATGTGATTACTCATGTCAGTTTACCAGATCTGGAACCTTCCATTCACAACCCTGTTATTCTTAACTCATCAGTACCGACCTCCAATTTTGTAATATCTGAAACAGATTCAAGAGAAGAGTCTAGTAGTACAGCCACTATGGGTGCAGAAACCGGCAACAGGAATGCTCTCCTAGCCCCCAATCTAGCAACTAGACTGAAAGAAGGGGCAATGCATGCACCGATAAATTGGCCCTTGCCGTTTTTTTCCAAATTCAACCATCACAGGACTCAAAGAACACAGAGTCAAGAACGGAAAAGGAAGAAGCTCACACTTTAATTGGATCTGAACCAAGTTTAGTAGTGAATCTTTCTAATAAGAGTTTAAGCCCTGATATGATTTCCTTGTTAGACAAGGGTCTGAGATTTATTCCAGCCTTACCATCTGATATTAGTGAATTTGTGCTGGATATCAGAATGTTTTGCAGGAACCTTGCATTAAAATGCATTTTTGGACAAGCTAATGACAGTAGACGGCTACCTTATACAAAATTGAGTAGCTTTGTTCCCCCTAATCCTCCACCAGTGGAGATGTTCTTGAGATTATGTGAAGATGAAATCTTCAAACTAAGGGGTAATACAACCAAAGGACAAGGACGTTTCTTCAATTTAACTACTAATGAAAATGAAATGCTGAAGCAGCTAAAGGAGACAGACAGCTTGGTCATCAAGCCTGCTGATAAGGGAGGATGTATAGTAGTGATGGAAGCCGTATGGTACAGGCATAAAATGCTCTCCATGCTGGATGATGAAAGAACGTATAAGAGATTAAGTTGCAGTGAAGCTATGACTAAGGTAGATCATTTTCGTAGCCATCTATATGATCTATTGATAGAGGCAAATATCTCACAAGAACTATATGAGTTCTTTGATTGCCCTAAACCTATGTTTCCATACATCACCCGACTCCCCAAAATTCACAAGGATCCAGTTGACCCACCCCTACGTCCCATAGTTTCTGGTAGGGGGTGGGTAACTGAACCTGTTTCCATGTACATGGAGAATGAATTAAAGAAGGCCCTGCTACTAGCAGGAACTGTATTAAAGGACTCCGGAGATTTTCTGGAAAAACTCTTTTTAGTTACTAAAGACCTCAAGAAATATGAAGATTTGTTACTAGTGACAATGGACATCAAGAGTTTGTTTACAGTGGGGGCGTGGCTAGGATGCTGAACTGATAGCTGCACTTCATTTCAGCTCTCTTACCTCAATACAATTCCTGACAGGAATTTTACAAAATAATATTTAATTTGAAGAAATTTTTATTACTAACTTATTTCTAATAACTCTGAGCATCTATAAGAAAAATTTTATTGTCAGAACTTGAATAATTCCTGTCAAATTAATTACTGGAAAATCAGCACCAATATCAGCTTTACAGCATGAGTCATCTAAGGAATACAGCACAAGACTCTTCTCTCAAAAAGGAACTGCAGTCTCTCATTACAAATATACAGGAACTTACAATAACAATCGACAAGATGGACAATAAAATAGATACTTTTAAAGAAAAGTGCTCACAACAACTGCAACAGCTTCAAGAAATGTTTACACAGCAGAAAGGACAGATATCACTTATTGAACAGTCATTAAGTGACATTGACACTAGAGTCCAAATAGAAGAACAACAAACTGAATTCTTACTTCAACAGAATACATATTTACTAGAAAAGCTTGATGATATGGAAAACCGAACAAGAAGAAATAATATTAGAATATATGGTCTACCAGAAAAATCTGAAGGGGACAATATGATAAACTTTCTTACCACCTGGATACCAGATGTAACAAAAATACCTGAAGCTCTTTCATATGGTATAGAACGGGCACATAGATCACTAGCAGCTTCTGGAAATGCTTCTTCTCCGGTAAGAACAAGCCGAGATCTATAATTGTGAGACTTTTTCTACACAAGATAAAGATCTTATATTAAGAAATGCTTGGGCAAATTCTCCCATCAAATACAATGATTCATTAATAAGATTTGACAATGATTATTCTACAAAGGTGGTTTCAAAAGAAAAGAATTTCTACCAATAAAAAAACCTTGAAGAAAAAGCAACTGAAAGTCCATCTTTTATTTCCAGCAAGACTGAAAGTTTTTCTACCAAATGGAATAAAAATCTTTGAAACAGTAGATTCAGCAATAAAATACCTTACCAACAACAACATCCTAACACATGAAGAATCTATGGACTGCACAATAAGTACACCGAAGAGAAATGCTGAAGTAAATAATTGGAAAACTGTTGAGCAAAAGAAAAAAAAACTAAAGGACAAATAATCTTACATATGTTATATTCTGTAAAAATCTAAATAATAATACTAACAACAAAAGAAAAGTTCTTACTGTCTTCAAGTTACACCAAAACAGGTACTGTTTTCAATTATATTTTAAATGTCAAAATTAGCATAAATGTAAATACATTTATCTCAAATCACATCAATATACTAAGCATAATTTAAACATTACTCTATTTTTCATTATTATCCATCTATTATTTTCATATTCTTAATCAGAGTAATCAATGCATAATAATGTTCCCAAATAGTTTATTTATTTATTTATTTACTTTCTCTCTTTGTGTTTTGTTGTTTTTATTTGTTCTCTTCTTTTTATAAAATCTTCATTAACTTATAATATTTTAATCAGTATATGGTTATATTGCTTAATAGGTATAGTAATGGCTGCTATATAACTTATTATCAGTTACATCCCTGACAGCATAACTTTTTATAAGTTAAAAGTGTCCCTGTTTGGATAAATGCTAATGCTGGGCAGAAATGTGTTGCTTTTGAAATGAAGTATTTCAGTTAGGATGTATCATAAGACTACTTTAAATAATCTTAAAAGATGTTCTGCCTTTGACCCATATGCACATACTGATATAGTCCAGTGAAAAATATGTTTTAAGTGATATTTTGAGGCTATAAGTCATGTGTGTTGTGGCTCCAGACATCCGGAGTTGAAAGATGCTTGTGACTAGCTTAGATATCCTGTTGTCTTTTCTTTTGTAGAGAAATAAGGCATAGCATGTTTAAAATGCAAAGTTTGACAGTTGTGAACACTACTCCATAAACTAGAGTGCTCGCATGCACACTACATGAGTTTGTCACCAAATAAGAGGAGGGAAAAGAAAAAAGAAAAAACACATACCTTTTCCCGCTTGGTTCTCGAGACAATTTAACAGCCACAAACATCACTAGAAACTTGAGTTACTTATTGCTTGTCGCATTTACTTGTGTACTCCATCCCCTGACTCTTTCTAATTGACATCTAGTCAGAAAATAAGCTAGGTTCATATTTAAAGATACAGAAACCTAAATTCCTTCTAAGGAAACATAAATAATATAAAAGATTCATATAAATATACACAGATATTTATTTTTGAAGCACTTTCAGTTTATGGCTACTGATGTCTTCTAGCACCTTGATAGATAAGGACATATATCTGCTTGTCTTTCTATCAGTTTAGATTTCCACACATTTTAGCTATCCCTTACTATGTTTTATACAGCAGAGTTTAAAAGCAGAAATTAATCATCAGCAAATAAAATCACTGCTGTTTTATAAATTCTCTAAAGAAACTAGTAAATGTCAAGCAACTGACAGGTTTGTTTTGGGGAGGGTTGCCATTTCCCACGCTGGTGCTCCTGCAGAATACTACTGATGTCCTGCTGCCAAGGTATGCCCTCGGGTGGGCAGGTGGGATGCAACAAGAAGGTTGGATGTGCATTTGGCAAATCAAACATTTAGATGGCAGTATGGTATACTAGATGGAGAAAGTGGAAGCAATGATTGTATAGGCAACTATAATGAGTAACATAACAACAGTGGATTTGACCCAGTGTGTCAATTATACAATGTTTATATCCCATGTGGCTTTGGGCTTTGTCAAAGCATGTGTGTTCTACACACATATTGTGTTGGATCTGATTTGAGTGGAAGGGGAGAGGCTTAGCCCACACCCTAATTTGTTACTGGGTTGCCATGCATTATGGGCATGCATTGTGGCAGGTACTCAACGGGCTATCCATCCTTAGATGGCTCATGCTGTTCCCGTTTGCTCATCTGAATGGTGACTGCGGCTGTGCTCTTCTTGTTATGTTGCCTGGCTGTGGCTTCACCCTTCTTATAATATTGCCTGGCTTTTTACATTATCAAGAATGACACAATACTAGTGTATGAGGGTATATCATGTTACTGTTAGTGTGGACAAGGATGCTTGACAATGCAACTATGATTCTTGGACCTTTCTGCAGACGGGTGTGTTGTCTGGCAGTTGAGAGCCTGGTTGTTCCTGATCAGCGGACCTGTATTTTTGTGTTCCAATGTGACTGCATGAAAGGATGCCAGTATTGGTCTGCAAGTTTGATGGGCAGTAGATTCGTTGGGGATTGATTTGAGGAGACACTTGTATTATGGCTGGGGCACTTGACATTTGATAAATGTATCCTCTCAATGATGCGTTCTGTCTGGTCATTGGCTGTAAAACAGCTTTTCTGAGAAATATTGTTGTGGTGCCAGTTAATGATTTGGAATAATGTTTCTATATACAGTCGTGAAGCAATTGCCAGGATAAAATGGTACTCTTGCAGTGCATGGATCATCGTGGCTGTCCTCCGATGTTGGAGGAAAAACAAGCTTCTTGGACACCTTTTTGACGTGGTAAAGGTGTTACCCCATGGTTTGAATACGTTTTGTCTATTTGCTGCAAAATGGGTTGGGAATTTTGGCCTGTAATATTTTCGTACATGATGGTTTGAATCTTGGCAGCTTCCATTGTTTTGATGTGTTCTCCAGTATACTTTTGTTCAGTCGTAGGATTGAATTACTGGTGTTGAGTAGGTCAGGATTGTATCTCCAGCACTTGTTGTCAGCAGATAGACTCACTGGTTGGGTGTCAGTCTAAGCTGTGGGAGTTGATGTGTGATATACATAGATGTTTGCTTTGAGGGTGTGGTCAAGTGCGCTGCAGTTTTACCTCTGTACTGTGTCAGTTTTCATTGTGCAGGGTCCCTCTGAGGGTTGATGGAAGTGTTGGCAACAAGACACTCAATCAGGTAACAACATTATGAGTGGTCTCTTGGATAAGGGAGCTGTCTAAATTGTGATCTTGTTCTCTCCAGCCATGGGAATTGTCTTTGAAAAGCTGAAAAATGCAATCAGAGGAACATATTTAATGTCTACTAAAGAAATATTAATATACTTATACATTGTATCGCATTTCAGTTTATGTTAAATATGAAATATGATGTGGTTTCAGAACTATTCATGTTTTTATTCCAATATGACTTTGCAAATATTAATTTAAACACTGGTTTCGGACTTGAGTAGTCTAAAACAATTGCACAACAATGGTACTGTATTATACAGTAATGTCAGTAAATAGTTTTCAACAGATGTATGAAATATACAGTTATAGATTTTAACATGATGTTTATTAATACCCTAAATTATTTTGAAATGATACTACCTTAATCTAAATATTTGTACCTTTTGAAACCTGCTTAGAAGTAAGTATTATTGAATTACAATAAGATGAGTAAAGAATATATGTATATATTTTAGCTGATTAGATTATCTTAATATATTATTCAATTATCTTTATTTAAAACTAAGAGGATAAGAGAAACTGATCCAAATATTATTTGTGAGGGTAGAAAGTTTGTTTGGTTAGATTCACTAACCAAACAAAGAGGTATATTACCTCATAGCAATAGGGAATGGTTTTAAGGTTAAGAATTACAAGTTTGGAAGTTCTTTGTTTTTTTTTATTCTATCACTTTGGTGTCACTCAGAAACATGCAAAAATCATACAAGAAAAACTTTTTGAATTCTGTATCCAAGATGGAACTAAGAATAAACAATATTTACATAAACTCACACATAAAACAAACTCAAAACTAGGAAATGAAATGTTTATCCATAAATGTTAATGGTCTAAATAATAGTAATAAAAGGAGAAGCCTATTCAAGTACATAAACTTACATAAACCACAAATAGTCTTTTTACAAGAGACACACTTATTAGATAGAGATATAAACAACTTAAATATTAATAATTACACAGTACTAATAAACTCTCAATACAAAACAAAAAAAGAGGAGTAGCTATACTACTGCAACTCAACTATAACACCTAAAATAATTACTACTCATCAAGATACATCAGGTATGTTTTGTCTAGTTTCAATAGAGTTAAATAAGAGAATCTATACGTTAGTAAATCTATATTGGATCCCAGGACTAGGATTAAAAACAGTTAAACAGCATTTTGAAGAGATAATTCATTTAACTAAGGGTAGCCTGATATTGGCAGGAGACTTCAACTGTATAATGAATGAAAAAGATACAGATTCTAAATCCAAAAGAAGAAAACAACCTATCTCTAAAGCACTATCAAAATTTATAGATACATTGTATTTAAAAGATATAAATGAATTTGCAGAACCAGACTCACTAATCTTCACATTTTATTCTCATAGATATAAAACTAACTCTAGAATTGATAGAATATATGTTGCCAATGACCTAATAACAAAAATTGACAAAGTCAAAATCATAAATTGTCCTTTATCTGATCATAATGCCATAGTCTTTGAGATAGAGCTTACACCATTTTATTCAAATCCCATTACTAGGATACCTTCCTATATCACAAAATTGAGAGATTTCAAAGAATTTTATGAAGAAACAATCAAAAACTTTCTAGAAATAAATTACACAGAAGATATTTCAGAAATATATGTCTGGGATTCATTAAAAGCAGTTACATATGGGAAGATATTATCCTGGTACATAAATAAAAGGAAGTTATGGAATAAAGATATGCTAGACTTACAAAACAAAGCAGATAAATTGAAACTGGAAATACAAAGGGTAATGCTACTCAAGTTCAAGAACTTACACAAATCAATAAGAAGTATACAGAATTGCTACACCATAAGATTATGATTAACTTAGAAAAGATAAAAATAAACTCATACTCTACTAATTCAGCACACCTGAGATACTTAACTAATAGAACAAAAAAAAATTAAATCTAAGCAAATAAAAGAAATATTTATTCCCAATACTAACAAAAGAGTTACGGAACTAAATGATATTTTAGAAGCATTCAGACTCAATTTAACATTGATAATTCCATAAATACTCAAGATACATCTACTAAGGATATAAAAAATACTTAGAAAACAATATTCATATTAAATTAACACAAGAACAAATAGACATTATAAACAAACCAATCAATATGACAGAATTAAAATCACAAATTAAAAAGCTCAAGACAAATAAAGCACCTGGCCCAGACAATATGCTACCAGAAATGTATAAATTAATACCCAATCAAGCCATATCTTTATTATTAAAAGTATATGATATAGCCAATAAAGATTTGAATATACCACCCTCTTGGAAATATTCATTGATATCCCCAATTATCAAACCAGATAAAGATGAAAAACAGTGTTCCTCATATAGGCCAATATCATTACTCAATATAGACTACAAGATGTTTATGGCTATATACAGATAGGATCAAACACTTTCTTCCTTTCTTAATTCACAAAGATCAAACAGGTTTTATTAAAGGAAGAAATACTTCAGATAATATTAAAAGAATACTAACATTAATAGATTATAGCAAACATAAAGTCCTAAATTTAAATGTAATCTCATTAGATATTAATAAAGCTTTTGATTCGGTTAACTGGAACTTTCTTTCACTAGTTTTAAAAGAATATAACTTTCCTTCTAATTGTAATAATCTTATCCAAATACTATATGAAAAATCTACTGCATATGTTAAACTGGGATCATATAGATCAGGCCCTATAAGAATAAAAAGGGAACTAAACAAGGTTGCCCTTTATCACCATTGTTATTTGCATTACTCATAGAACCCTTTGCAAATCAAATCAGATCAAACAATAACATAAAGGGCATTTGTATTAATAAAATGTTAAACCTTAAAATCCAACTCTTTGCTGATGACATACTATTAACTCTCTCAGATGCAAATGAGTCTTTGAATGCTCTATTTAACTCCATGAATAAATTTCAAAATATTTCAGGCTTAAAATTTAATGAAAACAAAACTAAAATTATGCCCTGTAATTGTAAAAAAAAAATAATATAAACAAAAGATTTTCCAAATATATAGTAACAGAAAGTAAATTATTATATCTGGGAATAAATCTACTCAATGAATTAACAGATTCTCTAATATTTAACTATAATAAAATACTAGACAAAATAGAACAAACAATTGGTTACTGGAATAAATATATCTTTTCAACAGCAGACAGATTATATCTTATTAAAATAAACATATTTCCCAAAATATTATACTTAATACAAAATTTTTCATTGCCACCTCCCAAATATATTATTCAAAGATACAATAAACTAATTTTAAATTTTCTATGGTTTCCAAATAAACCCGTATAGCCTTAAATAAACATTTGCCAGATTGGGAAGATGGTGGAATTAATTTACGGATATTGATTTATATATTACCTCATCTGTTATTAAAAACATAACACTATGGTTAAATAATTCATACACACCTATATGGAAACAAGCCCATGAGCAGATTTACATAGAAATCAATTATAATCACATACAAGACAACTTAACAGTAATACCATCACCCCTTATATGGATGTTAAAAGATTATTTTTAGGGAAAAGGAATAATATTAATAAATTGCCATCAAACTATGTAAGCTCTACACTTTCAGTGTTCAGAACATATATAAACAAAATACCAAATATTAATTCTTGGATTTTTCTTATTTTCCTATAGCTTTTACACCAAATATTCTAGATACATTCCAAATATCTAAAATAAATATACTTAAAGAAGAAACATTACTCTTTTGGCATCAACTTATAGAGAAAGGGAAAATTCTAACAAAGGAACAGATAATTTATAATTATAATATAAATAAAGACAATTGGCTGTTTTACAAAATCTAAGGCATTTTCTTATAAATAAAATAGAACAAATGCAACCTTCAGTTAGACATGAAGCCCCAAAACTCATTGAATACCTTATTCTTATCACAAAACAGCCTTATCAGGGTACAGGTTATTTGTCTAATATCTATAAAATTGTTAAAAAACAAAAACTATCATGAAAAATCATACTGGGATTATTATACTTTAATAAACACCCATCCTCCAGTTGAAGAAGAAAAAGTAATATTCTAAAATCTTCCAAATTTTCTACATTATCAAAATACTGGCAATTATTCACTTGGAGATATCTACACAGAAGTTTCTATACACCACATAGGTTAGCCAAAATGTATTCTATTGAAGATCAATGTTGGAGATGCCATACCAAGATAAAAGCAGATTGGCAGCATGTTTTTTATGAATGTATATGTCTCAATATGTACTGGAAATCCATGAATTATTTTTTTCAGACTGTTTATAATGATAATTTTCAATTAACAAAGTCTTTAATTTTATTCAACTCTCCTATTCCAAACTGTGTACCAAAAAAAGACACTAAAATCCTATGGTCACTATTGGCAATTTCACGTAAAATCATAACTATACACTGGAAAAATGAGGCTTCGCCTACGTTCAAGGAATTTGAGACTTTAACAACAACAGTTGCTCACATGGAAATATTAACAGTGAAGAACAGAACTAAAAGATCTACTTCTTACTATTACTCTTGGATGAAAGTACTGGAAATACTTGAAAATATCGAAGAAGAGATATCATCTTATGTTTCTAACTTTATATAATATAGAATTTCAATGTTATTTGCATAGACACCACTGTAAATAGTTATATAATGGTTTGAAGTTAGTAATGTTTTAGAATTGTAAATATGTTATTTATCTTTATTTCATGTAATGTTTAAGACATCTTATTTGAAATAATAAAAAAAAATATTTAGTGAAAAAAGAGTTTGTTTACAGTGATTCCGAATGACTATGGTCTAGAGGCAATAAGATCTTTCCTAGCAAGGAACAGTATGGAAGTAGAGCCAATATGTTCCTTGCTGGAACTTGTATTGGAAAATAACATATTTATGTATGGGAATTCTTTCTATTTGCAGACATGGGGAGTGGCTATGGGCACCCCATGTGCAAATAGTTACTCTAATTTGGTTCTGGCTGAGCGGGAACATAATGAACTGAAACCCAGCACTTGGAAACAATATCTAGTGTACTACGGCCATTTTGTGGATGATGTCTTTATCCTTTGGAGAGGCAGCTCTACACAATTGGACCTTTTTGTCAACTTTATCAACAAGAGTACTGATTTTCTAGAGTCTGTGGTTAAACATTCTTCGGAGACCATAGAATTTCTGGATGTAAAGATTCATCTGCATTCTGATAGAGGTATCAGTACAGGAATTCATAAAAAAGAAACCTGGAGAAATCATTATCTGCATAGGGGGAGTATGCACCCGGGACATATTTGTGATAACATCTTTGAGAATCAGATCTTAAGAACCTCAAGATTATGTACTGAGAATGAAGACTTTGTAGCAGAACAGAGAAATATTGAGACACATTTAAGTAAAAGATCCTATAAAAGAAAGAATCTAAGATTGAAGCATGATCCACAGGAATTAAGGAGAGGAAAGGGACGTCCCTACTTCTCTGAATCCACATCGAGTCATCATGAGAGCCTGGATCTTAAAACTCAATCACAGCAACTTAAATGTTTGGTAACATTCACTGCTGACAATAAGCAAGTATGTGAAGTTATTAGGAAGTTTTGGCCGGTATTGACAACTGTTGACAAAATAAGAGACATTGTAGGTGAACAGCCCAGATTCCTATACAAGAATAAGAAGAATTTGAAATGTCTCATTTGCAACAAAGATGGATTTGAAAGAAATAGGCCCAATTCTAATAGAAAGGGCACTTTCAAGTGCTTAAGATGCAAAGCTTGCAACTCCATTGACAGCTCCAATGTTTTTGTACATCCATACTCCAGGCAACAGTACAGTTTTAATGTCTATGCTGATTGTACTAGTTCCCACATCATATACTTAGCGACTTGCTGCCAATGTAGTGCTTTCTATGTTGGCAAAACAGATCAGCGTCTTAAGGAACGTATCCTCAGACATTTGAGGAACATCAAACAGAAAGATCCCAATAATGCCTTAGCAGCCCACGTAGCACAGTATCCTTCTCATTACTTTGTATTTAAGGCCATAGAGGCAGTCTGTCAGGCCACAAGAGGAGGTGATGTTCATAATCGCACAGAGCTAAGGGAAACATGCTGGATAATTAAAGAGCAAACAGATCACCAGGCTTGAATACTACTGTGCCATTAAAACCTGCACTTAAGAATAGAAGGAATATGATTAGCAAGTTTACTTGAATGTTGCTTCATTCATATAATGTATTCACATCCATAGCTATTAGTTTTCTCATATACAATCCTATAGTAAAGAGAAGCACTGCCCCTTTAATTACAATGAAGGAAATTATACCTCTCTGCTAGCTGGCCTCCTTTTGGTTTGCAACAAGGGCGTGTCAGAGAACTAAATGAGGAATGGCTGTGATGCCTTATAAATACAAAAGCTGAACAGTCCTTTTTATACGATCTGAGGACGGCTTATTTGCCGAAAGTGCTTATCGGAAGACTGAGGACTGCTTATTTTATGTTATATTCTTTTTATTAAAGTTTTGATTTTACTATTAAGTTTTACTGCCATGGTGGACATCAGGAGTTTTTAGTAGTGTTGGCATTTTTAACAGGGGTGCGTACACTTTTTATATCCACTGTACGGACATCACAGTTCTATAGTCAAATGTGGGTTCAGACATGGGCTGAAATTAGTTGTGTAGGAGCATGCCCAGTATGACCATCATTAATTACAGTGGGACTCCAGGCAAGAACTACCTGTACTCCATTCCAGGACTTTTTGTGCTACAGCCAGTTGTCTGCTGGACCTGGTGGAACAGTCTAGCACCTCCCTTATATACTGCCTGAGGGATTTCCTAGCTTTGTGCTGTCTGTAATATCTGACCCATATGTAGGGTGTGTACAGCGTGTATTGGGCTGAACAAAGTTTTGCATCATATGTCTGGTAAATTTTACATAGCACTGTGATTGCTTGGTATGTCAGTGGCAGATCATTATAGATTGATGTGAGGAAATGCTGACAGACATTTGGGTTACTGACTCCATACACTGCAGGGAACCTATGATACTACATGAACTGTAGTATTCTGCACTTTCTACATTAGTCTGGCCAGTAGTTCCGCCTTCCCCTTATATGTGGGCCTTTGTCCTGCCCTGCTCTAGTTCCTGGCTTTGTCCACAGTTGCTGCTCTATGTAGTTGTAGGCATGCTGTGACTGGGGTAAGAGATGTAACACCACACACAGGGTTATGGACTTTGACAGTATCTGTTTTGCAAGTTGTCCAGCATAGTGCCCCATACATCTGCTTTGGTCCTCAGACATTTTGTCTTGTACTGTTATTATAAGGCTACTTGTTGTCCAAACCTTTCATGCTCTTACAGCCATTAATGTGGACATAGTCATATATAACAGTGGGACATCATGGGGACAGGATTTTAATATTGCTCTTACAAACCTAGATGGTTGGTAGAATGATTTTGTATTAGCATGCATTTTCCAATGGGTATGAAGTCTGCATCTCACCTGTCTGTTATTAGTTTCTCACAGCAACCTTTAGTCATTTGCCAATAGTTTGCCAGAAAACTGCAAATGTTATGACAAAGTGAACAGATGTATGAGCCATAAATGTGAACATTCTGTTAAACTCTGTACATTTGTGAGGTATGGATGGTGCCCAATGGCTTGTTGTAAGTACTGACACAGTTACGTGACAGCCTTTATATCCTGCTCATACACTGACTTGTTACAACCTGCTGTTCTACTAGCCACCGTCTAGGTTACTGAGGGCTGTGTAGTGTCTATATCCATGGCCCCCTGTCCCTCTATTGTGTTTGTCTTTGTCAAGTTTTCTTGCAGTAAGAAATGCTGACATATGGACAGTCTGTAGAACTCCTACCATAGGTGTAGCTCACATGCAAAACAGTAGGTGCAGCAAGACTCGAACCATGTACCCAATCAACAAATGTAATGTACTTACCCACTAAGCCACAACAGCCACCAGACAGTGCAGTTTACGTCCAGACACTATCAACCACAGGCGAGCATAGCACTTTGACCCCTGCATAATGGGGAAATGGTACGTCACCAGGTTGATTGAGTCAGCCCAGGGATTGTGTGGTCTGCTGCTATTACCTTGCAAACATACTGTGACTGCAGTTGTACGGGGACACAGTTGTGTTGGGGTTAGGTGACTCTAGCATTGATAGTCAAGCATCTGTCCTGTGACCCCACTGTATGTCATATGGGTTTTGCTGGCTTGGGGCATACTGCATATTAAGGGTCAGCCAGTATTGGATGGAGAGTTCCTGTTGTCCCACTCAGCTATCAGTTGTCTGCAGCTATCACAGTAGCCCACTCTATTCCCTTGCATACATGCGGCAGGTCCATACATATGCTACCACAGTCTACTACCCCATTAATTTGTTGAAAAGAAGAGTGAGTTACCTTGTGCCATCATTGGTTGAGATAGTGCTTCAGGGATGTCTCTGTCTGAAGCATGCCATACACAGCCAATACATGGTAAGGTACATGTTGTGTGGTGTGGCTTTCATCCTTTTTACTATGTATGTATGTGAGTTGGAATGAGGTGTCAGTCCCTAGGTCCCTAGATTGTCAGTACATGTGCTATGCATTGGTTCTTTGCCTAGACCAGGGCATACTGCGCAAGCCAACAGCTACCTTGAGGGATAGGCTCAGGGCGTTCCTCCTCCGAGTTCCCCTTGTGGCTATGGGTACCTTTTTACTGGTGGGGGGCTGTGTGTCCCTTCCTGTGGTGTTCCTGCTGCAGTTGTTTCCACAGGATCATATTGTGTTGCATGGCACATACTGTGAACATGTGTGCACGTGTGGCTGGAGAGTAGTGGAGGGCTCCACCAGATATATCAAGGCAGTGAAACCGTGACTTGAGCAGCCCAAACACAAGCGCTATGATGTTCCTAGTTTGTGTGTGTGCCTCATTATAGCACTCTTCAGTAGGTGTGTATGCATTTCTGATGGGTGTCATCATCCATGGTTCTAGTGCATAGCCAGCATTGCCCATTAGATGGCTGTATAGGATGTCCCCCCTGGCAAATGTCTGGAACAGCTGTGAGGTGTGCCAGATATGGGAGTCGCGATAGCTGCCAGGGTTGCCAGCACACACCTTCATGCTAATGCCCTGGGCATTGCATATGACCTGGCAGTTGATGGAGTGACACCCCTTGTGGTTAAAATAGACCCTACCCTCTTCCCAGGGTGATGCTTTGATGTACATGTGTGCAGTCTATGGCACCCAGTACCTCAGGGTAGTGTGCTACATGGTGGAAGAGACGCATATTGCTGACCCTCTCCTCAGGGTTGCTGGGTAAATAAATGTGCTCACTGGCATGTTCTTGCATGCCATCCAGGAACTGATGGAGTACCCCGGATGCAGATGCCTGTGAGATCCCCATTATATCCACAGTTGGTCTTTGAAAAGTACCTGTAGCTAATATTCTAAAGGCTACATATACATTTATTTTTACTGGGATGGGTTCCCCTATGTTGGTTCTGGGTCTGAATTGAGGGTGGCAGAGCTCGGTGAGTTCTTGTAGTATGTCCCTGTCCACCCTGTAGCATTCTACAATCTCCAGCTCATGTAGCCCCTGGAAGGTCACCCTGGGCCTGAACACACTTCTCCTTCTCAGTCTGGGCCTATTGTCTGCATCATCATCATCACTGGCCTCAGCCTGTAGTGCATACAGATGCAGCAGAGCAGCAGCCCATAGCATTTTTTCTGTTAAATTCCCAAGTGTGTACTCAAATGGTGCAGAGAATGTGGAAAAATCAGATTGCAGGGAGTATGCATACTTTATAGTGGTGTGCTGCAGTTGCACCCTGTGTGATTGGTTCATTATGTTGCATTCCACCTAATAGGTATAGCATTGGTGGTTTGACTGAGTCAGTGTATGTTGAACAGGGCTTATCAGTCATTTCTACCTGACTGGCTTTCCCAAACATTTTTTTCCTATTTCTTTCACTGCTAAGGAGTGTGGCATGCCGTGCAAACCAGTGGTGCTAGTGTAAACAATGCTCAGCAGTTTTGACACTTCCACAACCATGGCCACGCTCAGCTTTTCTTAAACTACCTAAAACATGCTCAGCAGCATCAGACACACCCCTCTGCTTAGCTGTGCTCAGCTGAGTGCAAACAGGCGCCACTGAGCTCCAATCCACTTTACCATACTGTGACACACACCCTTTTAATATCATCTCCCTGTTCTACCACTGCCTTCATGGTTCTAGCCTGACCATGAGTTGTATCTGCGGACACTGTAGCCCTTTTTGCTATTCAGTAAACCCAGCTCATTTACATACAGCTAATTGAGTATACCCTGGATACTGCACTACTCCAAGGCCTTCCTCCATAGCAACCACTTACACCTGCCATTGTAATACTCTATACCCTGGGCACTATAATGCATTATATTGCCAAATGTGTACTTTTGACATTTTTCCTCCTTTTTTTCCTCATAACGGCATGTTTGCATGGTGTAGAGTGTTGTGCAAACATAATTTATGTATTAAAAAAATTATTAATTTTTAATGCTTTGGATTGCTTTCAGGACTCACTGACTGGCCATAGTTGGCCATTTTTGTGCCTATGGTAGGATATCCACCCTTTTTCCTAGTCTTTTACAGCCCCTTTGTGATTTTTGCAGTCCGGTACACAGTTTGTATCCCTGTATATTTTTTCCACCAACACGGCACCTACACGGGTGCCTTTCTACTTACTGGATTACAAATCAACCTCATTTGCATGGTTTTCACCAGCTTATGAGGTGATTTGCATTCAGCAGACACCTCTGTGTCAGCATGCTCGTGCACACCCCTCATGCCTGTTTCCAGGATCGCTCATCAGCCATGTTCCGTGTTCAGGCTGTAACACCATTCCTACAAGGAGAATCGCTTTGTGTAGGATTTATTGAATTCCACCCAAAATTTATTTTCTTTGGTAATCAAAAGATATAAAACAAATTAAAAAATATCCATTGAATTGCAACTATCTCTGCAAACTGAATATGATGTTTCCATCAAATGTATTTAAACTATCACTTAGCTCATTTCATGACCAGCAATAATATAAGTGAAAATAAACTGTTCAAAACATTATTTGTTAAATGGTAGGTCTACATATTAAGATATACGTTTCAAATGAATATTTTCTGATTCTGTGGACAGTTAAGATTCCATTAAATTCCAAAAGCCATACATATCTTTTATGTTGCTTTTGTTAACAGTCCATAAAAGTAATTAAAATTGAAATATGCCATGTATGGTTGAAGGTCACTCTTGGTTTCCCCAAGCATGATATAATTTTTTATAAAGGTGAAACTCAAACGACCAAATGTACATGTATAGTACTTTAATATTATTTGTAGTTTGCTAACTTATTAGAATTAATTTTATGTTTCTGTATGATGACGTAGTTCAAGTGTGACTGTAAATGCAGTTTGGAACAAACTAATTTGTCCAGAGATGCTTTAAAGATTTATGGTGAGTAAGTGTGTTGGGGGGGGGGTGATGAACAGGTGCAGAGGTGATGGATAGACTAGTTATATTTAATGAGAACAGAGAAAGGATTATGGTGGGGAATCAGGCAAGGAAGGGTTAAGGGGAAGGGTGTCAGAAAGGAAGTGAGGTAGGTGTAAGGAAAAACTAACATAGTTTTATGTAACAGCTGTAGGGTGGGGGAGATCAGATAATTACTGCTGAAAGTGCTATGTCCGAGATGACCAGTAGGTACTTCTGGGAGCAGGTAGGCCTTAGGTTAACAATGATGTGTATGCTGGAGGTGGGCCAGTGTCTTATTATTATTATTATTATTATTATTATTATTATTATTATTATTATTATTATTATTATTATTATTTCCTAAGTGTTCTTTAGGAGTTCCTGCTTGTAGTGTGTTAGTTACAGATTAGAATTAGATAGGGATTAGATATGTCTTGTTTGGATGGCAGTAATAGGCTGGGAGTAGATAAAGCCTCAGGATTAAATGAGAGCTTTACATTTTTAATGTTTTTAAGAATTGCGTGTCATGAATACATGTATATTTGAGATTATAAAATGTGGCTGGGGTAATTGGCTTGGGTTGTAGTACTAGTCCACGGTGCTGAGTGTTGGCTTGTTTGCCTTCATGGTTCTTTGCATTCTGGTCAGTTGTGGTTTTTTTTTTTTTTTGGTGGGGTAGTGTGGTACAGATCCAAATGCTCTATGTTGCAGTGTGTATCTACTGGTATCGACTCATTTGTTATTGACTTTTCATTTTAGTTGTGAGCGTCAGTGGTGGTGGAACAGCAATGGTGGTGCTTTGTGACTGGGATGGTTCTTAGATGATGATTGCATGGGTTCACAGGCTGTGAGGCACCTGCAAGCAATGGCCATTCGATGAGTATGGGAGGTATGGCATTAACAGCCATGGGTGAAGGTAGGGATGGGGGCCTTGTTTATATATTGTCTCCAAAAGCAGTTCTGTCAAGAAATTAATTTCTTGTATGAAGTCATCTTGTGTAGATGTTAACCTTGTAAACAAAAGAATGCATACAGAAATACAATAATGCATACAATAAATAAACTTGTTACAGACTAAGGTGGGATTATGCACTTTGCTAAATTCAACTTTGCTGTGATATTGTAATTGGTATGTTTGTGTAATGTGTGTTGGGTTAATGCATGAACATGTAGTTCATCAGTGCAGTCTCTGGTACCCCAAGCAATGTGCTCCATTGGCCATTGGAGCATTAAAAAAAATGCAAACACAGAGGAACTGGTCATTGGTAAAGGAAAGCCAATGAGTTGCACTTAATAAACAAAGGAGACTACTGTAAAGTTATAGGCTTCTTTTATTTCAAGTAGAGATTTGG
This sequence comes from Protopterus annectens, assembly GCF_019279795.1. Lineage (NCBI taxonomy): Eukaryota > Metazoa > Chordata > Ceratodontiformes > Protopteridae > Protopterus > Protopterus annectens. Next base: position 916,158,560 of record NC_056732.1, read on the forward strand.
GAGAGTGGTTAAGATTTTAACTTCATATCCTTAAGGTACAGGGTTTGAGTTTGATATTTAGAAATATATATTAGGTTCATAGGTGTTTACTAGGCTAATGGCCCTGGAGCCTTTACAAGCCTAGCCCATAGGATTACCCTGGCATCGTGCCACCCGACCTTACTTCCCAGTGCCTCTGACGAGTAGAGCCACTGGAGTGATCCCCGGGGTGAATTTTCTATTTCCCATTCACTCATCAAGATTTATCTTGAAGAGGGCCAGTGAGGTACTCTGTTTGACATGTATGGGAAGTGTATTCCATACCATGGGCAGTCCCTGGGTTATGAACTTGTCCCACCAGCATGTTCTATTGATTATGGTAATGAGGTAGAGGTCTCTGGACCGTGTGGTGCGGAGGGATTGGGATTACTTTAGATGTAGCATTTCTAACAGAGCTGGGTCTGACATGGCTTTGTAAGTCAAGCAGAGATCGCCTCTAAGTAGTTGATATGAGACAGAATAGCTGGGAGTTTTTTTGAGTCTGTTCATATAGGACAAGTGTTTAAGGCCTAGGATCCTCTTTATGAGGTACTTTTGTGGCCTCTCCAGTTGTTGCAGGTGTCTAGTGTGGTACATTCTAAATGGGGCATTGTACTCGATGACTGGCCTAATGAGGGAAGAGTAGAGGGAGATAATGACCTCTTCCTTCCTGGAGCCAAAACCCTTAGTTATGAGATGTGCCACATAGAAGGACTTTCTGACCACAGTGGTAATGTGGTGGTCAAAAGAGAGGTTGCTGTCAACCTGTGTTCCCAGATTACTTATAACACCTTCTGTGTTCAGTGGACTACCATCGCTGTGGCAATTCATGGAAACCAGGTTTTTCCCAAAGGAGATGACGACACATTTTTTGGCATTGAACATAAGGTCATGGTTCTCACACCAATTGTTGGTCTCAGTGAGGCCTTTCTGTAGGATGTCAACATTACTTGGGGAGTTAATAATAGCTCCCAACTTGCAATCGTCTGTGAACTTTGTCAGTCAGAGTCCCTTCGTGTTGGTCTGGACTTCAGAGAAGTAGATACCAAGGAGGAGAGGACCCAGGACCGAACCCTGTGGGACTCCACTCATTACTGGTCAGCAGTCTGACTTATAGTCAGCTACTTTCACACTGTAGGTTCTATCCGTGACCCAGCTTGTAACCCACCTAGTGATATATGGGTTGATGCCTAGTGAGTTTTTTTATGATTTCTGAGTGGGGAGTGGTATAAAAGACCTTGGCCAGATCAAGGTAGGCTGTATGAACCAGCTTGCCTTGATCCACAACTCTGGTGACTGATTCAAAGAAGTCGACCAGGTTGAGCAGGCATGATCTACCCTTCACAAAACCAAACTGTGTGGGATCCAGAGTTTGGAGATTCCCTATATCCTTGTTTATTTAGTCCATGATGATGCGTTCCATAGCTTTGCATATCAGACTCATCAGGCTAATAGGGCGATAGTTCCCAGGATCTGTAATCACTCCTCCTTTGTGGAGAGGGATGACTGTAGCAGTAGGCCATTCAGTAGGGACAAAGCCTGAGGTGAGGCAGTGGTTGAACAGGGCACACAGGTGAGGTGCCAGTTCACTCTGTAGTTCATGTAGAACACAGCCAGGGATATTGTCAGGTCCCATAGAAACTGTATTCTTGGCCTTGGACAGTGCTGTTTTAACATGTGCATCAGTAATACTGGGTACCTGGCAAACTACTGGTATTTTGATTGGTCCTTTGGGGGGGAGAGGGGTGAAGTTGGCACTGAATCTGTTGGCCAGTATATTGGCAATATCTGTTGGCTCATTATAGGAGGTACCATTGTGCAGTAGCTCAGAGCAAATATGGGTGTTGCCATGGAGATTCTTTACATAACTATAGAAGGCCTTGTGGTTGTCTTTACTATTTGCTACAATCCTGTTTTCATAGCTAACTTAAGAGGATTTGATAAGGGATCTCAACTTTTTGTTGAGGCTGATAAGGGAGTTTTTCCAGTCTTGGGACTTCACCTTATTCCGCATCAGTTTCCTCCTTCTGTTGTAGAGTTTGTTTATGGCAGGGGACCACCAGATTGCCTTCCTTTTTTTGGAGGAGAACATCTTGGTTCTATTGGGTATGGTGAGATCCATGCATGTGTGTACATGTTCGTACAGTGCATTGGTGTATGATTCAGTGATCATGCAACTATTCTCTAGTTGCATGGATGCTGTGAAGTTAGCCACCTCTGTTTTTAGGAGCCCACAATTAGCTTTGGAGCAGTTTTTCATTGTGGTTACCTTTGTGGGGGGGGGGGGGGGTTGGGTGGGAGAGATGTGTATTTCCAAGTTTATTAGTTTATGGTCAGATCTAGCCAGGGAGGAGATGACTATTGGTGTAGAGCAACAGTCACCCATGTTAGTAATGACCAGATCAAGGATGTTGCTACCTCTAGTGGAGGTAAGAATGAGCTGGTCCAGGGCATTGGATGTAATGAATTCCAAGAAACTTTGGGCAAGTTTATTGGTACATGAGTAGTTTTCCCAGATAATGGAGAGGTAGTTGAAGTCACCCAGAATGAGTGTGTTAGGATGGACCCTAATATCCTCCAAGGTGCTTAGGAATGTGGAGTGTGAGTCTTGGGACATGGTTGGGGACCTATAGCAGGCTACAACCTGAATCACTGTCTTACCTAGTGTTAGCTGCACCTGAAGTATCACTGATGCATTATGTTGGGCTACCAGTCTGGAGGTGTGTGCATCCTTTAGGAATATAGAAACACCACCGCCTTTGGAGCTTCAGTCCATGTTTTGGGGCTGAAAGGTGTGGAATGAGTTATAGCCTGGTAGTGCAGGGGTGCTTTCTGCTGCTTTAAACCAGGTCTCTGTTACAGCACAGATGTCGAGTTCTCCATTTTGAGAATTGCTTCGAGCGTGTGCATTTTGAGATTTAGACTTCTAGCATTGAGCAGCATGACCCTCAGATTGCATTTGTTTGTAGCTGTTACGGTGGTAATTTGATTTTTGGAACACTGCCTAAAAAAGGCACTTTAAGGATGCCAAGAGCCTTGGCCAGTATCTGAAAGCCCAGGGGTGACAGATGCAGACCATCTCTGGCAAAGCATCGAGGTCTGTCGATCATGTCATCCCAGGAAGACAGATACTGGATCCCCTTAGAATGACACCAGAAACATAGCCAATTGTTGAAATCAATAATTTTCTGCTTGTACTGTGGTATCATTCTGGGTCATGGTAGGATGCTGCTCAGGGCTAGGGTCATACCCGCTTGGGCTACATAATCAGAGAGGTCCTCCTTGTCTCTTTTCATGTAGTCTAAGGAGGTAAGCCTCAGGTCATTCACACCCAGATGTACAATGACAGAGTCATATTTGTACCTGTTGTTGAGGGACCCGAGTGCAAGCATTATGTGGTGGATCCTGGCACCTGCCAGGCAGCTGACTGTTACTTTCTCCTTATTAAGCCTAGTGAGTGGGACATCAGTGTGTCTCACTATCAAGTCACCTATGGCTGGGCATGCTGTTTTGTCTTAGGGGCTTTGGTTGAGTGGTACACTGTTTAGGAGATTTATGTGTCTTGTGATTAGTGTTGTGTTGGGGTGGTCGAGTGCGTTTCTACCTTGGGGGTCTCTGTTGTTTGAGTAGATTTTTATTGAGAGCCTCCACAAAGGTGGGTGTGTGGTTTCTGTTTTTATGTGAAGGCAGTGTTGGTGTGTTTTCTGGAGGGCTATGTGTTCCATGTGGTGTGCTGCAGGTGTTGACCTTCTCCTCTTGATCAGCTATTCTGGTCTTGGCTGGAGAGTGCGTGGCTTCCAATTTGTATATATAAGTGCATTTCTCACAAGTCTGAGTGTTGGGAGATAAGAGGAGAGGGTTGCCAGTGTACATGAGGCAGTTGCTACATTGCCTCAGGATGCCCAAGTTCACTAGGTTAATAGGAGAAAACAAAGGAAACTGACCTTTGGACATGCCTGGAGGGGTGGGCATTAATAATAAGTACTGAATCTGTTTCCTTGTAGAATGTTTAGTGCTAGTAGCACTTTGTGTGCTGCAATAACTGCTACAATAAGTCTGGTAAAATTTGTATACATTCTTTTATTTTGCTAATGTATGTGGAGTGTGTGTGTCCTCAAGCTAATAGCATTAATATTTTAACAGTGTCACTGATATACCTAGAATTTTCCAGATTTGTCACTGATTCTGTTGAAATTTGTCCATGATGAGTTGAGAGCTATGTTACTGCCTTTATAAGGCAAGTGGAGTGTGGAGCAAATTATATTAGGCTGGGAGGTTGGTATATTGGTTATAGGTTTATCTTCTACACTCAAGGTACAAGGTTTAGTTCTCACTTTAGTTTAAGGAAGAGCTTTCAAAATGATGGTGCAGCATTATTTTTTTTTTCCCCATGTTTGGGACTTCTGTTTTACAGGGACATGGTGTAGTTTGCCATTTTTTTTACTCCATCCCTCATGAAGGTAATGGACTGCTTTCTTTTGACAGATGGCTGGATCTCTCAGCTTGAGACAGAGATGGACAGTGATCATAGTGCAAGCAGAGGAACTGTTCCAGCTAGTGGTAAAGTCTCCTATGGCGGAAGAGGCCAGTACATCAAAGAGGAAAAGACAAGCCCAGGCACCACAGAGCACTTCAGTGGCATGAGAGAAGTAAGCTCAGAAGACAGCAGGCAGTGCTGTAGTGGAAGTTCCAGAAGATGGAGGAGTTTCTAGTGCTACTTCAGATAATGATATCCTGTTAGAAGATGGAGGTAGTGCAGACTTAACAGGGCATTGGGGTAGGCAGTTGGTGTGTGAAGGACAGGAGCTAGAACAGAATGATGCTGAAGTAGCAGGTGGCATGGTGAATCATGAGCTTCTTAGGAATGTGGGGCAGGTACAACAGGAGTTAATGGATGGGGGAGTTGGCTTAGGGACCTCGTTAGGGAGTTTGGCATTGGGTCTGCATAGGACTGAGTCATCACAACATGATGTCAATTTGGATTTTGGAATGCGACCTGGGGATTGATTAGCTACTCAGCCTTTAGTCAATCCTGAAGAGGGGGATCTTTTTGATCCCACAAATTCTTGCTTCGGTTAAAGAAAATATTTGGAAAAGTGTGTATAGTATATTCAAATTAATTGATGCAGAAGGGGTTCAGTGGCTGTTGGAATATGAGGTCTTGAACAACAAGGACCTTAGTGGCATTACGGTGGAGGAGATTGAAGACTTTAAGCTAGGACATGGGAGCACTGGATGGTGGCCTTAGTGGCATTACGGTGGAAGAGAGTTGGAAGGCTTTAATCTAGGACATGGGAGCACTGGCTGCTAGGATTTGTGTTTTACAAGGCAGTTTGGTTGGAGAAGGATAATGTGCTGGCCTTGCCACTGCTGGATTATTTTCTTAAGATACATGAGGATCAAAGGTCAAGGACAGGGAATGCTTGGATGTGGTATGATCAGTAGTTTTGGAAAAGAAAAGAGGTGGATCAGTTGTTGAGATGGGAAGTTAGGCACCTGGACATTTTGTTGGCCACCTTGATGGATAATTTTAGGGGCTTCACTTGATGGGGTAGGCTCGATGGGGAAGCATCTGGAGTGTGTTGGGTGTTCAATGCAGTGAGTTGCATGTGGGCAGCATGCAAATTCTCGCACACTTGTTTGAACTGTGTGGGAGTCAATCTAGTGGCTCAGTGTGGCTGTTGGGAATGGAAATTAATCAAAGTAGGTTCTTCCTTGAATGATATGATATCTTTATCCTCTCTGCCTCAAGATTTACCGGGGTTTTGTGTGGAAGGCAATTTTTGAGGGCAGAGAAGAGGCTTGTCCTTTCAGGGAAACAGGGGTAATCCAGGTTTTCCATTCACCCATTAATGGGAAGGTACTGATTAATATGTTGAGTCATTTTCCAGATTTGGAGGTCATGGAGAAGTTGATCGAGGGGTTTTCTTGGGGGGTTTCGATTAAGTCTGAGATTTGTGGGGATGGCTCAGTCTGTAAGAATTTATGTTAGTGCAGGGGAAGGCCGAGGTATTGAAAGGCTTGACGGAAAAGGAACTCCATGTAAGTGGGTATTGGGTCCCTGTGATAGCCCTCCTTTTCCAGTTTTAAATTGTCACCATTGGGGTTGGTCCGTAAAAAGCCAACTAGTGAATTTTAGTTGAGTAACCATTTGTCCTATCCAGAAGGGAATTCAATTAATGATCTAATTTCTAAAGAGATTCAAAGGTTAGGTATGCTTCACTGGATTAAGTGGTGGTAGTCATTCAATACTGAATCAGCATTTTGATTGCTGCCTGTGTGGGAGAAAGAGTGGCCATTCTTGGGCATGGTAGTTGACAATTATTTTAAAAAGACCATGCCTATGTGATGTTCAGTGGCTTGCACCATCTTTGGGAAGTTTAGCTCTTTGCTTCATTGGATTTGGCAGCATAGGTTGGAATCTCAGATTTATGCACATTTTTTATTGATAGGTGAGGAGTTTGTATGGGCACAGGAAAGTATGTGGGCATTATTGGCAATTTGTGAGGAGCTGGGGGTTCCATTGGCTATGTAGAAGTTGGAGGTCCCTGTCAAAGCATCGTCTTTTCTAGGTTTATTAGTGGATGCAGAATGGGGGTTGTTTTGCCTTCCAGTGGAGATGACAGAGCACTTGAAAGAGAAGATTACCTGGGTAATGGGCAGAGACAAACTTCGGATTAGAAATGCCATGGAGCTGTTAGGTATACTGAACTTTGCTTGCAGGGCAATTAATCTGAGTCATATATTTTGTCTGTCGGTGGTATTCTTGTTAAAAGGAGGGAGAAACAAACACCTCTAGGTGAGGACTGGGAAACTTGTCCATTTAGATTTAACATTGTGGTTGTCCTTTTTAGATTGGTTTAGTGGCATATCCTTTTGGCAAGCGGATTGGGTTGATCAGGAGGAGTTGCAGTTGTTTACAGATGCAGAAGGGGGTATTAGGATGGGAACATTTTTAGCAGGGGATGGTTTGCAGCTCATTGAGAATATGACTGGGAGGATGGCTAAAAGAAGGATTTGGCCTTCTTGGAAATGATGTCTATTTGTGTGGCTTCAGTGTTGTGGCAAGAGCAGTTGCAAGATAGGAAGATGATTTTTAATTCTGACAACATTGCAGAGGTGCAGGCGTTGCAGTCAAAGACAGCAAAATCAAAATTGCTTTTGTTAGTTTTATGGTAATTGGCTTTACAAACTTTGTTGATTATTTTTTTCCTTTACAGGTGTACATTTGATGGGTGCTAAGAATGTGATTGTTGACACCTTTCTCATTTTCAATTTCACAGGTTTCAGGTATTGCTACTGGTAGCGAAGGGAGAATTAATTGTATTGCCAGAGGAGGTGTGGCAGATTGCACTGAAGTGACAGGATGGCTAATTCAACAGTCTTGCGCAGTTTCAATAAGGAAGTCATATGATAGGACATTATCCATGTTTGATGAATTTGTTTTGCAGTTGCTGGAGGAAGATGGAGTTTGGTTGGTGAAGTTGTTACTGCAATATTTAGCTCAGGCTTGGGATAAGGGAAGGGCGGTTCAGTCTGTTAAGATAAATCTGGCTGCCATGGGCATATTTGCATGGATGGCAGGGTTGCAGGACTTGAAAAAGTAATTGGTACTAGCTCAGGTGTTGAAAAGTTGGGGTAGGGCTGTGGGTAGGAGGACTGATAATCACTGGCCAGTGTCTAAGCAGGCCCTTCGGGTTTTGTTGAAAGGTCTGAGGTTATTGAAAGGGGATTCAGAGAATTATAATTAGTGGGTGGCATTGTCAATATGGCTGTATAGTGAGCTTTCAGGGTGAATGAATTGCTGGGTTCCCTTGTATGGCAAAATGTGGTTATATTTTCAGTGTTAGTGAAGACATGGTTGCGGAAGTCGAAAAAAGACCAGATGGGTAAGGGTGTACAGATGGTTTTGAGGATGGATATGGATGAGTTGATGTGTCCAGTGTTGTGGGACAGATGATTTCAGTTAACACATGGTGGGAATCCACAGGATGTGGTTTTCCAGTGGCAGGGAGGAAGGGTGATAAAAGACAAGCAGTTTTTCTGTGTGATAAGGAGGGCTTTCCAGTTTTTAGGCTTTCAGAGAGAGAGGTTTTCCACTTATTCATTTTTGCATTGGAAAGGCATACGATGAGGCAAGAGAAGGTAGATCAGTGGAATTAAGAGGGTGGGATGTTGGTCTTCAGATGACTTTTTATCTTATATTAGATAGCATGTTTTGATAGATGCTGCTATATATAGATTTTTAGGTAAAAATGTGGTCATTTTGGGTCATTCTTATATTTATTGGACAGTGAAGCAGACTGCAATTAGGACAGATGAATCTGAGTTTGGGTTGTGGCGTTACAGATGGTAAGTTTTTTAGCATGATGTCATAGGCCTCAGGTGGCACCAGCTCATAAGTTTACAAACATATGTTATTGGATTGGGATCCCACGTGTTTTAGTGGTTCATTTAACAGGTGACAATTAAGATGTCATTCTAAAATGGCAGTTGGTGTTTCGAATGCTGAAGGACTTGGCTAGTTTAGGCAGTAGGTTTTTGGTTATGAGTATTGTATTGTTTGAAATAACACCACTTTTGCTTTGGGGGAATGTGGGCAGTTTAATAGCTTTGGAACGGGCTTGACATTTTCTTAATTTTAGGCCATCTAGGCAATTGGGAAACTTGCTTAACTGCATTATAGATCTTAAGGACTTCAATGATAGGAAGCCAGTGTGATTTAGGAAGGATGGAGTACACCTAAGTGAGTTGGGACTGAATTTATTCATTGTACACTTGTCACTGTTTTTGAATGGTTTGGTAATGGTCTATAGTATGTGAAGGGGAACAGCCTTGGTCAGGCTGGTGGACAGAGAAGAGGGGTTCCTTCTTCTGTTCTTCCTCTGGAGTTATGTGTTGAATTTTATAAGGTGGTTGGTTGGGAATGGAAGTAAGCAGTAGCATGCTGCTTCTGGTAAGTCAGAGTAAGTGGGCAGTTGGGGTAACGCTGCTAATATCGTGATAGGACAGAGGTAACCAAAAGCCGTTGCCACTGTTAAATCATTATGTGGAAATCATGTTCATATTTTGACTTAATCAATTGATTCTATGATTAACTTACTTATCATTCACTTTTATGCATCTTTGTCTCCCCTCCTCCGTCTCTTACTAGGTTTAACCTTGTTTAATGATACATACCCTGCTATGGACCTCTGAAAGTATATATTATATTATATCATGTTGTTTTACTAAAGTACTGAGGAGATTTTCTCCCCAGGTCTTCGCTGAAAATGAGCCACTAGCTCAGTTGGACTAACCTGGTCAATAAATGTAAAATAAATAAATAAAATATATAAATGCATAAATAAATATATAAATGCATAAATAAATAAATAAATAATTGAATGTTCAATAAAGGGTGTCATATGCCATGTTTGTGTAGTGTGTGTTTTATTGCAAAGGAGGAGCTTCACAAATGTAGTTTGAAAAAAACGAATTTGTCCAAAGATGCATTATGGATTTCTGGTGGGTAAGTGTGTGTGTATATGGGAGTGAGGGGGGTGCACAGTGGTGGTAGGAGAGAGTAGTTACATTTAATGCAAACAGAGAAAATATTATGATGGGGAATCAGGCAAGAAAGGGTTAAGGTTAAGTGGAACTGTATCAGAAAAGAAGTGAGGTAGATATAAGTAAGAGTCAACATAGTATTATGCAAGAGCTGTAGGGTTGATAGTTCAGATTTAGGTGTGAACTTGCTGCACACTCCCACTCCCTTTTCAGTTTGTGTCAGATTTTTTGTTGTTAGTTTTATACACTAGTGGAGCTGGTAGGTGGAGAAAAATGGTTCCTTCTTCTGTTCCCTATCTGATGTTATGTGTTGGATTTTATAAGGTGGTTGGCTGGGAATGAAAGTGAGCAGTGGCACGCTGCTTCTGGTAAGGCAGAGTAAGTGAGCAGTTGGGGTAACACTGCATATTCTGTGGTGGGACAGAGGTGAGCAGAAGACACTGCTGCTGTTAAATCATTATGTGGAAGTTATGTTCATATTGTCACTAATGCATTTCATGATGATTAAGGAATGTTGCTCAGTAAAGGCCTTCATATGCCATGTTTGTGTAGTGTGTTTTATTGCAAACAGGGATTGGGGCAATAATAAGCATGAAAAGATTAAGCTGAAAACTAAAAATGCATCTATGACAAATTCAAAATTCAACTAAATGACAACTTTCCCAAAAGATGTATTCACTTTTCTCAACAAAGGAAGAGGTTAGAAAGGTTAAATAGGGACTTTCTGATATTGTTGTACTGGTTACATCTTTCCAAAAAATAAAAAATGGAGGAGGATTGATAAATTGGAATCTGGTGAAATATCCTTATGAGCAGCTATTAAATATTAATACTTTCATCTGAATATTGTAAGGGGAGATTGTGATGCAATAATGTTTTCATTTTTGGTTTCTAAAGGGAGAAGAAAACTATATCCCATCCTCTCTGGATAGAAATTTCTGGAGGTAGTCTTTGGCCCATCTATAGAAGTTCCATCATACATGATACAGTATGTAGATGAGTCCCTGTGATGTAAATGTGGCATCACAGCTCTCCAACATCCTATTGTTTTCTCAACCATTTAGTCATGAAGAACATTCTGTGCTGTGTCTGTTAGCTTCATCACATCTCATGCGGCTCCATTTATTTAATTCATAGCAAACATGAGCAAACTGAACAGAGTACAAGCATGATTCTACATTACTAACAGTATCCTTGAAATTCTACATAAAATACAAAGCTACACTTCAAAACTTAATTCAGGACACCTGGGTCTCTTTTCTCAAAGCATATGAGGCCAAGTCAGCGCTGCACATTGAATTCCCAAATTTCTTTAAATAGTATAAAACTTTAACGTGTAATCTGTTACAGGCTTTTTTTTATTATTCTTATGATCATGTTTCAGGTGATGCAATAAGTAGAATTGCCACCTCACAGCAAGAGGTCCCATTTCAGTTCTTGACGTGGTTCAAAAATAGTTGTTAGACATGTACTCCCTGAGACAATTAAGGACCCTAGTCTAAACTGACAGTTACCTGAAAGCATTATATGGCTAAGTGATTTGCTAAAGGTCAGACAGTAAGCAAATTAAGGTAGATAGATTCAAACCTACTCTTGGAATAGGACCAGTTGATTAACAGGCCAAAGCCTGAGTTCTCTGTTCTAACTGCCAGATTACGGTGTAAAAGCTATATGCGTGTGCCAGTGGTGCAACATGTAACCCACTTTATTTTTTGTGTAGAAGGTTGTGAGTTCTGTTCTCAGACCAGTAGATGGATTACTAACACTTCAGAGAAGTATAAAGGGAGGCAGCCCTGAGTGTGTTGTCCTTTGGATAAGATGTTAACCCAAGGTTCCATATAATTCAGCTAGTGATAGCTCAGGTGTATGTAAACGATCTCATGTCACCTATGCTGTGGTCAAGTTTCTCCTAATAGTATAAATGCCACTTTGGGTTTCCCCTGAAAAGATGCCACTAGTATACTGAGACTAAACTGGTCAACATAGGATAAATAAAATATCTTTATCTAATGGCTAGATTAAAAAAACTCTACATGACCCTTTTACACTGTTTTGGATTCAGTAAGTGGCTCTACACAATATGTAGAGCTGCACAAATGTAAACACCACAGCATGCTAATTACAGCATAAGCAGCAAAATTGTATGCTAATCAAACAATATAAGATGGAGGACCTATTCAGCAAGCTACACAAAAACTATGTGAACTCAGTGCTATATCTCTGCAAATTCCAAAATCTGCTGGAATGCAACCATGGAAAGCAGTCTACACAGAAACAATGTTAGGGGCTGCTGTTGCTTTAATTCATGTGTATGTGCAACAGGCTGAAGCCTATGCTGCTGCTGCTGCTAATAGACCACAGGCAAGAGGCAAGAAGGAGAAGAGTTTTCAGATCTTTGTTAACTTATCACAATCTGGGTGACATGGACATTATAGAGTGCTACAGAGTAGCTAGAGACACACTAAAGGGAACTCTGCAACCTCTGTCATCCTCAACTAAGACCCAGGGCAAACTAAGGGGAATCCATGCCAGTGGAGACAAAGATATATGTAGAACTTAGAATTTTAGCTACAAGAACCTTTCAGAGATCAACAGGGACATGCTGGGAGTGTCACTGGCATCAACATCAAGGAACCTCTATCAATTCCTGAATGCTAGGCTCCAACATGCCAGTGACCACATATATTTTCCTCATACTCCTGAGGACAAGGCCAAAAATATGCAGGAATTTTACCCTGTAGCACACTACCCTGAAGTACTGGGTGCCACAGATTGTACTCGTATAGAAATTAAGGCACCACCCAGAGAACAGGGAAGCTCTTCATAAATAGAAAGAGCTTCCACTCCATTAACTGCCAAGTCATGTGTAATACCGAGGGAATCATCTTGAACTTGTGTGTTGGCAATGCAGGCAGTTACCACGACTCACATATCTGGCACATGTCCCAAATGTATCAGATGTTGACTAGGGGGATATCCCACAGGGTCATTTACTGTTGGATGCAGGCTATGCACTAGTACATTGTCTGATAATGCCCATCAGAAATACACACACCCCAGCTGAAGAACTTCATAATGAGGCACACGCTTAAACCAGAAATGTCACAGAACATGTGTTTGGGCTGCTGAAGTCACAGTCTGGTGCCTAGATACATCTGGGGGAGCCCTACAGTACAATCCACGTACATGTACTGATATATTCACTATATGTGCTATGCAACACAATATCATCCTGAGAAAGCAGCTTTGGCAGAATCAACAAGGGGAAGGGGCACACATGTCACTACCAATGGCAAGGTCAGCACAACCACAAGCAGGTGAAGAGTCAGAGGGGAAACAGCAGCTGCTGTGATTGTAGGCAGATGTAGGCATGCTCAATACACCCCTGCACTGGCTAAGAGCTAATGCATACCAATCTCACTCACTACTTAAGGGGCTAAAATGTTCCTCCTACTTACATATATAGTAACATGATGCCAGGCAATGCTCACAACTTTTACCTACCCATGTAATAGCTGTGTACTGCTAGCATCAGACAGAGTCATCCTGAAATAAAACTGTTACAACTTATGTGTTCATATAAACAAGTTTCCTTACCTTCAGGTTCCCTAGCTACACAGTTACTTTTTTATGGTGTCAATTCAGGGCTGTGAGCACGGTGAATATGCAAATCAGGAGTGAACTCATTAGAGTGATGAATCCCAAATACCTGGCCTCGTGTATCAGATGTAAACATAGTGCAGACATTCCCTCAGTGTTTCTTGCTAATGGATTGCAACTGTGAATGATTACTGCTAGGAAGAAGGAAAATGTAATTGCAATGCAGACTGCCTTACCTTCAGTGGGTGTGCCAGCCAGGTTAGACTTACAAAATGTAGAAGTAATTTTATCAAGGTTTGAAATGTAAATAAGCATCACCAAATTCACAGTTACTGCTGATTAACATCCAACCCCCCCTTCATTTGATGACAACTGTATATTATTGCCATTTAATATCCTCACAGATTTTAAGGACATTGATTTAGAATGCCTTACAGACTACATGTCTCAGATTATAATTCAGATAAGACAAGAATGAGCAACAAATGCACAGATAGATAAGACAAAGCTGCATTTTTGCAAGCAATAGTCATAAATGGCTCTGTGATCACTCAGTGTACTACATCTGAAATTAATACAGGCACAAATAACTGTCATATGGCTTGTTAGTACTGTGGATGGTATTGCATTTGGTTGCAGGAAGAATGATTTCATTTCCCTCCTGCAAAGCTGTTGATGTGGCAAAGAGGGATATGATACTATTACTGTGTTCTGAAGGTTCATTGGAGTGAGAGTTCACCACATTTCTATTTACCCATTTTAATACCTATAATCTAGTCAAAAAATAGAATAATGTGCAACACACATAAGTACCAAAATAAAAAAGCAATGAATGCCTTCACTTTCTGGCCTTTATGTTTGTGTGGAGTTTGGCATCACCCACCAATGCAAAGCAATGGTGAGCTGCTCTACAATACTGTGGTTACATCCTCACAATGTCGCTTAACCCTGCTGCACTAGGTCAACACACAGTAACACATGCTGAATATAAAACAAAGAATATAAAAAACACAAAATCCAAAGCATATACAGGAGCAACAGGCAGTCCTGTATATGCTTTGGATTTTGCATTTTTTATATATTTGTTTTATTACTACAGGAGCAATTTTCCTGTTGTGGTTCTTGCTGGTTTTTATACAACAAAGAATGCTGAATATTCAACAAAGAATAATGTTTGGCTCCTTGTCCACCATCATGAGGATAGACTCCTGCGGGGCCAGTATCAGGGCACCCAATACAAAGCGGAAGCCTGGGAGAGTCTAGCTCATGAACTCACCAGTGCCACAGGCGTCCCTTGGACTGGTGAGCAGGTCAGACACCACCATGCAGACCTGAGAAGACGCAAGGTGGATCAACTGGACCATTGGATCCAGGAGGCCCGTGGGACGCCAAATGCCCCACTACTGAGTAAGTAGCCATGGAATTAAGTATGTAAGAATTGCTATTCTAGTGTATACTATGGATAGGTATGTCTCAATATCACTTCAATTACTTCACAGCTGCAGGTGTCCGTGCTGCGAATCTGCAAGCCTATGCAGATAGGCTGCTAAGGCTGTACCACCAGGCAGATTAGTAAGTATTCTGCATGTACTGTTATGTCAAATAAATGAGAGAGCCTGAAAAATGTGTTTAAACACAATAAATAAAGGTATAATAATTCTCTAATAATTATTCTGCATGTACTGCCATATATAATAAATGAGAGAGCCTCCAGAAAAGTGTTTTAAGTCATTAATAAAGGTATAATTCCTGGAGTGTGTCTGTGTCATTTTCTTTGATATGTTGTTGTATTCTTGCATTATAGAAAGAGTACTGTTGTGTTAAGCGCTGTTAACACACAGTTGGGTAGGCCCATATAAAGTGGATGAAAGGAGTGCCAGTAGCTTTTAAGCATATTCACAGTCCTCAACTGTTGGTTGATGCTCAGCATGTACAGGTTAATCTGGCACATGAGTAGCTTGGTATTGTGTTCCCCAGAAATGTCATTGTGCTGGCAGAAATGTAGAGAGCTGTTAACATATAACTGATAATTTCACCTACACATATCTAGATAAGTATATGAAAGTAGAGCTGTCAGTGTACCATCTCAGCAGTAGTGTGTCAGAGAAACTCACAAAATATGTAGCAGTAACATCTGCATCCTGGACAGTTTGTATGTTAGATACAGCCCATGTATATAAAGATCTAGCAAAACCCATTTCATGATCTAAGGACAAATGTGTAGTGTAATAATACATGTAGGGTACATATAACTGCAGTCAATAGGAATGTAGTGTAAACTAGAAGAATATATAAGTTGTTAATGGACCTATCATTTTCCACCCTACTGTATGTGCATAAAAAATGCAATTCCACACCTCAATGGGTATGTCTAACCTCAAAACATTTGTTGGGACATATGTCCTATTGGTTTATAAATATCTGCATTTATTTCGATGCATGTGCCCTGTTAAAATGCCACAATATTGGTGGCCTGTTGCCATCAATTAAATCTGCATGTTGTTGTAATGTCCACTGTTGTCCCATATATGCATGTGTCATGCTTGCTGTTCAACTGTTGGAACTCTGGTGTGTTGGGTTAATGGGAACACTTCTGCGTGCTGTTATAACTAATTGGGAATGCTGTTGACTGTTACACATCCATATTTTCATTAAATACTCCAAAACATAGAACGTATGGGAAGGCCGGTCCCAGCGGACCCACCTGTCCCACCTCAGCTGGCGATGGCACCTGGCACCAGCAGATCCGGTGTCCAGCCTGGGACCTCCTCCTCCATTGGCCCTGTGCCACCTTAGGGTGGAAGCGCTGCAGGGGATGGGGCTCATCCCCCCATGAAAGTGTGGGTGGAGGAGGGCCACCTATCACCCTCCAAATGGTCCAGGCTGTGGTGCGTAGGGAGATTGAGCATTTTGTCGCTGATCCCCTACGCCAGCTTGAGGCATGAGTGGCGATACTCACGGGTGAGCCTGCCCCTTCTACACAGCCCCTAGCACAGCCACCCTCTGGGCTGTGAAGGTGCAGTGATGACTGCCCATGGGTGGGGATCTCAGTTCCACTATTGCCATCTGTGGGCTCATGGGCTTGCGATTTCCAAACATCCTTCCCCGTCAATGGTATTCACCCACCTCATGTGTCATATTCCGTCCCTGTATGCATCTTGTTTGTCTTGTCTGTTTACCTCCCCAATCTACCTCCCCAAATATATCTACTTCCCCTACCCCACATTCCACTCTCGCCTGAAAAAAAAAGGGCATTTGCTCCCAAAAAAATATTACGCCCCATACATAGCTGCCCATTTTGCACACATGTCTGCTGGACACATAAACTGATACTTAATTGGCAGTACAACATACTTTGTTGTCCTCACCCCTCTCAAAGGGGTTGAAGGTTTCATATTTCCCTCCATATGTATTGCATATGCACAGCTGTTGCTGTTAAAGAAATGGGCAGCTATGGGCCTTCCCTACACCTGTCCTGCACATCCCGAGCTGTTTTCCCTACTGTCTTTCCCTCTTTGTACCCCGTTTTCACCACTTTCCTATCTCCCCATTTTCGTTTCTTAAAAGAAATGAGCTCGGGGGTTAGCAGGAGTAAGCACTTTTAAGCAGTAGTTAGCTGGTTTGCGTGAGTGTGCGCCTGTGTGCGCTTGTGTGCGCTTAGCTAAGCATCATGCAAACCCATGCAAACCCGCTTACAACTGCTTAAAAGTGCCTTAGTCACTCTGTATGTCAGGGCCCTTGTTCTGCTCAGCAGCAAAATAAAATACCTCTGTCAGTCTTGAACCCCGGACCTTGTACACACTAGACTGCATGAAGTACCACTGAGCCATGGTAAACATACAACAAATTGGTGCTGAAATCAATATAGCATGCATCAGAATGAGTGAATGTAAAGGACAAATAGAAATGCCACAACACAAATCCTGTTCTGTGGATCTTTACCAGCAGTTCTTGTGGAATTGCATTACATGACTGTGAAAAGAGAACCAGCCATTCTAGCAGGAAATAATGTTACAGCAGCACTTTACAACCCCCACACAGTATCATAGCAGGAGAAACACTAGCATATCTGATTAGGGCAGAGGCCATACTTCCAAACTGTGACTAATTTTCAGGCATGTTCCTGATTTTGAGACAGGTTTTAGATGTGTACCTCTGAATCCCTCTGAAAGCTACTGACGTTAGGCAGAAAGGTGGTGAATTACACTTAATGAATAATGACAATAAGTAAGAGTTAGACACCGCTTGTACATCAGGAAATGTGTATTAATCCATATGCTCTGGTTCTCTCAAAGTCTCAACTTAATGTCTCTAATATTGTAAAGGTGTACCTCACTTCTACCTATTTTTCCCTGAGTCTGTTCAAATATGTACCTGAGTGTTTGAGAGGCCTGGCAGAGGCAGAAACACACAGGCATATCAGCTATTCTGTTGTTACATACTGTGCAAATAGCATTGGAAGGAGTTCCAGAAGCATACCCTTATGTAGGAGTACAACACTGAAATACCAAGGGATGTAGCCATGTACTGGTAGCAACCAACTGTGACAATGCCATTGTTCCAGTGCTGAAAAGACCGGTGTGGTGCACAGACAAAGAATAACAGGCTAACCTCTGGCTACCATCTGGATAGGTCCACAGTTGGGAGCTACGCAGACAGACTACTTGCCTTGGTAAACTAACAGGTACACAGCAATCCTTTAAGTCCAGCAAGATAAAGTTCACACATTAATACATAATGCTCTCTGTCCTTCTGCACCCCTACCCAAATGTACAATAAACCTGTGTGTTCAGGGTCTACCAAGGATGTAGGTAGACATACTAAGTATTGACATTTGTCCAGTTTTCTTGAGCAGCCTGTGCTAATGTCAACACTAAAAAAGCACAAACTGTTCAAAAGTGAGTAAAGTAATATTCACAGTATAGCAGTTCACAAACAGTTAATGTGACAAATGAATACATCTCAATAACTACTTTTGTATGGCAGTTAATTGTATAAGTAGAAAAGCAACTACATACACCCATATATCTTGTGTTAGCATTTGTAGGGGTGAGTACAATTCTACACTGACAACTGTGTAGTGGAAATGGCAACATTCAGGTCTGAGTACAACATTTAACTCACTGGCTAAACGCTTCAGATATAAGAACTATACCAACCTTCTGACTTACACAATGGTGTCCACAGCAAACAAGCATGGGCCCCACTTTGGAAAGCTGAAAGGGTTACGCCTACCTGACATAACAATTTATAGCATTGGGTTGCTATGACAGTGCGTACTGCAATTACCACACAGCAGGCTGCATGCAGTTACCAAATGGTGGCCACCAATTGGTGCAGAGGCCATCACATGCACATGTGCAGATACCTATAAAAGCAGGCTGTAAATGCTGGCCACACATGCGATCATCCCATTGCAGACACTGAGAGAGAGAGAGAGAGAGAGAGAGAGAGAGAGAGAGAGAGATGCACATCCCCACCCACACCAGTGGAAAAAAATAAAATAAAAATAAGAAATAAATTAAAAAAAAAATTAAAATAAAGCCAAAGATACAGCAAACTGAAAACTACGAACACATACAAAGGGAAGGTATGTAACAGATATGTATTTACTGGCATGCAGTAGATGTGTTTGAAGACCACTCTACATACTTTGAAACATCAATATGTGGCAGCAGTACGTATCTATGCACAGATGCCCCGCATAACTACTGCCATGGACAAATCAGTGTGTAGCTGTGTGCAGTGGGACATAACTGTGATATATGTACCTCAGCATTAAATGTCAAACATCTGAACTATGTCATCTGTGATCTATACAGTAGTGTGGACAATGGCTGTTTGGGGGAGTAGTGCATACAGCTATATAACCATGGATGTGACAGAATAACACATGCATGATAGTCATATCAACATGTAGCTTAGCATTGCCAACTGCTGTACCAGGCTAATATGCTAATCTAGCATTTGCAGCCATTTATACACCCTCTAATATTACTGTGTGCTCATACGTGACACCTGTTCATGTTGCATCAAGGCCCAACAGGTCAGCCGTGAGGTCCAGGGACTTACAACAGTGTGGACCTTGTGTGTGTATGGCACACACATATGGAGAGATATATCTGTGTCAGATATATTAGCATCTGTACATGTGCATAGAGCAAGGGACATACTGCAACTGTTTCTGAAGGGAGGTCATATATATGTTGGTGAAGGTTGTTATGTGCATATTTGTATGTAGGTAGTAGTGTGTGGCAAACAAGACAGCATACAGTGCTGGTATATGACATGTGGTGGTTAAACACTGTGGGTGTGATTTGTTAGGTTTGCAGTGTTGCAGCCAGTGAGGCCTGCTAAAGCCACATGGGCTGAGAACACTTTCAATGCATTTCGCACAAGACTGTGCAATATCATTACATAACTGTATACCTCACATACTTCGCATAATTGATATTCCCACCATGAAAGGTGGACTGTATATGTGCCTATATGTATATCTATATGTACACCAATGGATGTTTATATGTATGTGTAGATATATATATATATATATATATATATATATATATATATATATAGAGAGAGAGAGAGAGGGAGAGACAGAGTCATATTTACTGCGACAGATGCCTGGTGACAAAGCCATGGCCTCAAGCTCAATGTCTGAAATTCATTGGCATCCCGTTTGCTAAAAACTTCATACCCATGAACTACCACGTAGGTGATAGTCGACTTAACACCGAAAGTGTGATAAGAGACCATGGGACACAGGTGGACAGTAGTCTCACCCTTGATAATCACAGTGCCACACTAGTCATGTAATCTGTCTACATGGCACACCTCATCACAAAAGCTGTGTCATCCAGGGAAAAAGAGGTCAGTGTTCCCCTCTACCCATCACTCACAAAACCCATTATAGAGTACAATGCCCCTTCTGGTATGTACCTCACAAGACATGTACAGCAACTGGAAAGGCCACAGACATACCTCACAAAGAGTAATACTGTCCTCAAACAGGTGCCCTATGCAGAATGTATCACAAAACCACAGCTAGACTGTGTCCCATACCGGCAACCCAGAGGTGACCTCTGCCTAACATACAAAGCTATGTCAAACTCAGAGCTGTTGGACATGCTCCACATAAACAGATCACTATCCCTACGAGCTACACGCTCTAGGGACCTAAACCTTGTCACCTCAATAGACAGAACATGCTGGAGGGACAGATTCCTATCTCAGAGACATCCCATACTCTGGAACAAACAACCTATCAATAGCAAACAAAGCTACTCAGTAGCACTCATCATGAATAGTCTTGATGATTGGATGGGAGATAGGAAATACACCCTGGGAATCACCACTGTGACTCTGCTTGACAGGGACACATGAAACTAAATTACTTGGGTGTCAAAGGCCAGGGTACCATCTGGCTAGGCTTCTATAGGCCCTAGGGCCAATAGTCTATAACCTACCTATGAACCAATACACACCCACATGTACTTGTTGCAATAATTGCTATGTGAGGTTGACTGAGTGTGATGGTGAATGTGTTGGTGAATGTGTCACAGTTGTGTATATGTGGGATAGCTTAGTGGGAAACTGTTTCTGTCATGGTATTATGTGTCCTAGCTCTGATCCCAGCAAAAGATGTGTATGCTATTGCTAGCCAGAAAAAGCAGTATGGCATACAGTCTGACGTAGTCCCTTTGTGTTAACTGGGGTGTGCCATTGGAGGATAAAGCAGTACATGTATGCTCATTGATTGGTACTGCTGGTGAATCAAACTCCTGTATGAACTGTAGTACTACCTGAAGCTGTAGGCCTAAACAGCACAGTATGGTGTATGTCCACATTGCTTGGAAACACTGTTTTGTGCGTTTCCTGTAGTCCTCACATATTACATACCTCAGGCATAAGGGTTTGTAAGTACTGACACACAGTACTGTATGGTACACATCTAAAGCTCATCTTGGCTGCCATACCTCTGTGTCCTGTATGTATGTCTGATGTGTGTGTGGGTATGCCTGTAACATGCCCTCAGTCATATGTGTGTTACAGGATATAAGTGGGTATCTAGCAACATGTATAGTCTAGTACAGCAGTATGCCTCCTATATTCACGAATGTGCACATATTGTAGGCAGGGGGTTTCCATCAACAACTAGTGTGGTATACTGGTAAAACTGTAACTGGACTTTACAATCATTGCAATGGATTACATATTTCATTATGCATTAGCTGGATATATATCACCTGTGGCTAGGTGGTGCATTATGTCTCATACAGTGTATCATGTACTGCTGCATAGTCTTACATAGTGGTTTCTCTTTGTTGCTGTGCAGAAAATGTTTTAATATATAGAGCATGTCAGGCAGTGTCAGGCAGTTGTGGGTTGAGCACTGATATGTGGTATTGAAAGTGTGTATCCTCTGACAGACAATAGTTTGCTATTTATGGCAGTTCAGTGATATCTGTACTGTAGAATGTTAAGTGTGCCACATGACTTGCTCACACATATTGTTTTATTGTCTTCCGAGGTCATATCCCATCATCGCAATCCTGCCTATAGCCGTGCAGAGGATGAGATACTAACCAACTGTCTCATCCAACAGTACACCCTGCTATTTTCAAGAACCAGCCAGGACCAGCATGAGCGGACTGTGCTGTGGCAAGATGTTGTCCGTAGGATAAATGACATAGACATGCATAACCGGACTTATGAGCAGGTACAACATCACTGCAGTGATTTACTTAGACATGTCCGGCAGCATGCATCTGATGTCCATAGGCAACAGCTTGCCACAGGTGGTGGGGTTGCCACCCATCCCCCCTTACCAGAGTTGAGGAGCTACTCCTGAACCTGGGGGCTCCTGGCCAACAACAACAGCACACATGCATCATCATGGAGGCCGGAGCCCCCCAGCAAGTTCACATGGAGCGTGCAGGTAAGATGGCATATCTGTAGACTACTGTTACCTCTATTGTTAGATCATGCATATGTGAGATGTGTACTGTGTAGTTAGAAGATGTGGAGCCTGGTGTTGTTCAATACTGATAATTTGGAACATGATGTGTAGGCCTGTGACTGTCAACCATTGTGCTACTGTAAGATTGCAAACCCACAGTAGCAATGCCACAGTTGTTGCCACTGACAAACTGTTTCATATCCTTGTAGGTCCCTCTGGTGTAACAGCAAGGCAGCAGACCCATGCTGGTGAGTGTGTTCTACATTTAATATTGCTAATAAAATGTGCATGTCATAGGTGAGGTGTAGGCCATGTACACATGTAACACACCTAGGCATAATGCATGCTGTGCATGTTTGCTGTGAGACTATGCACATCTCAGTAATGTGAGTGGCTGCCTCAAACACATGCAATACACAGAGCATCCCAAACAATTGCGGATACACTATAGTGGACATTGGATAGGCAGTCAATACACATGCACACGGCATACACAACTCCGTCATATGCAGTACATGTTAATATGTTACACAGCGTATTCAGACACACGCTGTAAGGTCACACTCCAGTATCCCAAATGTCATCCACACAGCACACATAATATACCTGAGGGGTAGAGGCCTATCATGGGGCAGTGTGACACTCTCCAACACACAACACATTCATGTTAGGCAATGCTCCCTATTGGGCACCTTACAAACCCATGTAACAACTGGCTGTGAAATGGTGAATGTAGCCATGGTACTGCGGTTCAGGTACAGCATGATAGGTGCCGGTCTGGCACACATAAGTAGCCTTGAGTGACCACATGATGCTGCATGATGATGGCTCATGATACAACACGCCATCCAGTTACAGTAACCACAGTACTACACATAGCATTCATTGCTATACACCTCAATGTTGTGTGTGTGCAAACATATGCACCTATACACAATATGCATAGCAATCACCATTTGCACAAAGTGACACATATATGTCTTGTAATGCTATTGAGTGTATAGGTCACATGACACACATTGGGTATGTGTGATGTTTAATGTTGCAGTTGTGTTGCAGCATGCCATGTCATGGCTGGCACTGGCATGTCCACAATATGTTCTACACTCACCATAACTACTGTACAATGGCTATGTTGAGCAATGGTATTCCATCAGGTATACATGCACCACTCATCCTGTGTGTATACATAGCATGCATGAGCTAAACCGGTGTCCACAATTATCTGCTAAAGACACAGATGCTCTAATCAGTAACGGATATCTATGTGACACACAGATAAACATCCAGCCATGGTATGTATACCTGTGAGTGATGGTGCACAGCACATTGCAGAGCTTGTAATACTTGCACAGCAATGTTGTGTCCATGTACACATTGCATTCCAGGGTGAGGACAATCACTGAACAACAACACACATGCATCAAAGCCATGTATACTGTTATTAACAAGGACTGTCTACACTTGCACTGCATGCTGTTGAGCAACACACATCCTGCATGCTGACACGTGTGATATGACTGTTTGTCTTGTGATACTGTACCCCACCATCAACCGCTATTGGGTATGTTCTGGATTGCTGGTGGTGTGTGTGTGTGTGTGTGTCTGCTTTAGTGAGGAGTGTATTTGTGTGCATGTGTTCATGTGTTCATGTGTGCATGTGTGCATGTGTGCATGTGTGCATGTGTTCATGTGTGCATGTGTTCATCTGTTCATGTGTGCATGTATGCATGTGTGCATGTGTTTATGTGTGCATGTGTGCATGTGTTCATGTGTGCATGTGTGCACGTGTGCACAAGTGCATGTGTGCATGTATGTATTTGTTCATGTGTTCTGACATCATGTACAGGTCGTAAAGTGTGTTTCCTGTCTTCCTCTCACAGGTGCTGAGGTTGGGCTGGTTCACTGCAGCAGGGAACCTGATGTCACTGGCTCAAATAGTGATAATGATGATAGGTGTGTTGAGGCACAGGCATGTTTGCCAGGGTCTGTCGTTGGGCCACCAATCGACAGTACACAGCTGTCCACCCCATCCATGCACACAGTCATACTGCCAATACATCCCTCATCACCAATGCCCTTAGCTGAGGGACAGTCTACAGTCAGCAATGGCCAGGACAGTGTGGTACCTATGGCACATGCATCTGGACACAGCAGCCATACCCAGAGGTCTGGAACGGTACCACATAGGCAGATGTCCAGGGGTTCTCATCAGAGCACTGCTGGTCATCATGCCCCTGGCAGATGTGCCACAGGTCTTACAACCTCACGCATGTTCCAGGCTGTCATGGAGGCACAGGCACGTATGGAACGGTACACCAGACAGGGACTAAGGGCACAGAGGGCACATAACACCGCTTTAACTGACAGTATCCATGACCTAGCAGGTGCCATCCATAATTACACTGAGGTCATGGATAGACGTTGGGGTGAGACATTAGATGTCCTCCACAATGTCATGTCCATGTGTCAGGACAGTGCAGGATGGGTGAGACGTCGATGTGGACGTATGCCAGCAACATCAGCAGCTGGAAGTCACCGCGGATGTCCCTCAAGTCACAGCCACTCCCGTAGTGCCAGTACCAGCCCCAGCAATGTTGGGGGTGGGCTGTCCATAGACTGTCCTAGAAGACCACGTGCACATGGCTCTGGACAGTCCCAGCAGGGACCTGGGTCCAGTGTACATATGTCTACCTCTGAGGATAGTACTCAGTCTGGCTCAGTACCTGATACTGTCAGTAGCACCCCTGCCAGGCACAGGTACCGTATCCATGGCCAGAGATGGTGATCTGTAAAGCCTGGCAGGTACAGTCTGTGGCTGTCCCACAAATCCCTGTATATGGCAGCCACATGGTGGAACTGTGTGCATGCAGACACACACACACATAAACCAGACACCTAGGGCTAACACATACCTGCACACATTACATCAACATTGGCCCATACCAGTACTCTTGGCCCTCACACACACACACACACACACACACACACACACACACACACACACACACACACACACACACATACATGTCGATTGTATGGCTCAATGTAGGCCTCTGGCAAACCAACAACACACCCTGTGCATATGATGAAACCTGTGCCACCTCCTGTCATCTGTAACATTGATGCAGGAACAGGCTAACATGGTGCTGATGCACAGGGTGACTTTATGGCAGTATAGCAATGTTAGCATGTTGTCAGCAGTAAAGTGTAATGTTATCCTTGAAGGTGTAGCTGAGCAGCCATGATGCATTAAAGCTATGATTGTCAATGTAGTATTGTTTACACCAGTGTTAATCCCAATAGTGTATTGTCTGCCCACGTGCCACTTGGCTGATGTGTGTAGTATTGGCAGCATGTGTTAGAGAGTGGACAGTATGTGTGGGATGTGTGCAGCACAGGTTTGCAGGTGTACATTTGTGAACATGGTGGAGGTGCACTGTCTGCATGTACATGCATAGTGGACACATGGGCAGGGTGACATGCCCTGTATTACAGAGTGTTAACACTCCATAGTTTCTATTGGTGGCCAGTATGCATTGTACTACACACATTTTGGAACTTGGGTACACATGTGTGTATGACATGGTTTGACACTGTGCTGTGGGTGATACTGTTACTATCTGTCATTGGTTTGCATTCTGGTAGTATACATAACCTCTACAGCCTGACCATAAACAATCGTTAGATGATGTCTTGACAACTGACAGACAGATGTAGGACACACAGTAACATTTGTACCCTTCAGGAACTATACTATGCCAGTAACCAGTGGTGTTCACCTGCACCCATTCCTGGGACCACTCCTGATTGCCATATAGCTCACTTAGGTACAAGCAAACACAGTAGGGATATGTCCGTCCATGTCTGGGAATGCATACTGTGGCCTATAATGCATTCTCTAGATGACACACACATCCTCCACAAGGGTATCATATGGACAGATACCTGTTGTCAAACCCATGCTGTAAAACTATAAGCCAACCAAAGCATGGTCATCCACCTTTACAAAACATAGTATCCCCACAGTACCACATAGGTAGTAGCCCCAAAAATGTTGACAAGTACTGATGGGTACATACAGCCAAGTGTTACATCATCTCTCCTTTTGTAATCCCATTTCCAAAGGTATTTTGAAATCCCTCGGTGAATCACATAAGCAATTAGGGGTCTGCATGCATATCCACAAAGGTTGTTGTACACCTATAATGAATAGCCATCATTGACAGACTTTGCTGCATTTTAACTGGTCTGAAATATACCTCAGGCATAAACCCTCACTCACACTATTCAATAGAAACCGTAATGAGTGTGCGTGACACAGATGACCTAGGCCAGGGATCACTGCAGTGGCTGGGATTGTCACAAGCATACAGATGTGACCTAAGGTCTGGAAAGCAGCACACTCTGGCAAAGATAACAGATGTGTTCATGGAGAAAGCAGGGTTCCCACCTCTGAAATAATTGAGGTCACATGTACTTATATGAATTTGCCACACAGCTACCTGACGTGCAATGCACATACTGTTGTCATTGTGATATGTCATACAGTAGTGAAAGCAAAACCCACAACAGTCACCAACTGTGTCACACACATAGAGCACACACACACTCACCAAGTGCAGGATTCAACCCCCTACCTAACTACTTTATGATACTATAACAGTACCCATTTACACAACGCACTATACACATTACTGGGAGTTTTCCTTTCCACAGGTATATTTGTAGGATGGTGACATCATCAGACTTGACAAAGATGGGTATACCACATTTAAGGTGTTGCAGTTGTCTCCAAAAAGGTTGCTCTTCTACAAAGAGATATACACACACACACTCTCATACAGTTATCAAGTGCAGGATTCAACTCCTACCTAACTACTTAATGATACTAGAGCAGTATGCATTTACACGATGCACTATACACATTACTGGGAGTTCTCTTTTCCACAGGTATATTTGTAGGATGGTGACATCATCAGACTTGACAAAGATGGGTATACCACATTTAAGGTGTTGTAGTTGTCTCCAAAAAGGTTGCTCCTCTACAAGGAGATACACACACACACACACACAGTTGTCAAGTGCAGGATTCAAACCCCTACCTAACTACTTAATGATACTAGAGCAGTATGCATTTACACAACATGCTATACACATTACTGGGAGTTCTCTTTTCCACAGGTATATTTGTAGGATGGTGACATCATCAGACTAGACAAAGTGGGTTACATTAGGTGACATTAGGTGGGCTACATAGAAGGAATTTGTAGACACTTTGGCAATGTGATCATCAAAGGATAGTTTACTGTCTACCTGTGTCCCCAGGGCCATAATTACATTCTCCGTACATACTGGATTCCCACCTATGTGGTAATTTGTGTGCACTTTGTTTTATCCAAAGGGGA
Organism: Protopterus annectens; assembly: GCF_019279795.1. NCBI lineage: Eukaryota > Metazoa > Chordata > Ceratodontiformes > Protopteridae > Protopterus > Protopterus annectens. The sequence goes on from NC_056732.1 coordinate 916,186,097, forward strand.
TGACTATGCATTCTTTGGCATTCTGCTTGAGGGCATTGTTTTGACACCAGGTATCTGTCTGTGTATAACCCTTCTGTAGGATGTCTGTGTCAGCCGTGGAGTCGATTATGGACCACAGTTATCAGTCATCTGCAAACTTGTTCAGCCATACTCCTCCCATGCTTGCCTGTACCTCTGAGCAGTATCTACTGAACAGGTGGGGTCCCAGGACCAATACCTGTGGGATGCCATTTGTGACTGGTTTAGAGTCGGACATGGCACCCGCAACTCTGAACATGTGTGTTTGATCTGTGAGCCAGTTGGCCACCCATCCTGTGACATAGCTGGTAACGTTCAAGCTGGTAAGCTTGTCCATGATGCCAGAGTGGGGAATGGTGTTGAAAGGCCTTAGTGAGGTCCAGGTGGGCTGTGTGGACTACATTCACCTCCATCTATGTCCTTGGTAACTGTTTCAAATAAGTCAACTAGGTTTAGGAGACAGGATCTACCTTTAACAAAGCCAAGTTGGGTAAAGTCCAGTGTCTGGAGGTCCCCATTGTCTCTGTTTATGGGTTCCATGATAATTTGCTCCATAGCTTTGCAGACCAGGCTGAGTAGGCCTATAGGGCAATGGTTTCCTGGTTCTGTTGTGGCACCCCTTTGTGGAGCTGGATGACTGTTGCTGTATGCCATTCCTTGGGTACATAGCCTGTGGTAAGGTTGAGTCTGGACAGTGAATGTAGGTGAGGGTGTAGTTCCTTTTGGGGCTGGTGTAAGTCGCAGCCTGGGACACCATCCAGTCCCATTGATGCTGTGTTCTTAGGTTTGGAGAGGGCTGTTTCTACCTGCATGTCCATGAAGTCTGGTGCTCTGCATTCTTCTGGGATGGACACAGGCCCTTTGGGGGGTTGTGGGGGAGTTTGCACTGAACTTGTCCCTCAGGATGTGGGCAATGTAAGTTGGTTCAGTGTATCTTTTTTCCATTTTGCAGTAGCTGACAGCATTTTTGAGAGTTCCACCTAAATGTTTGGTATAGCTAATGAAGGCTTTGTGGCTGTTATTCTTACATTCCTTGGCAATTTGTCTTTAGAAACTGGCCTTGGATTATTTTATGTGCGATCATTGTTTCTTCCTAATAATGATCAGTGATGCCTTTCCTTATGTGAAGTTTGCTCTATCATGTGTTCGTTCCCTCCTTCTGTTGTATAGCTCATTTATGTGTGACAACCACCAGATTGGTTTCCTATATTTGGAGGAGTGCATCATGGTTTTATTTGGCATGTCTCAATACATGCATCCCTGTAGATGCTCATAGAATGCACTTGTAAATGATTCTGCAGATTGTATAGCATTATCCTATAGCAAGGGTGCTTTAGAACTTTCCACTTTGGTCTTGAGAAGTGTGCTGTTTGCTTTAGAAACTTTCTTCACAGTGGTTTCCTTGACTGTGGGGGTGTGATGTGGATGTCCAGTGTGATTACTTTATGATCTGATATTACCAGCGAGGGGTTTATCTCTGTTGTGGAACACTGGTACCCCATGTTGGTGATGATCAGGTCCAGTATGTTGTCACCTCTAGTGGGCATGGTAACCAGCTGTTCCAGAGTGTTTGAGTTTTTAAACTCTGGGAAGCATTGGGCAAAGGACGTTGTACATGAGTAATTCTCCCAGTCAGTGTTTTGGTAGTTGTACTCTCCTCATATAATGGTGTTTGGTAGGACATTTGTATTTTCCACTGTTCTCAGGAATACTGGGTGAGGTTCCTGAGACAAGGTAGGTGATCTGTAGCAGGCTACAATCTGATAAGCAGCTTTGCACAATGTTAGTTGCACTTGCATGGTCTCCAAGGCCTCATGCTGTGCCACTAACCTGAAGGTGTGGGTATCCATAGGGTAAATGGATACACCACTTCCTTTTGTATTTCACTCTGGGTTTTGGGGCCAAAGATCCGAGGGATTGTGAGTGTTTTACGTGGAGCATGTCCAACAGCTCTGTGTTTGACATAGCTTTGTATGTTAGGCAGAGATCACCTCTGAGTAGGCGATATGCGAGAGAGTACAGCTGGAGCATTTTGAGACTGTCTGTGTATGGCATGTATTTCAGGCCACTAATGCTATTTGTGAGGTATGTCTGCAGCCTTTCCAGTTGTTGTTGATGTCTTGTGAGGTACATAGCAAAAGGGGCATTGTACTCTGTTATGGATCTAGTGAGTGATGAGTAGAGGGGAACAATGTCCTCTTCTATCCTGCATGAGACACCTTTTGTGATGAGGTGTGCCACATAGAAGGATTTCCAGACTACTGTGGTGATGTGATTATCACAGTTGTATCCACTGTCCACCTGTGACCCAAGGTCTCTAATTACACTTTCAGTGTTAAGTATACTACCGCCTATGTTGTAGTTCATGGCTACAGAGTTTTTACCAAAGGGGATGACAATGCACTTTTTGGCATTGAGCTTGAAGCCATGGCTTTGACACCAGGCATCTGTCTCAGTGAGGCCCTTTTGTAGGATGTCCACATCTTCAGTAGTTTTGATTATGGCTCCTAGTTTGCAGTCATCTGGAAACTTCATTAGCCACAGACCTTCCATGTTAAAGTTTACTTCAGGGAAGTAGATTCCAGACAGGACAGGAGCCAGGACTGAACCCTGTGGTACTGCACTTGTCTCTGGTCTAATGTCGTACTTGGAGTCTGCTACTTTCACAGTGTGTGTTCTGTCAGTTAGCCAGTTGGCATCCCATCTTGTGACATAGCGATTTATACCTAGTTTAGTGGGTTTATCTATAATTCCAGAGTGGGGATGGTGTTGAAAGCTGTGGCAAGATCTACATAGGCTGTGTGAACCACCTTACCCTTGTCTACGGTTCTGGTGACTGCTTCAATGATGTCTATCAGGTTTAGGAGACATGATCTGCCTTTTACAAACACAACATGGTTGTGGTCCAGTGTTTGGAGATTACCAATGTCTTTTTTTATAAGTTATATGATGATACATTCCATGGCCTTGCAGAGCAGGCTCATCAGGCTAATGGGCTGCTAGATCCTGGGGACCATGGTGTCTCCCCCCTTGTGTAGTGGGATAACCATCACTGTGCGCCATTCAGCAGGCACAAAGCCTGAGGTGAGGCTATGACTGAACATGGTACGTAGGTGTGGTGCCTGTTTGTTCTGTAGTTTGTGTAGACCACAGCCTGGGATGTTATCTGGTCCCATGGATGCTGTGTTACTGGCTTTGGAGAGTGTTTTTTACCTGTGCAGCCATGATGACAGCAACTTTGCAGTCTTCCGTTATGGAGATGTGCTCATTCATGGGTGAGGGGGGGTAAAGTTAGCACTGATCCTATCTGCCAGGATGTTGGCAATATCAGTTGGGTCTGTATATTTAGTGCCATTGTGCTGTAACTCAGAGCAGATCTGAGTGTTGCCATTGAGATTCTTGACATAGCTATAGAATGCTTTGTGGTTGTCTTTAGAATCAGTGTTGATTCTGTTTTCATAACTAGCTTTGGAGGATTTTATCATGGATTACAGCTTCTTACTGATGTGGACCATGGAGCTCCTCCTCATGGGATTTTAACCTGTTTTGCAACAGTATTTTCCTTCTGTTGTGCAGTTTGTTTATGGCAGGGGAACACCAGATTGGCTTCCTTTTCTTGGAGGTTAGCATCTTGGTTCTGTTTGGGATAGCACGATGCATGCAGTCATGTAAGTGCTTATGAAGTGCAATTGTGAAGGATTAAGTAGTCATAACTGTATTGTCCATCTGCATGTGTGTCCTGCAGTTCAGCACTTCTGTCTTAAGAAGCATGACGTTGGCTTTGGAGAAATTATTTAACATGGTTTCCTTAATAGGGGTGTGGGTCCAGAATGTGGATATGTAGGGTGATTAGCTTATGGTCAGATGGGACCAATGAGGTGCTGACATCAGGTGTGGAACACCAGTCACGCAGGACAAACCAAACCCCGTAACCAACACAAATAACCACAAAGTGAGCTAAATGCTACTCATTGCCAGAAGTCTCAGCCTCCAGATGCACACACTTGAGGCACTTCTCATTATGGAGAATATTGATATCTGTGCAGTATCGGTAACCTAGTTCAAGGCTCCAGACAGCACACCAGCACTACCAGGATACTACTCATTCCATACCTTCCAGCATCAGAACCTGAATCATAGCACATAGGGTGAGGATGTATCCATATTCATCAAGGATACCTACACCTCTCTCTACATGCTCTCTACAGGATATGTACCCATAGAATGTTGCACAGCAACGTTCTTCACACTCCACAGGGGTGGGGCCATGAAAACCCCTTGGCATTCATGCTCTATGAGCCTGACAATTGTGTTCTGCAAGGCAATGGAGCCAATCATAATGGAAGTCAACAATACAGAGATTGGGAACCTTCACACAGTTGAGCACACACAGTTTGGCTTGGTCAAATGCAGAACACGCCTCCTGAACTGGGAGGATTTCTTTGACAGTTACCCAGGCTATGGATGATTGAAATGAGATCCACACAGCCTACCTATGCCTCGCTAAGGCCTTTGACACCATTCCCCAGTCAGGTATCATAGATGAACTCACCAACCTGGCCATGAATCCATACATCACAGGATGGATTGCAAACTGCCTCACAGATAGATCCCACACATTACAAGTTGCTGGCTACATGTCAGACTCTACACCGGTAACGACTGGTGTCCCCCAGGGTTCAGTCCTGGGGTCCCTCCTGTTTGGTATAGACTTCTCAAATGTACATGCCAACACAGGAGAGTTGTGGTTGACTAAGTTTCCTGGGAATTGTAAAGTGTTTGCCATAATAGATTCCCCAGAAGACAGACATATTCTCCAGAAGGGACTCTATGAGACAGATGTGTGGTGTCAGAATCATGGCCTCAAGCTCACTGTGGAGGAATGCATAGTGATCCTCTTTGTTGAAAACAAAATACACAAACTACCACATGGGTGTTACCCCTTAAAAATGACAAGGTGATAAGGGATCTGGGGACACAAGTAGATAGTCATCTTTCCTTTGACAACCATGTTGCCAAAGTGATTGGGAGATCCTATGTGGCCCACCTAATCAACAAAGGGTTTGCATCAGGATCCAAAGAGGTAGTGTTGGCACTCTACTCTTACATCATCAGACCCATCATTGAGTACAGTGCACCATTTTGGATGTACTCGACTTAGCATATCCAGCAGCTGTAGAGAACACATAGGTACCTCACCAAGAGGATTACTGGCCTCAAACAGTTGTGTTATGCAACACAACTGGTAAAACTACATCTGTTCTTCATTGTGTACTGCCTACTCAGAGGCACACTCTGCCTAACATACAGAGCCATGTCCAACACATGACTGTTGAACATGCTCCATCTACACATAACAACATTGAGTCACCCTACACATTCCAGGGATATGAATCTCATCAGAAAGATGAATACAACATGTTGGGATACAGTACCATCCCAGACACTTGCCTTACTGTGGAACAGAGTCCCAATGTACATCAGACAGAACCCCTCGCTGACACTCTTCAATTGGAACCTTGATGAGTGGATGGGAAACAGACAGTTCATGCCAGGCATCACATCAGCAGCCCCACTAGAAAGGGGCTTAGGGTACTAACTATTAGAACTAGGCCTTGGGAGACTACCCAATGGTGTGGTGAAAGCTGCACAACTTGTGTAGGCTGATATATGCCTTCGTGGAGATAGTCTACTACATACCTATGGACCTATGTGACAGGTACATGTCTACAGATAGTAGATGTGTACTTCATTGTACAGTCATGTTGTACAGCAGGCACATGGACCACATACACTGTAATGCTTACAGATACTGGTGGCTGTTATGTACAGTGGGAGAGATGTGCACCTCATGTCTTTCATGCCATTGGGATGTGTGCTGGGTGGGACAGTCCTGGATGGCTCCCTGTCATGGTCACCCTCTTACACACATCTCTGCCCATCCATCTTTGGCTTATTATACTGTGTTCCCCCTACATATATATATATATATATATATATATATATATATATATATATATATATATATATATATATATATATATATATATATATATATATATATATAGGTACATAGGTAGGTGATAGGCTATCTGCCTGAAGGCATATATTAGTATGTCCAGAGTGTGCAGCTATCACCACCCATGGAGTTAGTTCCCTAGGCCTCTGTGTAGTAGAGCTGATGAAGTGATCCATGGTGTGACAGTTCAGTTTCACATACACTCATCAAGACTCCTCTGGAAGAGTGTCAGTGAGGGTCTCGGCTTAATGTCAGTTGGGAGCCTGTTCCAAAGCAAGGGAAGTCTGTGAGTTAGTCATGTATCCCTCCAACATGTTCTATTTAATGTTGTGATGATGATATCCCTAGAGCATGTGGTACAGTGAGCTTGGGTTTACTTCAGATAGCGCATGTACATCAGTTCTGCATTGGACATGGACCTGTCTGTTGGGCAGAGATCTCCTGAGTAGACAGTATGCAACAGAGTACAGATTGAGTTAAATTCAGTCTGGTTGCATGGAGCAACTGTTTGAGGCCAGTAATCCTCTTGTTGAGGTACTTCAGTGGTCTTTCCAGCTGCTGAAGGTGCCTAGTCAGATTCATCGCAAGTGTGTTGTGGTACTCTCTGATGGGTCTGATGACTGATGAGTAGAGGGAACCTCCTTTGACCTACATGCAAAGTCCTTGGCAGTTTGTGGGAACACATAGCATGATTTTCTAACCACTTTGTGAATATATTTCTGGAAGTAGAGATGACTATCCACATGTGTCCATAGATCCCTTATTATCACCTCCATATTTAGGGTGTTGGCACCTATGTGGTATTTGTATGACTGTAGCTCGAGGGCATACTTTTACACCACATATGTCTGACTGAGACCCTTTTTAAGGATGTCTCTGTTGTCCCACACATCGATTATGACAACTTTTTTGCAGTCATCCACAAACTTTGCTAAACATAGCCCTCATGTGTTTGACTGTATTTCTGAAAAGTATACACCAGACAGGAGGGGTCCCAGGACTGAGCCATGTGTGACAGCAGTTGTTACCAGCTCGAACAGGAGACCACAATTCTTACCTTGTGGGATCTATCTGTGCCCCAGTTGGCAATCCATCAGATGACATACATATTTATGCACTGGTTGTTGATTTTGTGGATACGACATGTGTCTGGGATGCTGGAAGAGGGCCTTTCAAGCTCTATGTGGGACATGTGTAGCTCATTTCATTGATGTATGTCCTGGGTGACTGCCTTGAAAACAGTCTAGCAGGTTTGGGAACCATGATCTGCCCCTGACCAAACCGAAATTGGTAGGGTTGGGTGTTTGTAGGCTCACAATAGCTCTGTTTATGAGTTCCATCATGATGGACTCCATGGCCTTGCAGATCAGGCTTAATAGGCTTATAAGACAATAGTTCCTATGGTCTGTTGTGCACCAACACTTGTGGAGTGTGCCAAATGTTGCTGTAACGCATTCAACAGTTTCATATCCTGTACAGAGGGTGAGTCTCAATGGACTGTTCAGGTGCAGGGTCTGTTTGTTTTGGAGTTCACATATGACACAGCTAGGGAAGCCATGTCATCCCATAGATGCCGTGTTTTTAGGTTTGGAAAGTGCTGTTTAACCATTGTATATGTGATTTCTGGGTTTTCTCAGTCTCCAGGTATGATAATGAGCCCTTTTGTCAGTGAGAGGGGGGTAAATATGTATGAACCTGTCTGACAAGATGTTGGCGGTGTCAGTCATGTACATGTATTAATTTACAGTTTGCACTGACTCAGAACATATGTGTTTACATTGATATTTATGACATTGTGAAATAAAGCTTCATGGTTCTCTATGGACTCTTTGACAATATTTTTGCCAGAACATGGATTGGATAATGTTAGGAGTGCTCATTGTTTATTGATGATACTGATCGGAGATTTATTGGTCTTCTTTGAATTTTCACTTTCTCTGAACAAGTTCAGTACTTGTAGTACATAGTTTGATTATGACAGGAGTCCAATATATTGTATGGGTCTGTTTTCATATCACTGTGTGCGCAAGGCAGGATTGGTGGATAGTGACATGTTTCTGGGGTGAGAACTGCAACTGCCAGATATGTGTGGCCCACTGCTGTACTCAGACATGGCCTAAGTGTGTGAGCATGCCCAGTATGACCTTTCAGTATGTTGCTGACTGGGATTTGCTAAATTTGTTGAAGTGTGTGAGCATGCCCAGTATGGACATATATACTATATGTGTGTGAAAAATCAAGTTGTTTTTTACTTCAGGGCTCACCTTTGTGTTGTACATCGACAGGAAGCACGCTGTGCCTGCAGGGCTTCCATGAGTCGCTTTGCATAGACTTATCAACATTTCTACATACAGGGGGGACAGCTATTATTTGTACATTTCTACCCAGGGGGCACACCTGATTGTTACTGTGGGTGTACATTGGATGAGGGGTTCACCTGACACTTATACACATTTGCTAGGCCTGCACTGCTATGTCAGGTACTCCATTTCAGTCTGTACTGTTGCCTATCATACTGGCTTGAGGCATACTACTGTACTACAGAACTTAGCTTCCAATTCCATGTTTATTAGTTTGTGACTTCATAGCCTACCCAACCCACATCACACTGCCTGGCCTGCTGTTATCTGTCTGCATAGGCCTGGGGGGAAGTTCAGAGGGCATGATACAGCATTTGTTTGTGTTTGCGTTAGTCTACAATTGCCCTGCTGTGTCTGTGCCAGTGAAATGCTGTCATGGCTTAGTGGTTCAGTACTGTGACTATAGTGCACAGTATCCTGAGTTTGAGCCCTGTCACTGCTTTTTATTTTCCTGCTGGGCAGACCTGACTGGTTAAGGAACAGTAAAGCAGGTGTGAGCATGTTTAGCCGACTTTGTCTGACTTTACCCAATGTTGCCCAACGTTGCCCAACATTGCCCAACGTTGTGCTAGTTTGCGCAGCGCGCAGCTCCACGCAATTGTGCTTAAATATGCTAAATACTGGTAAAATGTGCTTAACACTGCTTTATATTGCTTAATATAGGGCAATCATGCCTCAGGTGGTGCTGCAGGGCTGCCTATGTCAGATGCACATAATACACTCCCTATACATGTTTGAAACAGGTAGTGTCAAGTTAGGCATCCCTTTTATTGTATGTGCGAGTCAGAGAGAGGTGTCATTTCCAGGGTTCCTACTGAGTCAGTGTATGTGCTATGTGTTGCCTCTTTGCCAAGGTCAGGGCATACTGGGCATGCCTCCTTCTGCCTACTGGGGCAGGCTTAGGTTGTTCCTCCTCTGAGTCATGCTGTGCCTGTGCAGGCCTTGGCAATGGTGGGGGGCTGTTTGGCCCTGCCCCATGCTGTTCCTGCTGCAGCTGTTTTCACAGGATCATATTGTGTAGCATGGCACATACCATGACAATGTGGGTGCATGTAGTTGCTGAGTACTGCAAGGCTCCACCGAATGTGTCCAGGCACCAGAACCGTGACTTGAGCATCCCAAACACACGCTCAATTATGTTTCTTGTTTGTGCATGTGCCTCATTATGGAGTTCTTGTTTGGGTGTGTGTGCATTTCTGATGGGTGTCATCAGCCACGGCTCCAGTGCATATCCAGCATCCCCCACTAGGTGACCGTCAGGGATGTCCCCATTGGCAAATCTCTGGTACAGCTGCGTCAGATGCCAGATGTGGGAATCATGATAGCTTCCAGGGCAGCCAGCACACACATTCATTATTATGCCCTGGGCATCGCACATGACCTGGCAGTTGATGGAGGGGAAGCCCTTGCGGTTGATGTAGACACTACCCCACTCACCGGGTGGTGCTTTGATGTGTATGTGCGTGCAGTCTATTGCACCCACCACCTCAGGGTATTCCGCTATTTGGTGGAAGAGACACATATTGCTGGCCAATGCCTCACTGGAATTGGGGAAATATACATGCTCACCGACATGTGCTGACATGGCATCCAGGAACTGGTGCAGTACCCTGGATGCTGATGCCTGTGAAACCCCCATCATATCACCAGTTGGTCTCTGGAAGGTACCTGTAGCTAGTATTCATAGGCCAACACATACCTTGGTATCCACTGGGATGGGTTCCCCTCTGTTGGTTCTGTGTGTGAGGCGTGGCTGGCACAGCTCAACAATTTGCTGCAGGAGGTCTCTGTCCATTCTATAGCGCTCCACTATCTCCAGCTCATGTAGCCCCTGGTAGGTTACCCTGGGTCTGTACACTCTTCTCCGTCTCCTCACTGTGGGTTGCTCAGCAGCATTCACAACATCACCACCCTCAGCACCTTGCACATGTTGGTTTATAATAGCAATGGCAGCCCCTAACATTTTGTCAGCCTTAAGCTTTTTGAGTTTTCACTCTTTCTAAACTGCAGTGTTGCAGAGTTCTTGTGAAAAAACAGGTTAGACTGCTGTTTGCAGAGTTTAAATTGCTGGGCTGGGCTAGTCGACTGCCTGTGTAATTGGCTGATTGTGATATATTTCACCTGGCAGCTCTGCTAGTTCTCCTTGGTTAACTTCCTACTACTTCTTTTCCTTCCTTTTCCCTTTCTGTTTCCACAAGGGGCAGTGCAAATAAGCGCACTAGCACACTTGCCTACATGCACGCACACTAGTGCACACTCGCCTACACGAGTGCACATGCGTGCACACGCTGTGTGCCCATTTGCAAGAAATTTCTGATATATCCCCAGCGTACGGCTTTGGTTTCTTGTTTTCAGCTACTACCACTGTAAACACGCCTCTTGCAATCCTGAGCAACTCAGGGCAAACACATGCCACTGTGCTCCAATCACCTTACAGACTTTTAGACATACCCCCCTCATGATGTCACCTATCTTCTACTCGACTACTACCCTACTCCTACACTTACACTATGGACATGGCTCACATGCCAGGGAAAGTTGGGATTCACTATCCTTATCCTCATTTGCATAGGATTGCCTACTAATGCTTGGATACATCTCTCACACTGAGCTTCCCCCCCTTAGCAACCACTACTCAGTGGCCATATTGTTTGCAGCCTGCCATTCACCTGCATGGCAGGACAAGCTTTTTAGTGTAAAAGCACATTTGTGGATATTTTTCCCTTTTTTTCATTTAATTTAAAGCACAGCATGTTTGCGCGACGCTGCTCTACGGTTAAACTTCGGCGATCGGGGAAAAAAATAACATTGGATTTTGAGGATTTACAACATTTGCAAATGCCAATGGCCTTATATTTGGCCATTGGCATGCTTCCTTAACTAGATGCATCCTTTATTTGGAGCTGTCATAGCTCCATTTAGCTATTTGCAGAACAGTACTCCGTTACCAACGGAGTACAATTCTGCAGATAACACTACTCTTACACGGACAGGTTAGTGGCTCCTGGATCGCAAATTTACCTCATTTGCATAGCTTTCAGCAGCAAATGAGGTAATTTGTATACCATAACACTATCCGTGCAAGAGTAGCTTTAGAAGCTCTCATGCACGCCCCTACCGGCTATTGCTGAATCGTTCGGCAGACATATTGCCTGTCTACCATCTTACACTGTTCTTACACTCCATGCAAGCCTTCGTAAATCTGGCCCTTAGTCTTTCTAGACTAAGCTTCAAAGTGCTGTGCCCACTGACTGTTGCCAGCCTCCTTGCAATCCTGTAAAGGATAAAAAAATATAGTTGTAAAATGGATAGATGAATGTATGAGTGGTCATGTTCTTTCCAGCTGAATATCACTGATAGTGTTTGAAATATTTAAAAACTTTGATAAGCATTTTCTATGCCAGTTGGTCCATGCTTGTTGCTTATATATTGAATATTATATTTACAGCAAATTCTAATGAAAGTTCTTTCACTACTGCTATTGTCTAGACTCTCTACTGAGTGTAGCTAACTGCTCTCAATAACATTAGGATTGTTTCTTTGTTGAGGAATACCGTCTTTGTTTTATCTTGTTCATAACTGACACAGTTTGTTCATCCATAGCTGATCCAGCACCCCTCAACAAAATGCTGAGGAAAAAGAAAGCTCCTTAAAAAGCATGGTCAGAATCTATCATTCTACATACACAAAAAACTCTTTCTTCTCAAAAATAAAACTACTCATCACTTGTTACATTTGTAGCAACATTTTTGCTACATCTTATAACATGCAAAAAGTGTTAAAGCACTTCAACCTTGATCACAAATGCACTGCTGGCATTCATGCTGGTAACACACTGCTGAATGATCAGCAATCACACCCCATATACCCCACACTTGCTACTCAGCAGGTTATTAACCTTTGTGGGTCTAATCAAATTTTGTCTTTCTTTTTCATTTCTCTTTTTCTTATCGTTCCTTCTTTTTTCCTTTATATTCGAGAAACCTGCATATGTACATTTTTGCAGACATTGGATTGGTGTGTGTGTGTGTGTGTGTGTGTGTGTGTGTGTGTGTGTGTGTGTGTGTGTGTGTGTGTGTGTGTGTTTGTGTGTGTGTGTGTGTGTGTTTGAGTGTGCATGCATGTATTAAGTCTTTCTTATGTAAATAATGATAATCTTGCTGTTCTACATAATATTCACATCACTAGTTTTGTCATTTTCCACTTATCGGTCAACTTTTAAGATAGCCCTCAGAACAACCACTTATGTATTTATTTACATATTTTGTTAATTTTGCATGTTGACTAATCTGAGAACTATTTTCATCCACACTATGGTCTGTAAGATAAGACAGAACATTAATAATAGATAATAGAACAGAATAATACAAGTGAAATATCAATGTAACCATAAGATTTATATAACATTAACAACAGACTACACAGCAGAAGGAATGAATGGCATGAATATGTTATTTACAATTAATACAAATAAAGTGAAAAGACAGACATGTGCTAGTGCAGAGAAGAAACACAACAGATGGACTAATATGCAAGTATACATGATATGAATCACAGTTGGACCATTACCTCTAGAATCCTATGTTGCTCAGTGTGCCTAAAAGTTGTCAAGTTCAGTGATCTGCTTAACTGTTCCTTATCTTTAATAGTGTGAGTGGACGTAAGAATTTATTTGCTGGGATATATCCACAGTTACCTATGTTATCGTGGAGTTTTGCTCCCTGAGCAATCCCTGCATGGCAGAGCTATTTTCAGTTGTTCCCCTAAGGATTTTATGGAACAGTGGCATAACAGCTCCATTAAATAGCTTCTTTCATTTAGTATACATGTATGTATTATGTATGTATGCAAACATACATGTCTATGCATGTATTTATTTAAATGCATTAACTTAGATTGGACACTGATCCCAAATGGATATATTACAGCCAGAACACAATTAAGATATTGTCAACATAGACATGAATTGTAACAAATATATTACAGAATTCAATGTATGCAATTAGGTTTACTGACACTGAGAATATGTGTAATGACAAATGCAACTTGTATTATACATTTCTGGTATAAGAAATCTGTCAAAGTATAGTTTTTTACAACCATCTAGCAACTTGAATTTTTATTAAAAGTTAACTTTTAAATTCAGCCGACTCATGGCTCTATCGAGATTGCCATTAAATATTTATGTTAAGAGTATACTTTTCTAAGCAATGAGTCTAATTTAATTAAATGGTAATTAACACTGTTGTGACAGACAAAGTTTAGGTATTAGAGATGCTGGGCTCATGTTGACTGAAAGTATGTTTCTCTGGATGGCATTTTTGACAGGGGTCCAAAAAAGCACAACTTTCTTTTTCACTTTATGATTGGCCTTATGACGATTCAGACATTATAGTATTGTTGTTTCTGAGATATTTCTCATCATATGCTTTTCTCCATAGCAGTATCTCTTTGGATCTGTGTGCAGATGGTATTGCATCATCCATGCTAAGCTCCTCATATATTTTCTACTATAAAAGACAGGAGAGAAATCATTAAACATGAACTGAAGATCCTAAAGCATCAAAACCCATTTCTTTGAACAGGCATAAGCATATGATATATAGTATGTTTTGTGCAGGAGCAATAGCCCCCATTTCACATGTGGGTGACTTCAGTCTCCCTGCCTCTGTTACTTAACTATATTATGCATATGGCACAATACTATGGAATCTGGAGAAAGATCTTGAAAGAGCAAACACAAAAAGTTTAAAGGTAAAGTAAAGAAAAGCACAGACAAATATGCTCCAGTAAACAGTTCACTACATGCAACTTGGTTCAAAAAGTATAAGGAGAATATGCACTGTTGTTACTGGTATGAGCTTCTTATACGCACATTCACAGTAGGACTAGATACAGAACACTTACAGAGTTGAATCTTTGGCCTAGCACTACAGCATTCTTTCTCACCACTCTTTCTGTGAAACATATACACTCATGCACTCACAAACATGCGGAGGTGGACAGGCATGCACACACACTTGCAAAAAATTCCTAGGGAAAGCTGGCAGAATTCTCAAATTCCACATAGCGTCCTGTCTGACATAGAAATACTGCCTTTACCCTAGATTTGCCTAGGGACTATAAACACATACGCACAGACAAATACACATATATACATATATATATATATATATATATATATATATATATATATATATATGATGAATTACCTGACCACCCTTGATTCAACCAAAGAGAAAGCATACAGAACGGTTCACTGGTAATATGCTCTCTAGCAGTCCTGTTAAACTGAGGTGCATACCTCAGCTCTCTTTATTATCATGCAGTGCTAAACAATAATAAATGTCTTATCAAATAATAAATAAAAATACTGCATGTATAAATAAATGCCAGCAATATGATTTTAGAAGTGAATAAGGTTTTGCTTAAATAATGAAGACTGTGCTGATATAGATTACATATGGAGAAGTCAAAACAATGAATAGAAGTTTCATGCATTTCTGCTTTGCTTGCCTTTCATCTCTTTTCATTCACAGAGAAAATTTTCATAAGTTACATACATTTTAATGCAACAGGAAACCCATGTATTGCAGATTACAGGGCTTAAATATAGATTTATAATTGAGTGAGCATACTGAAATAAGAAGAAAAACAAACACATCATATCACATTTTAACTATTTTTTTTTTCTATTCTGGCACCACAATTCACCTTGATAAGCAAATGAATCAAGTCATCTGGAGGTTAACACAAAGAAACAAAGCTTGAAATAAGTGTGTACTCTTCTGGCATACAACCATGTTCCTCTTTTTTGACAAAATATATGCATTGACATTAACAGTATTACTTTTATGCTGGACAGACAAGTCACAGGACTACAAATCTAAACTCAGTTTAAGAAAATTTCCATTCTACATGCTTGTCCTATGTAACCACTTTTAATTGTTATGGTTTGTAACCTCATTGAATTTTCTGCCATATGGGTAGGGTTGTATATTTAGCAGAGCCAGACTGTACCTAAGCACACCTTTAAATGTCCATTTAGGATTACTCTGTGGGTGGATGTCTGTTTGCAGCTCAAACACAAAACATCTTTTCAGGGAACACGGCTATGTATAGCCTCCACCCTATATTTGGAAGCCAAAACCAACACTGTTAATTTTTGAATATAATCAAGACTGGCTAGTACAAGGGGTCCACTCAATGCCTCATTGGTCTATTGGAATGCTTTCTTAAAGGATGGAGTACAGCCAACCTTATCTGTATAGTTTTTCTAATAAGATCTGTAAGGGGGCTAGCTACTTTACTATAGTGGGGAACAACTTTGGTATAGTGCACTACTGTTCCAAAGAATGAGGAATTTCCTCACCTGTTTCTTGGTAGAAGGGGAAGGTCATTCCCAAATAGCTTCAATCTTGACAAGTTCTGGCCTAATGTAAAAAATGCACAATGTATTCATTATTTAATGCAGCATATAAATCAGTTTAAGATGTAGAATTTAAAATGAATGCAATCACTGTGAAGAATAGATTGAGATGAAGAGTTTGACATTTCATCTTCTTTAGAAAGTGCTTATGTTCCTAGAGATATAAGCATTTCTTTGAATGGTAAGGCTGCAATATACTTTTTTTTTCAAAAGGCTTAGAATGCAACCATTAGAAGTTAAAACACAAGCTCCAGAATTCTAGTGGAGGTAATAAGTTAATATGCAAGCAAAATTGCTCAAGAAAGAGGTGTTAATATGTAAATAATGCACACCCAGGGCTGTTTGGGGCCCAGTGATACAGGTTGAAGGCATCTACACCCCTGGAAGGGCATTATTTACATAGTAACACACACCCTGAAGAGCACTATTTTCTTAGAGAATGGGCTATCTGTTAAATTGTTTTGTATTTGTTTGTTTTTTTAAGTTAATCAGGCAGATTCAATAAAACCTATATAATCCATTAAGACCATTTGCACATTGTGGAACTATGTGCACATTGTAACACACTGTTTTGTATTCAGTAAGTGGCACAACATGGTGTTGAGAGACACTCAATCATGGTAAACACCATGGCATGCTAATTACAGCATAAGCAGATGAACTGTATGCTAATCAACCAATCCAAGATGGAGGAGCTATTCAACAAGCTATAAACCAACCATGTAGACTCAGTGCTGGTTTTCTATGTGAATTCAAAAACCTATTAGAATACAGATACAGGAAGGAGTCTACACAGAAAGAATGTTAGGGGCTGTTGTTTCTTTAATTCATGTGTCTGTACAACAGGCTGAAACCTATGCTGCTGCTGCTACTAATAGACCAAGGCCAAGAAGGAGAAGAGTTTTCATACTCCAGTTAACTTATCACAATCTGCATGAGTTGAAATTGTAGAGCACTAAAGGGTGAATAGAGACACACTACAGGAACTCTGCAACCTCTGTCATCCTCAACTCAGACCCAAGGCAAACCAAGGGGAACCAATACCAGTAGAGACAAAGGTATGTGTAGCAATTAGAATTTTAGCTACAGGAACCTTTCAGAGACCAAAAGGGGACATGCTTCAGGTGTCACAGGCATCAGCATCCAAGATCTTCCATCAATTCCTGAATGTTATGCTGCAACATGCCAGCGACCACATATAGTTTCCCTGTACTCCTGAGGACAGTACCACAAATATGCAGAAGTTCTACCATGTAGCACACTACTTCTGAAGTACTGGGTGTAATAGATTTTACACATATAGAAATCAAGACACCACCTGGGGAACAGGGAATGGTCTACATAAATAGAAAGGGTCGCCACTTCATTAACTGCCAACTCATGTGAAATGTTAAGAATCATCTTGAATGTGTGTGCTGGTAACCCAGGCAGTTGCCACAACTCACATATCTGGCACACCTCCCAACTGTATCAGACATTCACTAGTGGTGATATCCCACAGGGTCATTTAGTGGGGGGATGCAGGTTATGCACTGGAACTTTGGCTGATGATGCCCATCAGAAATGCACACACACCCACTGAAGAATGCCATAATGAGGCACATGTCCAAACCATTAATATCTTAAGAGTGTGTGTCTGGGCTGCTGATGTCACAGTTCCACTCCCTATATACATCTGGGGGAGCCCTGCAGTACAATCCACATACATGTACTGAAATATTCACAGTCTGTGCCATGCTTCACAACATCATCCTGAGAAAACAGTTTCAGAAGGATCAACAGAAGGAAGGGGCACACATCCTACAACCAATGCCAAGGTCACCACAGCCACATGCAGGTGAGGAGCTAGAAGAAGAACCAGCAGCTGCTGTGGGTGTAGGCAGATGTAGGCATGCTCAATATGGCCTCACTTTGGCTAAGAGGCAATGCACAGCACACTCACTCACCACTTAAGTGGCTAAAACATTTGTCCTATGCATTTACATATAGTAACATTGATGCCAGGCAATGCTCACAATGTTTACCTACCCATGTAATGTCTGCATACTCCTAGTATCAGACAGACCCAGCCCTGAAATAAAACTAAAGCAACTGCTGGATTTACAAGATAAGTGTTGGACATGGAGTATTAAAACAGAACTGTGTAATAATGCAAATGAATGGCATATCTTTGCAAGTTGTTACTTGGCAATATAAGTAAATAAAAGGTGGGTGATTTGTACAGCAATTACTTCAACATGTGACAGCAGAGGCTTATGTGAATACATGTCCCCTCTATCAAGTGATAGGCCTCAGGCATCAAAGATTCACACATTCATACCTTTCAAAAGTACTGATGGTCACTAAATGTCCTCATTTTGGCCACATACTTTTGCACCAAAAAATCATTAAAGCGGGAGGTTAGAAAGTAATGAGACACATTTCAGTTTCACACATCATAAGCCTCAGAAGATTTTTAAAAATACTAATGCAAAATCTGTTTTGATTCTATCAACTGTCTAATGTAGTAAGACCAAAATATGTCAAAAGTACAAGTAGTATAACCACATCATAAACACAGATATACTAACCACTAAGTCAGTTATGCACCCTGAGCATCAGACACAAAGATTATGTATCCCTGAATCCAACAGATAGAAAACATGGATATGGCACAATTATCATCACTTGCACAGGGTGTTGTGGGGGAGGGGGGCAGGAAGCCTAGACTGACATAAAAGGTAAGTGAGTACGTGTGAGTAAGAAAGATAAACAGGCAAAATGTTTGTATAAAGTAAGAAATGGCCACTGAGACAGAATGAGCTTTAAGCCTTATAGCTGAACCATGTAGCTGTTGTGTATGTGTCTGTATGGGCCCTCTAGGTGAAATTGGGTAAGTGAGCACCTGAAAGAATGCAGCCAAGCTCTGTGGTATCTCTACATCTTGGTATGTCAGACAGGTGTGAGCCATGCATGGTAGCGATGGCAGTTCATCATTGTCGTAACTGATAACAAGACTTGGCTCTGCTAGGAGTTGCACTGGCATGTCCACGCCCACAGTCAGGTGCACTGCTGCTGCCTGAACATGACTGATGTTTGCTGGATGAGCTGTTCTCACGAGGAAGTCCAGGACCATGACCCCATGGCCTGCCATGTCTGGGTATGTACACCTCAACCACGGATGGAGCAGTGGAAGTAGTACCACTACAGCAGCATGATCAGACATGGTCATGTTGGCTAACATCAGAGGATATGGCTGACTTATGCTCACACGGATGCTGTCCCCCTCCTAGCAGACATTCCATCACAGATACCTGCTCCAGCATATCATTCGTCTGATCCATTGTATAGGCAGCACAGTGGAGGTAGTCATGCATGTTAGCCAGTGTCACATATACAACTCTAAGCATTTCTCTGGAGGAAATATTTGAACATGCCTGTGCCTCCATGGCAGTCCTAAACGTATATCGAGTGGCACGGGAAGACATACCTGGCTCAAGTGGAGGATGGACAGCAGGTCTCCTCCGAACACTCTGAACAACTCTCCTGTGTGGCACCTCACCCACACTTTGGTTATGGTGAGTCAACAGGCACTGAAGCTGCAGTAACCACACTATCCTGATGGAATGTCTCACTCTCCACCTGCTTAATATCTGAGGGCTCACTGGAATGGGTTGAAGCAGGCCTACTGGCTGTGTCTGATGGAATTACAGAAGATGGCTGAATATCAACCTCAGTGTCAAATTCAACCTCTACACCCCCCAACTATGCCTGTGTTTGGCCACCATCATCATGTAGAACTAGTGACCAATGCTATCAATCACACTGACCCCACACTAGCGAATATGTCTGGTGAAAATTTCACCCCCTATCTCCTCCAAATCTATCACAAATTTTGCCCCAAACTCACCCCCCCCCCCCACACACACACACATATCTGAAAAGCAGGTCATCAAAGCCTTGTCCAAGGCAAAAAACACAGCTTCTGTGGGACCAGACGGCATCCCAGGCTGCCTTCTAAACAGGCTAAAATATGAACTAGAATCACCATTAAGTACCCTTTTCAAGTAGTCTAACCACAGGCTTTGTTCCTGTGGAATGGAGAACAGCAACAGTTATCCCCTCCACAAAGGTGGCTGCAACAGACCTGGGGAATTGCAGATTCATAAGTCTGACCAGCCTCATCTGTAAGGCCATGGAACTTATCATTATGGAACTCATAAATAAAGACATAGGTGACCTACAAACCCTGGATCCTACCCAATTCAACTTTGTCAGGGGCAGATCCTGCCTGTTAAATCTTGTGATTTTTTTAGAAATGTAACCAATGCCACTGATGAGGGCAAATCTGTGTACACAGCATACCTCGACTTGGCAAAGGCTTTCAACACAATCCTGCACTCAGGGATTATCAATAAACTTAGCAAACTGAATGTAAACCCCTTCATTGTAAGATGGGTTGCTAATTGGATTACAAACCGGACACACTCTATCAAAGTGGGTGACTCAACATCAGCCAGCAGATCTGTTACTAGCGGGGTGCCACAGGGGTCAGTGCAGGGGTCCCCTACTGTTTGGTATATACTTCACAGAAGTTCAGGTCAAAACTAAGAGGTTGTGGCTGACCAAGATTGCAGATGACTGCAAATTGGGTGCAATTATTGAATTCTCAGATGATGTCAGTATACTCCAAGAGGGTCTTATGCAGACCAATGATTGGTGTCTTTGTCGCAGTCTCAAAATGAATGCAAAAAAATGCATCATCATTACCTTCGGCACAAACAATGCCCTTTCACACTATCAAATTAACAACCATACTGTAAGCACTCACAAAATGGTAAAGAACTTGGGTTCACAAGTTGACCGCAGCCTTAACTTTAACTGCCATGTATCTACTGCAGTAATTAAGACTTTTTATGTAGCTCACTTCACTATTAAAGACATTGCCTTGAGAGCAAATGAGGTTATAACTCCTCCATACTCAGCACTAATCCAGCACATAATTGAGCATAACACCCCATTCGGCATGTACCGTACAAAGCACCTGCAGCAATTGAAGAGACCTCAGAAGTTTTTAACAAAGAAGATCAAGGGACTTTAG
Source organism: Protopterus annectens (assembly GCF_019279795.1). Classification (NCBI taxonomy): domain Eukaryota; kingdom Metazoa; phylum Chordata; order Ceratodontiformes; family Protopteridae; genus Protopterus; species Protopterus annectens. The sequence goes on from NC_056732.1 coordinate 916,207,003, forward strand.
CACATATCATACACAGACAGACTAAAGTCCCTGTCACTTTACTCTGTATCATATAGACTTCTCAGGGGAGACTTATGTCTGGCTTGCAGAGCAATCTCAGACCCAAGCCTGATGAACTTGTTGCATATCTGTAAGTCAAACAGAACTAGGGCCACCTCTTCCAGGGGCCTGAATGTGGCCTGAGACCTAAATAGGACATGCTAGAAGGACAGTTTTATCTCCTAGCAACTGCTGCATCTTTTTATAGGCTACCTATTCATGTGAAGCAGAGCATCTCTAGGACACTTTTCAAGGGGAGTCTGGATAACTGGGTGGTGCACTGTGAATTCTTACCAGTAGTAGTGCTCACAACCTTCCTGGAGATGGGCAGTCATTACTAAATGCAGTCTTGGGTATTAACTAACATTTCTATAGGATTACATTGAGATGAAATGGCTAGGCTTAAAATGACCTCTGGCTCGATAGCCTAGTAATCTCCTATGATCCTGTGATCCTATGATGATACTTTGACATCAGGTGGTAAGAGTCCTATACTTCCACTGTCAGTATCACCTGTGATAATAATCAATAAACACAGGAAATAAATTAATATCTATACTACTATAGTCCAATATATGCTAAGAAACTAACAGTGGTGTCACTATTACAGACAGCAGAGCAATACACAAAACAGACCTTACACTCACATCACACATATGGAAAAAATAAATATTTTTCTTTGAACTGCTCATCAGTACTGACATAAAAATGTTTGGCTTACCAGCTGCAGATGATTGTAGGCTCCCTATGGAGGATGGTCCTAGAAGAAGTTAAGCAAAAGGTAAGGACACCATCATCAGAATTAACAGTGACACAGAGGGTTAAAAATACTTGCCCTTTATATGTCCATTAAAGATACTTTTAACAAGAATGTGAATGGCACATTCTTCCCAAGACCATCTTTAATCAACCAGAATGTATTTTCAATTGTATCAATCTACAACTATCCCCCCCAAAAAAACTTAATATTTTACTATACAAGAGGTATTTAACAACTGATATAGATAAGCCTACCTGGAAGCTCTTCCTTGGACATACTTGTTCTCCCTGAAACAGCAGCACCAACATCAATGACATGCTGTTGTGCAGTATCCAGTGAGCTGTCTGGATCCCTGACAGTGGACAGGAACTCTTCATTTGGTGTCAATGGTGGCTCTGAAGCATCCCCCCCCCCCCGGTAACCATCCATTCATGGGCCACTGCAGCTGCTCTCCTCTGGGCCATAAAATCATGTCAGTGGCCCTATTGTGCACCTGATGATATGTCCTGCTCTGGCCACCTGCTGCATTCACATCAGCCACTATCTGCTGCCAAATTTGCATTCTGACCGACATATACCCACGTGCCCTCTCAAGAAGAAAGGCAACATGTCACCTAAATGCTTCCACAATGACTTCACTCTCAGGGTCACTGAAGGGGGTGTTGCAAGGATTGTGGGGCCTGGGTGCCATAGTCCTAAGTGACATAAAACACAAAAGAAGGATGATACACAAAAGTATCACATAAATAAAAATTCTGCTTTAATATAACACATAAAAGGTAGTACTTCAATATTACCCACTGGAGAAACAAACAAAACAGTCAAGATATTCAAATATAAAAAGGAATTATGTATTTGTAACATATTACAATCACACATAAACCAAGGTTAGATCCAAAACAAGGACAGCAACAGCAGCAAAGTTTGTTTGTACCAACAAAGAAATGAAACTTGGCTCCCCACCCCCAAAACAACAGGAAATGACACATTTTGCTAACAAACTGTCAATGAACTGCTAAAAGTATTATCAAACAAAACTGTCCCAAAAACATGTGTACACATTTACCACAGAGCATTCAGTTTTATGCAATTGATAGCTACATCTGCTTGTGGCCAGCACTCATAGAAGGCTAACACCCCTGTGGCAGTGACAATATAGGACATTTACATTTCACAGAAATAACAATAGAAGAGTATAAAGAGAAAAGCAGTTATAACATTAGCACTTGTGATGACTTTAATAAGGCTTTGAATCTGAGAAAGTAAAATGCCCCAACAAACATGCCTATGCCATCAGTAAACTTATAAGAACTGCATACAGATAAAAGTAGCATTTGCTAATGCATATGTATCTATCTATATACCTGTCTATATCTATCTGTATCTATCTATCTATACCTATCTATCTATCTATCTATCTATCTATCTATCTATCTATCTATCTATCTATCTATCTATATATTTATATTTTCCTTTTTCTTAGTTACATTTGAACATATCCAGTATGTAGCTGAAAACTGCAGATATACCTTATCAAGAAACTCAAGCCAGTAAAGGTGTCTAATGGCTATACAATGGTGGGTTTTTGTTGGTAAGTTGTTTTTGATAGTTGGATGGAGAGCAGGTTGGTGAATCTGAAAGAGGCATATAGGAGGATGTACGCAAGTCTAGCAAATACAAATTGGTTTCTAGTGGAATTATTAAGCAAGGAAAAAAATGGAAGATGGGAATGCAGACCAGGCTAAGAAGCAATGCTGGCTGGGTAGCTAGGAGGCTAAGAGAACAGTTGCAATAGCAAAGAACAAGGCATCAGAGGCTCTCTACCAGCTTCTGGAAAGTGACTCAGTAGATGGCACAAAGAAACTATCAGGTTGCAAGGAAAAGACAAAAAGATAAATACGATAGTTATCAGACACCCTTCATAAGAGATGCCAGCAGCAACCTGCTAACCACTCCACAGGACATTAAAGGCAGATGGAGGGAGTACTTCCAGCAGCATCTGAATGAAGGAAACCTCACAGAAGCTGTACTGCTCTTGACACAGCCTTCAGTGAGAGAACAGGAGGAGCCCATCTTAGCAGAAGTAAGAATAGCACTAAGGAAAATGAAGTCGGGGAAAGCAGCAGGCTCAGATGAGGTCACAGCAGATATGATCAAGGTGTTGGATGAGATGGGGGAAATGGCTACTGAGGGTACTTATAACAGTAAAGAATGAAAGGATTATCCTGAATGACTGAAGAATAAGCACACTAGTGCCAGGGTACAAGAGCAAAGAGGAGAAGCTCGCCCTCCTCATTCACAACTGTGAGCAGTATAGATTTATCAAACTCCTGTCACTACATTAAAGTTCTGGAGAGGGTGATTGATAAATGAATAAGAAGAGTAGTAGAAAGTAAGATGGGAGGTAAGCAGTTTGGATCTGGATAAGGATACAGCACAAGTGACTCAATGTTTACAGTGAGATTGACAGCTGAAGCTAGAAATGAATGAAGAAATAGTCCATCTGGGCATGCCTAGACTTGAAGAAAGCATATGACAATTGCCCAAGAAAACTGATTTGAGCAGTCTTGTAATGTTTTGAACTCCCAGAAACATCGGTAGCATTAGGGCAGGCTATATTCATTGACCCAATGATGTAAGTATGAACAGTGTTCAGATTCACAGACGGCCTGCCTGTGGGAATAGGTGTATGTGACATCCCACCTCTGGCAACAGTAATCAAGGATCATCAATACTCACCACTAGCACCAGTGGGGGACATACATTGGGAGGATGACAAGTATACACACAGTATTTGCAGATGCATCTCACTGCATCAAGTGCAATTTCCCTTAAGAGCACACAGAGACCACAATCAGTTCAGGGCTGGTTTCTCCCTCTTCCTCCAGATCCCCAATAAGACTCCCCACTGGTGCAGCTATAAAGTTGAGATCTCACCTGAGTGGCCAAGCCAAGACATCCAACACTTTCCCTGCCCAACCAGTGCTTTGTGTCTCTGCCCAAGTAGCTGATACACACACTCCTGGAGATTTGTTTTACACACACACACACACACACACACACACACACACACACACACACACACACACACACACACACACACACACACACACACCTGGGAAAGGCTGGCACAGGTTTACTAGCTATGCCCTCTTCTGCCCATACAATAAGGTAGTTATTACTGCCACCAGCCAACTCTTTAGCAGCTACTCTAAGGCCCTTAAACAAGGGTATCCAATCTTACCGTGTAATGTTACTATTAATAAAAATGGTAGCTGGATCAAGAGCAAGGCTATTAGGAATGGCCTACACAGTGTCACCAAATAAATATGAAAGTACTCTCAGAAATTAAATATGTCTCACAAAGATCAGCCATAATGAAATGTTTAAATATATTTAATAATAAATAATAAAAGACCAAGAGAGTACTAAATATATATGTAATGTGATATCAGAGTTCAAAATCACAAGAGATATTTAAAATAACATTGCAGGACAGTCACAAATAAATAAAGAAAAATATCTAAGCTAAGTCTTGGTATATTCTAGACTATATCTAAAAGAATTATACTGTACCCTAATAACTTACTTCAGAGTAAGCAAGGCAGCTGTGGTGAGTGGCTGCACCAGCTGACGTTGTCAGGTCAAAGACAAATACAGAATACTCAGTATCTTTCAAAGAGTTCTTAAATTAATATCTCAAACATTACTGCTGGGATAGCTTGCAAGACGACACCACTTTTTGTCATCTGACTCTATATCAGGTAAAATCTCCACTGATGCAGCTGGTAGCATTTAGCATCTACATGTGAAAATACATATACAAGGCTTTTCTTAGATCTAAGGCAGATCCTGGAAGTCATAAAACAATAAAAACACTTCCAAGACAATGCAGTGAACCTCTAGTTCTAGACATTGTGTTTGTTACTGTGCTGAAACTGAAATATATCATCCTTTTTATTACATGGCCATAAAGTAATTTAATTTCAGCTATTTTTCTGAAGTTAACCTCTGGTGTTCCAGGTTTCCATTGTTAAAATATATACATCTAAGCAGTTATAATAGTGCAGGAATATTACTGTTCTAATCCAATAGGGTACACTGTGGTTACATTTTTAAGCTCAGTACTTTACAAACCCACTTCAACACACACTTCTGAACAGCAGTTTGATATACACATAACATGCAGTTCTAATGCATTAGTAACAGAAGCATATGAATCATGTTGATATTCACAAACGCCATATACTTATTTACAAAATTCCAGATAGTTGGGCTGGTAATATCTCCTTTCATAACAGTGTGCATCATGGTTCGGCTCTAAGCGCACTTCTGTTCATACAGGTGATGGGCTACATTAGTAAATTCATTGGAAAAGGGCAGATTTGCTGTATACAAACAACATGACATTACATTCAGATTTTGAACAAGACCTTCAGTAAATGATAGGGGAATGGAATAGAAAAGTGAAGGCACAGTGGACATAACTGAGTTCAGATAAGACAGTTGTAATGTCTGCAAACAAGGGGAATCAGAAAAAGCTTCAAGTACTTAGGGGATAGTTGACAAAAAGGGAAGTCTGACTGAGGAGATCAGAGTTGAATCAGAGGCCTTCATCCAACTGAACCAAAGTCTCAGGAATAGTGTATAACAGAAGTATGCCAAAGAAGCTGAAAACTAAGGTATACAAAATATTGATTCAACCAGTACTACTGTGTTGTACAGAAATCTGGACAGTGAAGCAAGAACAGTTGAGAAGGTTAGAAGTGACAGAGATGAAGTACCTGGAATGGATGGTAGGATGCACACTGTGGAACAGACAAAGAGATGAGGACAGCAGAGCAGAAGCCCAAGTAACTCCAATCATAAAAGTTATAAATAACACAATAACAGAATACAGCAGTTCAAACATAAGTGCAGAAAAGCAGAAGACATTCTGGTGGAGGAGATTTGGAACAGACAAGAAGAAGGTAAGAGGATACAGGGGTTTCTAACAAAACGACGGATGAGTTGTATGAAAGACAATTTATGACAGTCAGCAGTGACTGTCAAAATATGGTAAGAAAGTTTAAATGAATGAAGAGAGATGGCAACAGTTGAATCAATACCCTGAATCTATGTAGAAAAATAGGAAAACTAGGGTGATGATGATGATGATGTTTAAATCTAGAGAGCTGCTCATGCTTTGGGGGATTTTTTTGTTTAGATCATTATCTCAATGTGGAGAAGACATTTGAGCTGTCATCAATTGTGAGGCCAAGTAGTATAGTGTTAGAAAAAAATTCAGTCGGGGTGCCATTTGCAGATAAGAGGGAGAATGTTTTCCTGATGTTTTAGTTGGTTTTGGTGATGAACAGCGTCATTTTATTTTTCTTGATGTTTATGCCAGATTTGTGTCTCTTTGCTAGGATTCCATTAGTGAGAAGAATGCATGGGTGTGGGGTTTAAATTCTTTTTTTTTCTGCACAGTTTCTTATGGAGTCATCAACATACTGGATGAGGACACTTTCAAGAATATGAAGAAAGCTATAAGCAAACTGCAGTTATTTGAAACTTTGTGTCCTGTTAGAGAGGTTGGAGGAAAACCAAGAGAAAAGGGAGAAGTAGGAGGAGATGGAGGCCCAATTATGAGGGTCTCTGGAAGAATTTGGTACAGAATATAGCATCAATAGCCTTTGCTAAGAATAGGCAAACTGTTGATATTAAGTTGTTGTTGTTTCTGTGATGTTGGATGATGTTAAGCAATGAGAGTAAGTGTACAGACAGTACTATGACAAGATTGTAATCCATGTTGGGATTAGGATAGGAGGTTTATGTTTTGAAGATATCGAAGAAGCTGACTGTGAATGCATTTCCCCAAAGCTTTGACAGAAGGGAAAGGATGGCAATGGGTCTAAGGTTCATTAGTTCTGAAGATGATCCATTTTATTTAGAAACAGGATGTAAGCTTCTTTCCAGAAGAGGACAAACTGAGATTCTTGAATAGATGTGTTGATAAGAATGGATACCGGGTAAGATATAGCATCAGTAGCTAGTTTATGATACTCTGAAGGTAGGTTATCTGGGGCTAGTGTGATTAGCTTCAGTTTAGTTAGACATGGTTTTATTTTAAAGGTTGAAATAGGTTGGGTACAGAATAATTTGGGATTGTTGTTCTATATGGGGAGGGGGAGCTGATGGGAAGAGAGTCATGTTTACAGAGACTGAAGTAGCAGAATTAGTGAAGCTGGAGTAGAAGGTACAAGGTGTGTTGTATTCAGAGAATTTGGGTTGCAGATTAGAAGAGGGAGGTTTTTCAAGTATCAATTGCTGTGCTTTATCAGAAAAGTATTTTTATTTTTGTTTGTGTCTGATCTATAATAAAGTTGTATCTTTTCTCAATGAAAGATTTGGCTTTGGTGGTGTTTCTTATCAAACAATATGAATGGCAGGATGAGACAGTTTTGTTTGTTTTTCCATATTTTCCAGACTTTAACCCTTCATCTGTTGAGTTGTTTTGTTTATGGGGATAACCATATGTCAGGGTTGACAATGACTTCTTTCCTTTGAAGTGGAGCATATTCATTGAGGATGGTTTGAAATATGTAGTTGAAATTGTCAACTGCATCATCAAGGAGAGGTGTTTTAAGATATTCCAGTTGCAGAGTCTGACAAACTCATTGAATTTATCTTAGTTCAATTTTGGTAGGTTTCTGACATTATTATAGAGGATTGTTTTATGGGTAGAGTATTAGATGAGGATAGCAAGTTGGGGGGTGGCCACATAAGGAGTTGGATAGCAGAACACATTGTAGTATGCAAGCAGGAATTTTGGCTAGGATTCAAACCACTGTGGATTCATAAGCAGAGGACTTGTTAAATCTAGTTGGGGTAGCTGTTAGTTGGGTGAATGTGAAAGCTGACAGAAAATGGAGATGGATGGATGATCTGTAATAGTGGATTAAAGGTTGCAAGTGGTCAGCTTAGTTTTTGTATCACCTGGTATGAGTGTTTCTTGGGAAATATTAGCTGATGTCCAGATTAAGATGTCTTCAATAAGAAGAATGCTATTTGTTCTCTCAGGAGTGGGGTAGAAGAGAAGTAGAATCCATATATTTTTTGTCACTTTTGTGCAGTAGAGCTGGAAGCATTTCAGAACTAGAAAATTGTGGGTAAGTAACATATTTTACAGTTATTTGAGAAAAGCACATCAATGCCTCCCCCCTGTCCATTGGATGAGACAATCTAGGTGAAGAATGCTGTGACTAGTGGGTAGAAGTTCAGCTTCATTTACAGTCAGGATGCCTGAAATACGCTGGTCAATTCAGGCATAATGTAGTGATATTTTGTTATATATGCTAGAAATGCTGAGGTTGTAATGCTGTATGTTATTTACGCCGTCCCTATGCTTTTCATATGGTGTATTAATATATATGCCCGTCTGTTTCTCCTTTTCCCTACCAAATTCAAAGTTTACTTATCCCTTTACTTTTTACTCCTTACTGATTCTTTGTCTTCTATTACCATTCAATTAAAATGTGTAGATGGAACTATCTTCTTACTCTGCAGATTATATATTTAAGTATAAGATTTGAGGCTCATCCATGAAAGGTTTAATCAAGTATGGATGAGGATTGCAGTAGCAGATAATATGGATGAAAGAGTAACTGGAAGTCTCTAATCACAAACTATAGCTGGAGATGCTATTTGCAATTGCTGATTTTTGTCAATTTAGAAAAAAACTGACTATGGCAGGGAAGGGTGAATGGAATGCTGTCTAAAACTTTCAGAGATATAATCAACATTGCCTTATTTATCATGTCATTCTTTTACATTTCACTGTGTGCATACTTAACTAAATGACGACGTTAGTTACACTGGCAAAGGAAGTGGTGGGGCAGCAGGAAGAAACTGAATGGGTGGGGCTAAGTGCAACTGAGTGGAGTTTTATTACTGCAGATTATTAACCATTTTCTGTTATCAAATAACAGATTTGGTTATTCACTTGCATCCAAAGACTGCTTTAGTATGCACCATTTCGTTATAGTCACCTTACATGACTATGTGGACCTCAGATGTCTGCCTACAATCAACACAATCTGCCTTAGGTGAAATGGAGCCACAGACAAGGGATTAAATGTGTTTTCTCATTGTACTTCCAGCAATGTCCATCCCATGTTTTCCCTCACCCTGATCCCACACCATCCAGATTGAATACGTCCGCCTAACTTTTTCACATTTTATCTTATTTTTTGTCTTCCCCACAAGTTTCTTTTATACACTAACTGGACAAGACTCAACTGTAATAAGACTGGAGGACATAATTAAATTAAGCCAGGAGTCTAGAGGGGCTGCTAGGTCCTTCAGAGGTCAAGAGATTCTATAGCCTTTTTACAACCTTTTGATTCAGTGATGACTGGAATACAAATTTAATGAGTAAGGAAAGAAATTTGGTCTTACTTTTTCTTTCAAGAAAAAAAACATGCATCTAAAGCTTACTATTCAGAGATAACAAAATAGTATTTCACCAATAAACTGGGAAGAAAGCTGCAAGGAAATGTAAATTCTGACTGGGAATAGTACTTGCTTTCCTGCCCCTCCAGAAAGGGATACCTTCCTTCTATACAACCTTTTCTTGTTAGAGTGAGATGAAAACAAAGGTATAAATTGCCAGAGGAATATATTACACAGCTGAGGATCTGGCAGAAGACATCAAATCATACAGATTAAACCAAAACAGAGACAGGAATTATATTCAGACTCCACACTGAAGGAATCACAGACAAAATCTTAACCAGAAAACCAGGCACTGTTACATGACAAATCTACCATATGAAGCAGGCCTTGAGTTTTGAACTTAAACCTTTAAACATTTTCCTCCACGATGTCAAACCATCTCTGCTGCATATTCTTAAAGGTACTTCACCTAAGTCAGCTTCATGAATGTGGCCTCAAGTCAGCAGGTTTTCTGAATCATGCTGGGCTTGATTCATGCAGTAACATATTAATCGTAGCTTAATCCCTCTACTACATTTCATTGCTAATATTGTAATATTACAGTGAGACCATCATTATGGAATGAGTGCCTTCATTTAAGGTTGGGCCTCGAGCTGGCACCGTATAAATCTACTGCCAACCATTAGCGGACTGGAGTTCCGCTGTGGCGTCCCCTAACCGGAAAAAGCCGAAAGAAGAATAACAAACAACCATCATTATGGAATGAGCATGGTACTTTAACATTCTCTATTAAAACGGCATGCATGTTTCTATATATTATCACACTATGACTAAGAATTCATACTTAAGCAGTTCCATGCATAGCTGCTTCTCTTAAGCATTTCATAATGATTTTTATAAACTAGTACTGCCATACTTTATAAGGACAATAATATGAGGAGTATAACTTATGGCAACAATAATCTTATTCTTTGAAGACATCATATTAAAAGTATACTCTTAAGCATGCCTATTCTAAATTACTGTATCTTATGGCAGTTACAAATCTAAAACGTTTTTTTTAATGTATATGCTATACAGTACATTTATGTTCATTCCAGGAGAATGAAATCATTTTGAAAATAATTTTAGGCCCCAACCACCAAAAAATTAACTGCCTGCTTTTACTACACTAAATATATCCTCGTTTTTTTAATGTATTTTCTTCTTTTTCCAGGTTACAAATGACAAGCAACAAATCTAAAGCAGAGAGGCAATCCTGAAATGTATGGCAGTCCACTTGCAAGAGCTGTGCATGCACAGACACAGATGCATATAAAGGCACACACACACAGGCACATCACTTGCATATCTAAGGCAACATACCATAAGTGTTTTGATTGTCACACCTTTTTCCTGTTCTTAAATCAGAAGCATCCAATATCATATACAATTTTATTATAGGTGATTATTAACAGGCAACTACAAGTCCCCTTTAATATTTTCTTTGAAATTATGTAACACTTTTCTCTCCCCTCAAGCCTCAAAATACCTGCATCCAAAGATGTGAAATAACCTTCCTAATACACTTAATGTCCAATCTGCTTACTAGAAAATATCCTCTACATCAGTTACTTGATTTACAGTCTGCATTCTTATAATTAATATTTCCCTGTATATGCTTTGAATACTGACAATAAAGTGTACAGGTCCATCATTTCATATCTGATTCATAATTTCGCAGTCACCAGCTATACAGCAAATAAACAACTGTATCCCTTTTCACCTGCTTACTTTTAAAACCTGCATTTAGTGCCATAACTCATAAATGGAAAAGATAAAACACCAATAATTTAAGAAGAAAAAAAATATTACAGAAAATGGCCAATTGTTTGACCCTTTAGCAACAGTGTGCATTTCTCTGATTCTACTTTTTACGTTGGATTCATTTTGGTTCTAGAGGCACCTCTTGAGCTAACTTTCAAAGAGTACAGAGATGACCTTAAGGCAGACTAAAAACATACTCATGCTCACAGAAGAATGCATCTCTCATTGACAAGATATTCAACATCAGTGTAAGGTGTAGCTAGTCTAGAACAGTGAGGTAGAACTCTCAGCGGCAGCCCCTGCCTTGTCAGCATACACTAGCACTTGTAACTATGTAAGCCTGTCAGCGTACATAAGCACCTACTGAGATTCAAAAGAATGCAATCACAAAAACATCACTTGCAGCCCAAGAAACCATATTCTTAAGAAAGCAAGAAATTTGTAGATATAGCACATTATATAGACATCACGTTGAGCTCGACAAATGGCACAGAGATAGCTGTTATAATATGGCAGTGGAAAGAAGACATAATAACAAAATATGTCACATTGAAACTGAATAAAGCCTAATGAGAAATCCCATTAACGGAACACTATAAGCCAGGCAATGATAGAAAAAGTCTAGTAATTCATGAATCACCTGTGTATAAATAACATATCTCAATGAAATTTGCAACAATTTTTTTGACAGTATAATTCCTGCCTGAGTTCAAAATTAGGGATTCAAGCTGATTATAAATATATAACTTCTTAGATATGCCACAGGTGTATAAATAGTAATAGTATAAATATGACAAATGAACATCTAGGCAAGTATTATGAAATTGCATCTGCTTATTAAAATCTTCCTATCAACCTCATATGACATCTGTATATCGAGAAAAAATGTGCACATTCAATTCAGTGGCTATAGACATGATGTCCCATACAGGGGATTCAGTGCAAGCCAGGCTAGTGTTTGGTTTCCATCTATCTTGGGTGCCCTGTAGCAATAAGTTTTATCTGTTTCACCTGGGAGGGAAAAGTAACATCTCCATAGTTCCCTTTCAGATGTCATTAAAAGACACACACTTGAAAACATACAGAGTAGAATGTACATGAGTAAGGATTTTTAAATGAGAGACATGTATTCATGAAAATGATGTCAATGTCATTACTGAAATTAGATTTAAAGTTCCAAAATGCATAGCACAAATCTCTGGGGAACACCTTCTGTCACTGTTGCAGAACCATTGGGATTTGTGGCTCTTTCTCAAGATCTGTAAATAATTTGATAAAAGCTAGAAGCAAAGAAAACAAACAAGGACTAGAAATCGTTCATATCATAAGTATTCATGGCACAGAATATAATATTGCAGGAATCTACTATTCTCCATCTATGTCCTCTGCAAATCACCAGGATTTCTAGAACAAAATCAAAAATGCAAAAAATCAAAATAATTAAAATCCTCATGAGGCATTTTGGCTACATAAATTCTGACTAGGTAAAATACACAGCATGAAATAAATATTACAGAATACTAGTTGACTATATTAATCAAACCATTGGTTTGTTCTTATTGGTTTGACTATACTAATCAAACCAATAAGAACAAACTTTACAAAATCAAACTAGTGGTCTCAATGACATAGATATCATGTTCTGGAATAGGCTTCCCATCTCTGTGAAGCAGAGTATATCTCTAAACCTATTTAAGCCTAGCATGTATCAATGGATGTAACATTTTATTTATTTATTTATTTATTTATATTTGCTTACTGGAGTAGTGTACTAATCTCACTGGACTATTTTCAGACACAGCTGAGGTGAAATGGATCACATAAGAAATGAACAAACATATTTATGGATACAATGATATAAAACATCCATAGTTATAGATTCAAAAAATATGCTACAATATTAGTTCTAGATGCAGTTTACAAAGTTAAAACTTGGATTGAAAAAATGGACTTATGCTTAGCAGAGCTTTTTGGATAAGATATGGCCATACTGACTGAGATGGCTTTCACAGAAGGGATAGCAGCATATCATTATATAGAGAGGTATGAAGACTTTAGAAGAGCTAAGTGAGAGTATTTACAAGAAAGGATACCATAGAGAGAAGACAGAGAAATGGAGAGAGAAGCAGGCAGAGGGAAGAGAAGTAGAAAAGACAGAAGTGTGAGTGATGCAAAAGAAGAGGAAAGTGGGATGAACGAGAGACAGTAAAAGAGGGAATGACAAGGCAAGATAAAGGAGAAATGATAAAATGGGGATAAAGAGGTGTGAAACAGCTGCCGGATTTATATAACATGACTGGTGTGAGTGCAGCTGCACTTTGTTTGGGTGATGAGGTGATCTTTGAACTGTTGTCTGAAGTCTGAGTACATCTGGACATCTCTGATTAAGAGTGGAATGGAGTCCCAAAAGTTATGTGCTAGGACAGAAAAGGCTTGAAATCAGCAATTCACCGTGGGTCTGGTCCCCATGCCTCTGATAGATAAATGCAAACAGTAACTATACCCAAGCTAACAGTCCCCAACCCCACATAACCTTTAGAAACTTCCTAACTAGCATACCCCCTCCAAATAAATGCTCATGTTACATAGGCACACAACTGGGCTGGTTGCTCACCTAGCTATAAAAGGCCCTAGTTGTCATTTACCTAGTATTTACCTATGACCCTATGAACCTAATAAAACTATAATCTTCCAGTTTACCTCAAATTGTTATACCCTTTTTGTTTAACACAGATTAAGATACTATCTCCTTTAACTTAACTGCAAAAGATAACTACTTCATGAATAATCCATACTTTTTGTATGTTGCAAGTTAAGAGCATGGCAATGTAACGTATATACTTATGAAAACAGAATGAGATGATTTCCTTGGCGACCCAACTAAAAAAAAATCTAAAGGCATAGTTCACTTCTTGACCATTGATCACTGATCTCCCTACCAGTGTCTGATAATCTAATGGTCTTGTTTGTCTGCTATTTCAAAAAATTTATAATGTGACCTACCAAACACATACACAAACTCTGTATGTGTACAAACATTATGCCTAACATCAGGAAGACAGCATTAGTTAAATCTTCTTTACCTAAATAGCCTTATCAATCCAAAACGTTCCACATCCACCACTATATATATTATTTTTTATTATTTACATGATGAAAGACACTAGAAAAATAATGTATATCCAACTCTTTCAGTACATCCTGCAACATAATCTGTTGTCAATAAAACAACATGGCTTCTGGACAGATTGAAGTACTACGAATGCCCAGGGAGCACAAACTGGTGGTGTACAATTTAACTTGGACAAGCTAATCAGACATGGGCAGTATTCACTGACCTATCAGTAGGTTTTGAACTTAATGACCACTTAATCCTAATGCACCATATATTATACTTAGGAATCAGTCCAGTCACCGCATCCTGGTTTAAAGACTTTGGGAAGGATTCACGAAGGCTTGCACGGAGTGTAAGAGACGTGCGACACTCCATGCAAGCCTCGTGATCCAGGAACAGCCCTAAGCTCCGTGTAAGAGACCAGCTAAAACGTCTCTTACACGGGCTGGGCGTGGACATGCTAAATGCCTCACTTGCATCCGAAAGGTATGCAAATGAGGTATATTAGCGATCCACGAAGCAGAAACCAGTCCGTGTAAGAGACGTTTTAGCTGCAGAAATGTACTCAGTTGACAACTGAGTACGTTTCTGCAAATTCCACAACGGAGCCATGTCAGCTCCAAAATAAGGTCACATATGACTCAGGCAGCATGCCAATGGCCAAATATGTGGCCATTGGCAATATAACCTGATGCCAAAATAATAAAATTATAATTTTTTTTTTCGGCAATCGCAGATGTTTAAACCCAGCGCAGCCCCGCGCAAACGGGCTGCGCTGTATAAAAACATAAAAAAGAAGGTTATAAACCCACAAATGTGGGTTTCATGCAATACATGGAATGACAATGCAGGGACCAGCAGACCAAAAACAACATGGCCACCGTGTAGTGGTTGCTAAGGGGGGAAGCTGAGTCTAAGACATGTAACTAAGCATTAGTAGGCAATCTCATGTAAATGAGGGTACGGATATTGAATATCACAGTCACATAGCAAATGAGCACAGTCTGAGTAGTGTAAGAGATACATAAGGGGGAGGAATAGAGTAGGAGATAGGTGACATCACGGGGGGAATGGTAGAAAGAAATGCAGTTCATTGGAGGCCAGTGTAACATGGCAGATGACAGGCACAGATCATGGAAAGAGGTGTGCCACTAGATAAGTCATGGAAAGTCAAGAAATGGAAGGTGTACACTGTTACTTACACCAAAGTTTCTTGCTGCGCACGCGTGTGCACGCCATGAAGTGCGAGTAGGACAGTGTGCGCGCGTGTAAGGCAGTCTGAGCATGTGGGAGCATGTTGGTAGATGTTTAACACTGTTTGCGCGGGTGTGCGTGCATGTAGGGCAGGCTGAGTATGTTGGAGGCTGTTGGCAGACGTGTAACAGTGTTTGCGCGGGTGTACACGCGTTTTAACCTGAATAAGTAGATTCTGAACCATGTAAGCATATGTGCGCGCGTGTAAGCCACTGTGAGCGTGTTTCTGATAGTATGCACGTTGCTCCCCCCAGAGGAAACAGAGAGGAAAAAGGAAGCAACAGAATTAATAGGAAGCTAGCAGGGATAACTGCTGAAGCTAGCAGGTGAAAACAATTAGAAGCAGGCAATTACACAGGCAGAATAGTAGCCCAGCCCAGCATTTAAAACTCTGCAAACAGTAGTGCAGGATGTTTCCCTTAAGAGACACTGCAAGACAGGAGTAAGCTAATAGAAGTGAAAACTGAAAAAGCTTCACTCAGAGCAGAAATGTTAGGAGCTGCCATAGCTGTCATAATGAGACATAGGCGACTTGCTGAGGGTGGTGACAATGCAGATGGTGCCAGACAACCCACAGTGAGGAGACGGAGAAGAGTGTACAGGCCCAGGGTCACCTACCACGGGTTACATGAGCTGGAGATAGTAGAGTGCTATAGAGTGGACAGAGAGCTCCTGCAGCAAATTGTTGATCTGTGCAGGCCACGCCTCACACACAGAACCAACAGAGGGGAACCCATCCCAGTGGAAACCAAGGTATGTGTTGGCCTAAGAATAATAGCAACAGGTACCTTCCAGAGACCAACTGGCGATATGATGGGGATATCACAGGCATCAGCCTCCAGGGTACTGCACCAGTTCCTGGATGCCATGTCAGCACATGTCGGTGATCATGTATATTTCCGCAATGCCTGTGAGGTATTGGCCAGCAATATGCGTCTCTTCCAGCAAATAGCGAAATACCCTGAGGTACTGGGTGCAATAGACTGCATGCACATATGCATCAAAGCACCAGCCGGTGAGCGGGGTAGGGCCTACATTAACCGCAAGGGCTTCCCCTCCATCAACTGCCAGGTCGTGTGTGATGCCCAGGGCATAATAATGAATGTGTGTGCTGGCTGCCCTGGGAGTTACCACAATTCCCACATCTGGCATTTGACACAGCTGTACCAGACATTTGCCAATGGGGACATCCCACACGGACACCTAGTGGGGGATGCAGGTTATGCATTGGAGCCGTGGCTGATGACACCCATCAGAAACGCACACACACCTGAACATGAACGCCATAATGAGGCACACGCACAAACACGTAATGTAATAGAGCATGTGTTTGGGCTGCTCAAGTCACGGTTCCGGTTTCTGGACACATCTGGTGGAGCCTTGCAGTACACACCAACTACATGTACCCAAATTGTCATGGTATGTACTATGCTACATAATATGATCTTGTGAAAACAGCTGCAGCAGGACCAGCATAGGGCCGGGCCAAACATCCCCCCACCATTGCCAAGGCCATCACAGGCAGAGCGTGACTCGGAGGAGGAACAACCTGAGCCTGCCCCAGTAGGCAGAAGGAGGCATGCCCAGTATGCCCTGGCTTTGGCAAAGAGGCAACGCATAGCACATACACTGGCTCAGTAGGAACCCTGGGAATGATACCCCCTCTGACTCACTCAAATAATAACATGGATGCCTAAAATGACATGACCTGCTCACAAACATGTACAGGGAAGTGTAATATGCGCATCCGACAGAGGCAGCCCTGCAGCACCACCTGAGGCATGAATGCTATGTGTTAAGTAATGTAACACCATGTACTATATGCACACCTGGGCACCCTGACTAACATCCACCCTCACCAAGCATGAAGCCACAAAATGACGATGGGATGATCAAGTGCAATAAATGGCTGAAGTAATGCAGTTAGTCAAAGGGGAGCCAATGTGTTTCAGGCTGGGAAGACATGCGGAGCTTGACATGATGCACCACCTGCTAGGGTTGGTATGCACCTATCATGCCATGCCCCATGGATACCGGCAAAGGCTGTCAGTACCCACAGCATGCCCTGAATAGGTAAGTCTCAAAACACAAACCCAACTTCATAGGTTCTACAAGGGATAGGAACCTAAATGTAATGCTACCCAATGACAGATGTATAAACAGCAAGATGTGTGCAGTGTAAACGCACACAGTATGGAGAATGTAGATACCAGTCCTGTAATAGAGAACTGGGTCAAGGCTCACATCAGCACCCTAACACTACCAGGTCACACCTCATACTGTGCTGTACAGCCGCAAAACATGGAACAAGCTACAAAAGGAGGGTGACTAGCAAGAAATGGCAAGGATAACCACACCCCCATGTTGGTACCAAACAAGAAGCAGCATGGATTAGCCATGGTCAAATACCAATGGCTAAAACTGCCTCCCTGTATATAGCCTGCTGCAGACTACTGTCCTAATATCAGGAACTGCACCTGGCCTATGTCGGAATACATGAATATATCAAGCCCCCCAAACCACATTATATTGCTTGACTGAAAATACCCAGACATACACCGGTAGCATTGTACTAGCACCAACACAGTAGGAGAAAATTACCCAGATTCCATAAACCAAAATGCCCAGGCACAATGTACCACTCCCACAACAGGGGTAAGCATACTGGATGTGATAATCAGCAACATGTGTACTGGATGGCAAGATGAGAAGTGTACCCCTCACTGGTAAGACCAGACCATAGAGTAATCACACTGGATATACACATCCTGACCCCAGTCCCTGGCCAGAATACCACAGTGAAAAACATGTGTAAAGCCCTCAAAACCGATGTTGAATCCACAAAAGACCCTGTGGAAGTGCAGAATATGGGACACACCACAGAACATGTTATACAGGCATTCCATGAACACAGCCAGGAATGCTTGGAGTATGCAATCACAAATAACAACAACACACAATGCCATACACGCAGGCATCTGGCATGCTGGCTTCCAGCCATTACCAAACCATGCAAGAGAATGAGGAAGCTACCACATGATAGAGCAAACATAAAAAGGGAAGTAATCACTGACCAGTAGTATGGCAACAACATATGTCCACACATACAATCCACTAAGTCCATCCACAACAAGTAGAATCTGTGAATCCAGAGGCAATGTGACACCAGTACCAAGTACACAGACAACCACAACACCCCCCAATAAATACAAATATATGTGATAGATGCATCCATGTATCCAAATCAGAGGTTGAGCTCCACCAACTCAGTACTGTCAAAACTAGTCAGGAGGAGAAGGTAACCACATACACCACAAACCCAGTCCCACATAGACCTACCACAACTGTAAACCAAACACACAAACACAGACAAATATTCCCGGAGGCCTTAATTACAAACACACAACACCAACAGAAGCCTCCAAAGTAGATCACAAGCAACCACAACCTTCAAACATAGCACATGCAATGAATAGTACGCAAAGCTGGTGTGCCAAACAGTCACAGGCCAGAAGGAGAAACAACATGCCTGATACAGTCATAATAGGTGTCTGTATAGGCAGACACACTGCTGTCCCACTCACCAGACTGAACAAGGGAAAGGGTAGAGTAAGCTGCTTGTAGGCTGCCACAAAATGCCACATAACACAAGTACGCAGGTCACCCCAAAGCAAGCAGAAATATGATGCACTCAATGTCCATGCTGGTGTGAATTACCTGAGATGTACCTCCCTGGTCAACATCAAAAGAGACATGGATGGTCCCTCTGAGTATGTACCCCAGGGCGGGATGACACTGGCTGTGTGCAGCATCCAACCCTCACCAAGAATGATGCCACAGTACAAACACAGAATGCTCATGTTTAACAGCTGGCACAGTTACAGCTGTCAGTCCAAGAGGGTCTAATGTGTGTCTGCTTGAGATGTCAAGCATGTCAAGCCATGCTGCTGTTCCAGGGATGGCTTTCAGCTGTTACCCGCGTGCGTCTGGATACTGGATAAGGCCTTTGCCGCCTCCATAGAGCCGTATGTAGGCAAGGCCAAAAAGACTACCCACCACCCTAGAAAACATAAGTGGTAGGAAACATAAGGGTAATGCTGACCAATGCCAGATGTGTAAACTGCAATATGCATGCCCCTGAGGCACTTCCCATTATGGAGAACATTGATGTCTGTGCAGTGACAGAAGCCTGCTGCAAGCCTAGTGATAGCACACCAGCACTACTAGGTTATACCACATATCATGTGTTATGGCCCCAACACCTGCACCAAAACATCAAAGGAGGGGGAGTATCCATATGCAGCACAGACACCCATATTGCCAGGTAACTGAAAATGCACAAAGCAGCGGACACCACCCATGTGCACATAACTGTAGTCAGAACTGCTGTACAGTCTGTAGCATGTGACAGACCACACTCTCACACACAAGAACTCCACCCAGACATCCGAAGACACTGGACAGTATGAATGTCCCACCAAATACCAGACAAGGTACACACAAATTACCACATAGGTGTCAAACCATTATGTATGCAAGGAGTAATCAGTGACCTAGGGACACAGGTCGACATTAATCTGTCATGTGACACCCACAATGCCAATGTGGCTATGAAGACTGTCGATACTGGATACCGTATCATGAAAGGATTCACATCAACATCAACAGAGGTCACTGTGCCGCTGTACTGTTCCCTTATCAGACCCATAATCTAGTACAATGACTCATATGGGATGTACCGTACGTGGCACCTGCAGCGGTTCGGAAGACCTCATAGTTACCCCACCAACAGGATAAAGGGTGTGAAATATATGTCATATGCTGCCTGGCTTTAGACAGCCCAGCTGACTGCAGTCACACACTGCCTACACAGAGGCATTGTATGCCTGTTGTACAAGGCCATGTCCAACACAGGAGTAATGGACATGCTACACCACAGGAAATCAAAGCCATTGGAGCTGTGAGAGTCACAGATGTCAGCCTCAACACATAATGAAATAAGATGTGCTGGAGGGACAGATACATAACCCATAGGCTCCCCACACCCAGAAACAGGATCCCAATCCATGGTAGGCAGACCCCTCACTGACACCCCTCAACAGGAATATTGCCAAGTGGATGGATGACCGTACATGTATACTGGGGGTCCTCACTGTGTCACGACCAGACAGAGACACAGTGAAGAACCTCATAAATGGCCATAATTGAACATAGCAAGGGGGGCGAAAGACACACACACTCTGGCTAGGCTTACTAATGGCCTAGGGTGTATAGCCTAGTATGAACCCATGAACCTATGAAGATACAAAACATACAGGACACTAAGGATAATCACAAGGCTTACCCAACTGATGGTAGGAACCATGTTGGGCATCCACAGATATGCTCCGAATCACACAGATATTACAAACAACATTCCAAACACACACACATATTGCTAACATACAACCTGTCAGGTGTAGTGCAATCACCCCCCCCCCGAGTGCAAAATACCTATCCCAGCAGACTGATGGTCCCCTGACATTGCAGATGCTGAGGTAACAGCCATCATCTGCAAAGCAGAACACACAGCAGCAAAGGTATGTGATGGTGTCCTGTGCTGAGGCCAACATGGACTCCAAGAATAATGGAATGCCAAATCACACTACTGCCCAATGTCAGCCTTACCACAGGATATGTACCCAAAGAGCAGTGTACAACAACAGTGGTCCATCACAACAAATGTGTTGCCTGAATGGATACTCCAAACTACCACCCCAGGATCCTGACAAGCTTGTTCTGCACAGCTATGGAAAGGATCAGTATGTACCGCAGACAGAAGGCTATTGTGGACCTACTGATACTGAACCCTACACAGTGTGGCTGTTGTAACTGCAGAACCTGCCCCTAAACATGTCTGACCCATTTGAAGCAGTCATTAAGGTCATTGATGAGGGCAATGTGGTCCACACAGCATAGCTGGACCGTGCACATGCTTCTAGACAATACCGTACGAGTTCAGTATGGATATGTTCACCAGCTTAAATATGTACCCCTATGTCAGTAGAGGGGTTGCAAACCAGACCAAGGACAGAACTGACATGGTCAGACATGCTGCATCCATGTCAGACTACAAAGCGGATATGAGTGGGATCTCACAAGGCCTGGTCTTGCCCCCCCACCCCGTTCTGTATATATGTCCCATAGGTATAGGCCAACATGGAAGGACTGTGACTGAGCATGTATGCAGAGGAGTACAAACAGCCCACCATATCCGACCCCCAGCTGACACAAGCAACCCACAAAAGGGCCAACTACAAACAGACAACTGTAGCCATAGCCATGTCAGCAAGCTAATTGCAGAACTGTGTATAGACAACCACCGTGGATATACAGTAAGTGCCCACAAATTACCACACAGGTGTTAACCCATGAGGTACCTAACATGTAATGTGAGACCTGGGTACAAAAGGTGATACATATCCTGCACTGGACAAACATGTGGCTGTAGTGTTCGCAGAAACATGTACCATATACCCACCCAAACATGAAGGTTGGCAGATGTAGATAAGGGGAACTCACTGTGGCTCTGCATCCATCCTCCATCAGCGTCACAACTGACTACAATAGCCCCTGTGGGATATACCGCAGCAGACACCTCCATCAACTGTAAAGTCCACAACAGTACCCCACCATGGGTAGCAAAGAGCATGAACAGATGCCATGTGTTGCCTGAGTAAACAAACTGCAGCCCCACACACCGCCATCCTTCCCAGCTACAGGAAAGCTGTGCCTGATGTATGAAGCCATGTCCAACCTGGAATGAATGAACATGTTGCACCTTGTACAATCTGAATGGCAGTGAGCTATGCACATGAGAGACCTGAACCCCAGCAATGACATACATAGGACAAGCTGTACAGAATGATCCATAACACAGAAGGCACCCCCACTCTTCAGTAAACTCCTGGTACAGGTCAGCCAGAGAGCCACATATCGACACCCCTCAAGAGGCATCCTGATGAGTGTATGGGAGATGGTAGGCTAACCCTGGGTATCACTGTTATGTCAGAGGTAGACGGAGGCACAGTATACTAACCATGACATATGTCATGGCAACCTCCAGTTACAATGTGTCTCGAAGGACAAACACACCCTGTGACTAGCATCAGAAATGGCCTAGGGAACATCGCTAGTGTTTGCCAATGTCCACCCATGTTGTGGAATACACTAGCAATGTTGGACAAGCCTGGTGTAGGTAGTCCATATCTGGAACATATTGCAACATGGTCATATGTGCACAACTGGCCCCTACACAGTCTGTTGTGCTCACTATGAAGATGTCAAGCAGTCATAGGACTAAAGCCCAGGATACTGTCCACCACAGTGAAAGTAATGAACCAGTACACTATACGGTTCTACAGTGTTAGGTCATTATGAAAGTATGTTGAGAACTGTCTGCAAAGTATCCCATGCAATCCCTACAGGCACAGTATATTCCCTGTTGTGGCAGACACGAAGCAGTTGGCCAGTTAGTACACAACATGACACCCAACACACAACCATAAACGTGCAATATTGTTGAAGTTCACACACACCCAAATATGTGGTGGACTTCAGAGTGCAACATATGGAAAGCTCACACTGGGCATGATCGCACACTTTGATAAATGAGGCATATGTCAGACAACATGCCATGGAAAGGCTGAACTGGGCATGCTCACACACTTGGGCCATATCTCCGTTTAGCAGTTGGCCACACATATCTGGTATTTGTACGTGTCAGTCCAGGAACCAACCACAACACAGCAATCAGCCCAGTGCACACAGTAAATGACCACAGAGACATAAGTGATATAGTGGATCGCCGTCATATGCAAACATCTTTCACAGATACACATGTTGGTCATAGGAACAGGGAATGCTATGCCAATAAAGACCTGCAAACAGTAGAACAGCACAACAAATATTGTGCATCTGACAATTGAACATATGGGTGTAGAGGTCAATACTAGGCTTCTTGCCCTAGGGAATGACAGCTCAGCCAGAGTGTGCTTGGCATCTGCATCCCCAGGATAGTAGGCTACTGTGCCACTGTAAAGTAGGTCACAGAAGGCAACATTTGAGGCTAGTGAGGTGTGCCTCTGTCAAGCAGGGGCACCGTGGAGGAATGTGCTAAGCAACAGCCATGTTGTCGGTGTGTGCTGTGAGAGGGTTGCTGAGGATCTCTGACAGTAGGTGTCCATCAATAACAGACTGAGGGGAGCCCTATCTGCATTATCTGGATGATTCCACTGTCAACACTGTGTTGTAATGAGTATGTGTGAATGAAGTGCCATGCCGGAACTATCCACAGATGTCCTCCCTCTGTGGACTACAGCTCTGCAATGTATTAGGTCACTCTGTCTGTTGTACGGTGCATATATGGCTGGTGTACAGCTGACAGGTGTCTTGTTGTGGAGCAGTCATGGGTATATGTGGGATAGCATGACCAATGCAAACTGTACACATGCTCATAGAATGCAATTGTCAAGGATTATTCTGAGTGGCCAGTATAGTCCTCCAGCATGGGTCCTCTGAAGTCATCCACCCCAGTCTACACAAGTGTAGAGTCTGCTTGTGCTAAACACAGTTTGTGTGCAGTGGCAACCTTGCCTGGGGGTGGAGATGGGATATGGATGCCCAGGGAAAGGTGGGTATGGTCAGATATCAACAATGGTAGTCTACCTCTGGTGTGGAACAGTGAATACCCACGTTGCAGATGGACAGGTGCAATATGTATTCACCCATGTGGCTGTGGTATGTGGTTCTGCCATAGCACATGGACCCACAAATTGTAGTGGCTGTAGGGTAAGGTGGTAGAGGCCTGAGTAGTTCATACACACAATATGCCTGTACCTGATGTTAACAACTGGAATGGTGTATGTGAACACCTGTATATCCTGGCACTGTTCCCAGGGAAGCTAAGTGTGTGTCCTGGATGTGGGTGTGGTGTTCTGTACTGGTTGTGCTGTGTGTTACAGGTCCTGTGGTCCCAAAGCATGGTATAGAACATAACCTGCCAGTGCGATGTGCATATCTGACCCTGACGTAGGTGGCTGCAAATGCATATATATGCTATCCCCCACCTGACAGGTAGTACTACATCTACATACCTCTGTAGAAATAAAGATGTCAGCACCCTATAAATACTACAGGTGCAGAACAGATGCCCAGTAATTCGGATAGTGTGCTCTGCTAATGTGTCTCCCTCAAGTGTCATAATATAGTTAGGTAGGGGTTCGAATCCTGCAAATTCTCAGTGTGGGTGAGTGGGGTTTGTGCATGTGAGAGGGAAATGTCCCTTTTGGCAACTGGGAAAACACACTACAGGATGCACATTCCCCTTTCTAAACACTGATGATGTCAGCACCCTATAAGTACAGCAGGTGAAGGAAAACCACCCAGTAATGTGAATAGCGCACTGTGCTAATGCGTCCGTCTTGAGTGTCATAGCATAGTTAGGTAGGGGTTTGAATCCTGTACATGCTCAGTGTGTGTGGAGGGGGTTAGTGTGTGTTCAAGACTGTTTGAAAGAAGTATCCCTTTTGCCAACTAAGAGAATACACTACAGGATGCACATTCCCCCTTTCTAAACACAGATGATGTCAGCACCCTATAAGTACAGCAGGAGAAGGGAAGCCTCCCAGTAATGCGAATAGCGCACTCTGCTAATCGCTCTCCCAGTATCGTAATGTAGTTAGGTAGGAGTTTGAAACCTGTAAATGGCATGTGTGTGTGTTTGGATGTGGGGAGTTTGTGTGTGTGCATTTCTGTATGAAAAACATGTTAGTTTTGGCAATTAGGAGATCACACTACCTGATGCACATTACCCTTTCAAAATACTGATGTTGTCAGCACCCAATAAGTACAGCCAGAGAAAAGGAACTATCTAGTAAACCAAATAGTGCGCTTTGCTAATGCATCTCTCTCACGTGTCATGACGTAGTTAGGTAGGGGAATGAATCCGGCAAGTGTGCGTGTGTGTGGGGGTAGTAGGGTGTGTGTAAATACAAGTGTGAGAGAACAGATCCTTTTGGCAAATACTACAATACACAAGATGCTGCATACTCCCCCAGTAAACACAGGGGATGTCACCACACTATCAGCACAGCCAAACAGGGCTAGTTGGCTAGTAATGCCAATAGTGTGTTCTGCTACTGTGTCTATTACCATTGTCAGAGAACAGATAGGTATGTTCTGGTAACCCACAACTGCCACGTGTGGTTGTGTCACACAGTATGACCTTGTGTGGGTCTTTGTACATAACAATGAATGTCATTGCCTAAACCAGCAATGGCATTGCACACATGATGTATGTGTGTGACACATACACATAAATACCTGTGACCTGCAGTAGTTACCATGTCTGACACATGCCTCGAGTGGATAAATGGTATTTGCAATGTATACCAATATGACTGTGTCTTACTGTGCAGGGTCCGCACGTGGTATGTCTCTATACAGTGTGGGTGTATATGGTTAAATACCTACAGCAGGGGATACACATCTGGTCTGGGCCATATAGTGTACATGTAGGCGATGTACAGGTGCTGCATGTTCCCACCTGTTGTGGTAGGGGTAATATGTCATTCCACTGCAATTCAATGACCACATGCTGTGAACCCTTCAACTAGTGTGTTGTAGCTACAGTAATGCTCACGTACAATGTTTGGCTGGATGCAGTCCAGCCATATAAACACAGTTCTTGAGACTGTCATATTGGCAGTGTTGTTATGGAGGATAGGTGGTCTTCCTGTGTAAGGGAGGGTTGTGTGTGCCAGGCTATGAACCAGATGGCAGTCCGACACACTGTTAGCTGCACATGATTAGGCCCTGATGCTTTGTGCTGTGCCAACAACCTGGAGGTGTGTGTATCTGTGGTACCTTGGGATACCACCCCCCTGTCCATGTGTGTTACATGTGTAGGGGATGACAGGCATGGTATGGGGCATAACCTGTCAGTGATGGGTAACACCTGTGAGCCATGAATCATGAATCTGGTACTGCACAGACATTGCAGTTCACCGTGCTGAGGACAGTGTCTGGTGCATGCATCTTCCGGTGTACACTGCTGTTGTTGTGTAGCAGCACTGTTAGTGTCCTACCCTGTGTGATACCCACAGAGGTGGCTATGTAAACCATGTCCTGCAGCATAGGGCAGTATGTGTGTACCAAGGAGCTTTGCCATTATACATCGGGCCATGGGTGTCACGTGCAAGATGACCCTTGCACATCATTGTGGCTTCCCTAGCATGTAAGCACACGTTGACAGCCAGCGGATACCCTATGAATGACAGTGGAGACTGAGCATTATGTAGACATACAACACCCTTCCCACATATAGTGGTAGCATACCTGGTGAGGGTATGTTGGCAACCAAGATCAGGCTCATACTGGCCTGTGCCACATGCTGAGAGATCCATTCTATGTTCCCTATCATGTAGTCCAGGGAGGTATGTCTCAGGCAGCCATACTGGCATGGTCAATGAGTGAGTCATATGTGTCCATGCCTCTGACTGACCTGTTTGCACGTGTTCTGTGGTGGACCATAGTGCCCCTGAGGCATATCACTGTGACCTTCACCAGATACAGCCTGTTAAGCGGGACCCCAGTGCAGCATACAAGACAGGTACCTGACAAGTCTGTAGCAGGTGTGTTGTGTAGCCCTACAGGCTGCGAGTGTGTGGCACAGGGGATGTGTGTGCCATGTGTGGCATGTGCTCTGTTCCAACGGAACATATGCCTGTGTGCCAGCTGCGGAGGTGTGTGATGCTCAGGCAGGATGCTATTCTGAGTCCCCACGTATGCCCCAGTGTGTTCAGCATGCTGTCAGTGTGTGTCAATGTCTGACTTGTGTTGTAGTCACTGTAATATATTTTATTTATTTATTTATTTATCCTACATTTGTTGACCGGGATAGTCCGACTGGATGCATGTCCATTTCCAGGGGAGGCTCGGGGAGAAAAGCTACGAGGGTAAGCAGATACAGCATTACATAATACCAGCATTACATATTACAAACAGATTATTTACAGAGATTACATAAGTAAGCAAGTTAAACATGTTCCACAGGTTAATGTTAGTCCTGAGCACAAGTCAGGATTAAATTAAATTACACAGTAAACTGGTTCACAGATTTTACACATTCTAGTTAGCCAGGCTTGATACATTGACATAGCCAGTTAAGTGACAAATGTTGTTTGAGTCTAGTGTTAAATTGACCTAAGGTGGAAAGTACGGTAATATCAGCTGGAAGTGAGTTCCAGGATCTACTTACATAGTTTGCAAAGAGAGAATCACCGGCTGTGTTATTAAATTTGCTAGTCTGAATTAGTAGTTTGTTAGAGGATCGAAGCAGTCTAGGATTATTATAGGGGGTGATAATATTTGAAGTGCAGGAGTATTGTCTGGATTATAGAGTATTTTATAGGCCATAATCAGTTGGTTATACTGTATTAGGCTGGGTATTGCAAGCCAACCAAGCTGATTTAGATTGATGCAATGATGTGTCCTAAAAGGCAGCCCAGTGGCAAACCTGGCAATGTGGTTGTAGCAAATTGAGTGTTTGTTAAGGACAGTCTTGTTCATATTCGAGAGTAGAGGATGCATACAGAAGGGTTGAAACAAGGTGTGAGCGAGCTATGGCACCTTTAGCTGGAGGGGCTAGGAAGGCTTTAATTCTGTAAAGTGACCCTAGTTTTCTGTTGATGGCTTTGATAATTTGGTTAACATGTAGGTCACATTTGAGATTATTGTCTATGATGACACCTAATAGTTTAGTAGATGGGTCAGGGGAGATTATTGTGCCATCAGTTGATGTTATGGTAACGGTGAAAGCGGTAGACCTACGTGTTGGTGAAATAACAGCAGTTTAGTTTATTTGGGATTTAGGATCAGACGATGTTCAGAAAGCCAGTTTTCTATTGTATTAAAGGTGGTCTGGGTAGCTGACCATAACTCTACTGGAGATGTGGCTGAGCAGATCAGAGTAGAGTCTTCAGCATATTGGATACAGCTGACTTTTGGGATGACAGTATAAAGGTCGTTAATGAAGATGGAGAACAGCAAGGGCCCTAGTATAGAGCCTTGTGGTACACTGAGGGTGTTAGGTAGAAGGTTAGGGAGTTTGTTCTGCCAGAGGCCAGCCTGCTGTTGACCATGCAGGTAGGATTGAAACCATTGGAAGGCTCCAGTATCTAGACAGAATGTTTGCAGGGTGTGGATTATAAGTTGGTGATCAACCATATCGTATGCCTTGGAAAGATCCAAAAAGAGGGCTGAGGATATATAATTAGTGTTGCAAGTATGGTTTATGGTGTTAGTAAAGGCTAGGAGGCCTGACGTAGTGCTGTGATGAGGACGGAAGCCATGCTGAGTGTCTGCCATAAGGCGATTTTGGATTAGGTGGTGCATGAATTGTCTATGACTAAGTTTCCATAATCTTTGCAAGTGGAGAGAGTATAGCTATTGGCCTATAATTGGAGAATTCAGTAGAGCTGCCTCCTTTGTGAAGTGGGATTACATATGACATTTTCCAGATGGTGAGAAATTTAGATTCTACCATGGTTCGTTTGATTACCTTTGAGACGGGGTAAGCGAGAGCATCATCTGATTTTGATAGGTACTCGGCATGGAGTTGATCAGCAGAAAGTGTAGTGGTTTTCATTGTTTCAATCAAGGTACGGAGAAGTGAAGTGGTGACTGGTTGGCAGCTGAATGCAAGTAGGTTTCTAGGGTTGCTACTTTCAGGACCAGGGGAGCTAGGAGGTAGATGGCTAGCTAGAGCCTGAAATGTCTCAGTAAAGAATTGGTCAAAACTATCAGGAACATCTTCAGGGGTATTATTAATAGTAGCAGCAGGGATTGGGGTTGACGTTTATCCAGGATGTAGTATATATGACATGCCCCCTACCAGGGTATGGCATTACTGGGTTCAGAGAGCCCAGTCCCCAGATTGGCTGTGTGGTGGCATCCCACACATGTGTTGTACGTTCCTGGCCAAGGGTGATGGCTGACTGCATACATGTGGCAGCTGTGACATTGACACATGACTCACATAAACCACAACTGGACCATAGAGGTGATTCACAGGTTACCTTTGCACATGCTACCCTAGTAGTGTGATTGCCATGGTGAGTACCAACACATAGGGCCAATGGGGAACAACATACTGAAGGTGTGTATGTGTGGGTGTACCGCTACTGTTTCATAGCACTGACATATGTGACTGCACACGTGGGTAAATGCCAGGTAAGACATGTGCAATGTGTCACAGGCAATGTACATGCGTACAGGACAGACAGTGACGTTCTGTCATGTGGAAAGTTGACATACGTATCGTATGCTATGCAGATGTCACTAGGAGTCTACAGAAGCACTGTAACTCTGCATTGCAGGTGTAAGCAGTGTTCCAGGGAACCCCAAGCGAATATGCATGCAAACAAAGCTACAGTAAACAGGGCTGGAAGTAGTGCATTGTACAACAAAGAAGGGGTAACAATAACAGTAAGTAACAATGCAAATATGTAGGCACTATCAACATGTACCCAGGAATACACAGCGCAGATGCCCATGGTAGAACTGATATTATGTCATAGTTATTTGTGATTTGGATTATATTGGTACTGCACACATATCTACATGCACGAACATCCACATGGCATAGTCGTTGTGGGCAACTTGACATCATTACTGTACATGTCCACCATTGCATATCACTTCTTGCGTTAGCTTTCCCCCTGTGCTACCCATGTGTGTGGCTATCTGTTGACAACCTTACCACCGGCATGCAATTATGTGCAGCTGTTATACTTTGGTATGTACTATGGGTGCAAATAACAATTCAGGACATTCATACAGTTATTGCAGCAGGTATGCTGGGATAAACGCACAGTCATAGCAGCACACTGTACTGTTACCAACATGATACTACTAATACACTTCTATGTAGTCACCCTGTGCATCAGCAACGTGTTTATCTGTTCCCGCAATGATGTTGGAGATTGCAGGAGGTGGCACAGTGTCATCATATGCACAGGGTGTGGATTAGGTATGCCTGAGTCAGCCACTGATACCACCAATTGACATGTGTGTGTATGTGTGTTGGTGAGGGGCAGCAGTACAGGGTGGGGCAATGTTGGTGCAGTGTGTGCATGTATGTGGTCGCCCTAGGTGTTAACATTTCGCATGTGTGTATGCACGCACACAGTTCCACCTCATGGCTGCCATATACAGGGGTTTGTGGACAGCTACAGACTGCACCTGGCAGGTCATACAGGTCAGTGTCTGTGTGCACGTACACGGTACCTGTGCCTGGCAGGGGTGCTACGGACTGTATCCAGTACTAAGCCAGACTGTGTACTGTCATCAGAAGCGGGAGTGTGTTGACTGGACACAGGTCCCTGTTGGGACTGTCCAGAGCCATGTGCGCGTGGTCTCCTGGGGCGTTCCGATGACAGCACAGACCCAGCATTGCTGGGGCTGCTGCTGGCATTATGGGGGCATGCACGAGCCTGTTGTCATTCGCGCCGACTGCCAGCTGCTGCTGTTGCCGGCATACAGCCACGTCAATGCCGCAAACGCCCACCATTGCCCTGGCTCATGGACATCTGGTTGTGGAACTGCTGTAATATGTCCCCACAACGTCTGTCTATGACATCGGTGAAGTTACCGATAGCATCCGCAATGTCACGCATACTGTCTGTCATGGCTGTGCGACATGCTCTCAGCTCCCTCAGACCCTGTCTGGTGTACCTTTCCATATGCGACTGTGCCTGCATGACAGTCTGAAACATAGCTGAGGTTGACAGACCTCTTTGGGCATGTCGGCCAGAGGCAGTACACCCACGTATGCTCCCATGAGAACCCATGGGCAACTGTCTGTGTGGTACCATCGGAGGACCCTGCCCATGGCTGCTGTGTGGGGACACATGTGCCACAGCTACCACATTACCCTGGTCTATGCCCACTGTATCCTGTCCATCACCTAGGGACAATGGTGACAAAGGATGTACTGGCAGGATGACTGTGCACAATGATGGGGTTGACAACTGTGTACTGTCAATTGGCTGACCAATGGCGGACCCTGACACACCTTCCTGTACCATTACACAAATATCATCATTACCAGTACCCGAGGCACAGGATTCAGGTTCCCTGCTGCAGGTCACCAGAGCAGCCCCAGAACCTGTGGGAGGAAGACAGGAAACACAGTTTACAGTCTCCAGACATTGTTACCAGTGATGCACTTCTGCACACATGCACACATGCACACATGGACACATGCACACATGGACACATGTACACATGCACACATGGACACAGGCACACATGCACACATGGACACAGGCACACATGCAGACATGCACACGTGGACACATGCACACAGGCACACATGCACACAGGCACACATGCACACATGCAGACATGCACACGTGGACACGTGGACACATGCACACATGCACACGTGGACACATGCACACATGGACACATGCACACATGCACACGTGGTCACATGCACACATGGGCACATGCACACATGCACACGTGGTCACGAGTACACATGCACACATGCACACATGCACACGTGGACACAGGCACACATGCACACATGCATACGTAGACACAGGCACACATGCACACATGCACACGTGGACACAGACACACCTGCACACATGCACACATGGGCACAGGCACACATGCACACATGCACACCCTGCAGTATACACACAGAGCACTACTGAGTTACACTACTGTTACTAGCATTATCAGGACTATTATAGGTTATGGTAAACACACTCACCAGCATGGATGGCCTGCCTTGCTGTAACCCCGGAGGGACCTGCAGAAATGATGAGATTAATGTCAGTGGGCACAACTGTGCCATTGATATTGCATATGATACAGTGTACAGAAAAGTCAAGTGTACATATGGCATATTACCTGCATGGTCCATGTCGTGCTGCTGTGTGGAACCAGCCTCCATCATAATGCAGGTGTACTGCTGTTGGTGTTCCGGGGCTGGAGCCACAACACTTAGGAGTAGCCCCTCCAGTCTGGTGAGGGGGGGATGTGTGGCCACCCCACCTCCTGTGGCATCCTGTTGCCTGTGGATATCTGATACATGCTGGCCGACACTTTGGATTAAATCACTGCAGTGATGTCATACCTGCTCATATGTCCTGTTATGCGTGCCAATATCATTTACCCTACGGACAAGGTCTTGCCACAGTGCAGCCATCTCCTGCTGATTCTGACTGGTGCGGGAAAACAGGATGTCATACTCCCGCACCAGGCTCTGGTGGATCTCCTCATCTTCCGCTACAGAGTAGACGGGGTTATGCTGACGCACCATCTCCCTGGAAGAGAACACAAACAGGATATCAGCAGACCATGTCAGCAATATATGGCACACATACTATACATGATACTCATGTGTAGTGATATACTACTACTCCCATATGTTGCATGTGTGTATGTCGTGGTGGATACACAGGTACATGGCCAGATATCAGTGCTCAGCCAACACCTGTGCAACAATACCTGCCACATTCCACACAACATAGTAGCATGTCCCATCGGTCAGCACACACTGACAGGTGCAATGCACAACCTCACTCTGGGGGTTCATCCCAAGGTACTGTATGTGGGACGCCGTCCCCTACTGTGATGTGGACAGAAGTTACTTGGCCTGGATATACATATCCCACCACCACCACCAGCACAGTAGACTACATTGATATGTATGTGATTAGACAGTTATTCACTTGCTGGGACTGAGATGGTATCCATGCAGCACACTGGGCCAGTGGAAGCCACAAGCCACACTGCTGACCCGTTTGCAAATGCTTACCACGGACATGCCACAGTTTGCATGGAACTTGCACACACATTTCTAACCCAGACCCTATGCACAAAGGTTAGGCATCCTGTCCGGTGGACCCCAGACAGAGGCAGGATTGTGTAACAATAGCAGGAGGCTACTGCAGAACAGAGCACATTCACATTAAGGGAAGGCATCTGTGGTGAGCACTGGTACTACGCTACGGTCCGTCATAACAATGGCCACGGCCTACTCTGGGAGGGAAATGGCCACAAACACTATGGATGACCACAAGGCCTTCTTCAGTTGTGTTACACATATGGACCACATGCCTCAGATATGCTCTGTGTTAATACACACCTACTTAACATTCACCAAACACACGGATATTGGCAACAGTCTTGCAGACATGTTCGGTGCACGTATCCCCCTCCTTCTCCCCCACCAGTTGAAATATTTATCACAGCTGTATGTAACCTCCCTATCATCTCACATGTCCAGGTGAGGGCTGCCCTCAGCAGAGCAGAACACACAGCATCACTGTGACCTCATGGTATCCCTGGATGTGTGCTACCTGCACTCCGAGGGGACATACAACCGCATATAACACTGATAATTTATCTTGGCCGTACTACAGGATATGTACCTGGACAGTGGCATACAGCGACAGTGGTCCCACACCACTAAGGAGGCACCTCGACTGACCATGGGAACTACCACATCATATGCATAACCAGCCTGGTCTGCTAAGCTATGTAATTATGCAGTATGGGCTGCATATGCAGTGATATCGGGTACCTGCAGACACTTGTTCCCAGCCAGTGTGCCTTTGTGATGGGCTGATCCTGCCTTTTGAACCTGGCTGACTTTTCAAAGCAGTCACTACAGCCATTGCTGGGGGCAACGCACAGACAACTGCTGCCAGGATCATGGCCTAAGACTGATTGACATGTAATGTATGGTCATCCCCTTTTGGTGGAACTACGTACACACAACATATCACATGGACATACCTATAGATACAGACCTATGACACATTTGGAGGGTTCACAGTATGCACACTATTACCCTGCTACTTTGCATTACCTGTGTTTGTCGCAGCTGGTTGCATTACCACTGATTCTGCTTGCTGCTGCTACTGTCACTGCTGACAGCTTCGGGTGACAGAGTCACAGTGTATAATTTTTTTTTGTTGTTGTTCTCTCTCTCTCTCTCTCACTTTTCTCTCTCCCTCTGTCTGCTTCCAGACAGTGCAATGAATGTATTGCATGTGTGGAGTGTTAGTACTGGATGCTTTTGTAGGTATCTGCATAGGTCCATGTGATGGCCTCTGCACCAATTGTAAGCCAGCATTTGCTAATTGCATACAGCCAGTTGTGTACTGATTGCAGTTCTCACTGTGATTTCAGGTCAGTGCTATAAAAGAATATGTGGGATAGGCATTGCCCTTTCAGACTGTAAGGGCGGGAACCATGCTGGTATGCTGTGGACAGTGTTCTGTGAGTGTAAAGGTTAGTTTCTCTCTCATGATTCAGGCTGTGTTGTAGATTCACATTTCTCCATTCCTCTCTCATGTTCCCTGTAGTAAGTGTGTATGCACAATGACTCCTACAACTATATATAGATATATATTTATAGGCTCATAGGTTCATAGGCTGGTACTAGGCTATCAGCCCTACGGCCTATACAAGCCTAGCCATAACAATTCCCTGGCTATTTCTTCCCACATTATTTACTTTCCCAGACCCCTGTCTAGCAGGGCGACTGACGTGATCCCTGGGGTGAATTTCCTTTCTACCATCCAAACGTCAAGGTTCCTCTTGAAGAGGTCCAAAGAGGCGCTCTGCTTGACATGTATGGGTAATCTATTCCAGAGTCTGGGGAGTCTCTGGGTCAGGAACCTATCCCTCCAGCATGTTTTGTTTATTGTGATGACAAGGTTTAGATCCCTGGAGCGTGTAGCTCTGAGGGATTGGGATTTCTTTAAGTGTAGCATGTCCAACAGCTCTGGGTTTGACATGGCCTTGTATGTTAAGCAGAGATCGCCTCTGAGTAGACGATATGCGACAGAGTA
This sequence comes from Protopterus annectens, assembly GCF_019279795.1. NCBI lineage: Eukaryota > Metazoa > Chordata > Ceratodontiformes > Protopteridae > Protopterus > Protopterus annectens. Next base: position 916,242,329 of record NC_056732.1, read on the forward strand.
TAGCTGGAGTTTTTTAAGGTGGTCAGCGTAGGGCATCTGCTTTATATATATATATGTACATATACATACATTTATGTATGTACTTTAACTGACATTATTATCTACAAGCTACCAACTAGCATGGCTGTTTGTGTTCACACAGTACTATTGTGGGAATCCAGTAGTTTAGACAGTAATTCTACATGACATGCTTTGGGTACTACACATCCTATATTCCCTTTACATTCATCCCTACTATTACATGTTATATTTATTTTAGCACAATGTTTTTGTATAAGAGTCATGGCTTAGTGGTAGGTCATACAGACTAGTGTTTCCAAGGTCCTGGATTCGGGACTGACAGTGGGATTTTATTTTAATTTTGAACTGAGTATAGGACCTGTCAATCAAAGTGACTAAGGCACTTTTAAGCAGTTGTAACCGGGTTAGCACTGGTTTGCACGGAACTCACGCATGTGCACTGGCGGTTAGCTCTGCGCACACAAGCGCACACCCGCTTACAACCTCTTAACAGTGCTTACTCTGGCGCACACCCGCGCTATTTTCTTTGAAAGAAAAGAAAATGGGGAGACAGGAAAGTGGTGAAAAAGGGGTCAAAAAGAGGGTAAGACAGTAGGGAAACAAGCTTGGGATTTGCAGGAGGGATGTAGGTAAGGCCCATAGCTGCCCATTTCTTCATGAGCAACAGCTGTGCATATGTATGTAATTTGGTGTGACATTTGAAACCTTCCACCCCTGACAGAGGTGTCAGGACAACAATAATACTTGTTGTACAGCCAATTGTAATTGATAGATTCCATGTCCAGCAGACATGTGCGGAATGGGCAGCTATGTATGGGGCGTAATTTTTGTGGGTACAGAGTGCCCTTTTTTTTTTTTCAGGTGAGAGTGGTATGTCAGGTGAAGGAAGTCGGTATAGCTGGGGAGGTAGGTTGGGTAGGTAAACAGACAAGACAAACAAGATGCATACAGGGGCGGTGTATGACACATGTGGGGGGTTACACAATTGACGGGGACGGAGGTTTGGATATCCAGAGCCCATGAGCCCACAGATGGCAACAGTGGAACTGATATCCCCACCTATAGGCAGTTGCCACTGTTCCTTCACTGCCCAGGACGGGGCTGTGCTGGGGGCTGTGTAGGCCAGGCAACAGGCATGCCCGTTAGTTGTGCCACCCATGCCTCAAGCTGGCGTAGGGGCTCGAAAACAGAGTCCCGAATCTCCCGACACACCACCGTTTGGACACTACGGAGGGCGAGTGGTGGTTCTCCTCCGGCCACACTTGCAGAGGGGGGCGAGCCCCATCCCCTGCAGTGCTTCCACCTGCAGGTGGCACAGGGCCACCGGAGGAGGGTCTGGACTCGGCACTAGTGCCAGGTGCACTCGCCAGCTGAGGTGGAAGAGGTGGGTCCGCTGGAACCCGCCTTCCCTGTCGTCCTATGTTTTGCATTATGTCATGACAGTTTGGGTTAGTGACATATAATACCATTCACAATTAGTTGTAACAGCATGCATTAGTATTCCCATTAACCAAACACCCAGATATTCACACCATTGAACAGCGTGCATAACACATGCATAATTTGAACAGAAATACACAGTCCAACAACATGCAGGGTTAATTGATGGCAACAGGCCATCAGGTTTGGATGTATGAGCAGGACAGATGCATCAATGGACATGCAAATATATATGACCCAACAGGACAAACGTCCAGGGGTGTTAATTGTGATTGCACATACCATTTTCACGTGGAATGGGTTATATGTGGTTATAGGGTGGGGTGAAGAAAATAATATTAACACCTTCAAATACCAATACATATGCTGTACATTTCTAATAGCTACAGATATATACACACTACTGTTCTAACTACAGTTTCCTGTATGATAACTATTTCAACTTGGTGATAGGACTGTTACTGCAACATCAGTATACATTTTATTGTTCTTCATACACATTCATATCTAACTTTGTTCAGCTACATCATCCTGCTACATTTGCTTTATATAGCTGTAGACAAGTGTGGATGTTTGGTATATCAGACAATCATCCTATCTGCATATTGCAGACTGAGAGCAACATATCCAGATTTTGGTATACACATTCCAGATGCAGCAACACTTTGAACAGATTTCGCTGTTTGGTTTTGATTCTCACATGCATTTCATTCTGTCTTGAATGCAGTATACTTTATTCAGGGGTTATTACTACTGTATTGCTGGATTCATGACACTTTCTCACACTCTCTCACTTGCTTTCATTTTACTATTCAGGATGGACTTACTTCTAGGCTTTATTGACATGTTTTACCTGTAGTTATTACAATCCTTTCCAGCAGTCTCACTTCTGTCATGTTTCAGTATTTCAACAGGGATATATTTCACACATGCGATTTCATCATCTTCTGCAGCCATACTTTTCAGCCCGCTGCAAGTTGTGTACTATTTTCTTACAGGTGGGGCATTTTTATTTCAGAATTTATGTCAGACAGTTTCATTTCTCGGTTTAACTTACAGGCTGAAACACACTTTTGTAATCAAGCAATACTTGCAGACACTTTCACACTGTTACTTGCACATTTGATTCCTTAGTGACTACACTGCACTCTTTTGCTGACTGTCATACTTTTATATTTCTTTACAGTTACTGGTAGTGGATTACTGACCTGCCGGGTGGCGCAACCGCACCAGCCTATCGCCATAGGCTCTGTGGTTCGCAGAACGGACACCTGCAGCTGTAATATAAATGAAGTAATATTGGAATACACATCTCCATAATATCAGCTAGTTTAATTTCTTACATACATAATTACATGTAACTTACTCAGTAATGGGGCGTTGGGTGTTTGCCGGGCCTCCTGGATCCAAAGGTTCAGTTGGTCCTGCTTGCATCTCTTCAGGTCCGCATGGTGGTGACGGACATGCTCACCAGTCCTTGGAATCCCTGTGGCACTGGTGAGATCATGAGCCAACCGGTCCCACGCCTCAGCCCTGTATGCTCCCCAGAGGACCTGGCCCTGCATGAGTTGGGCCTCATGATTGTGGACTAGGAGCCAGACCATGTACCTGGACTCCTCAATGCCCCACCTCTGTGCTCGAAAGCAACTACCCTCTCCTACTCCTGTCATTCTGCCTGCAGTTCAGTTCTACAATCGCTTATGCTGTGTATTCCCGCCTATGGGGCTTATATAGTCCGTTTTTCCCACACATATCTGTGATTGGCCATTTTGGAATTGTATCAACTTCAGTAAACCTGCATTGTCATGCTCCAGTTTGTATTCATTACTATATATTAGCTATTATTGCATTTCTAGGTACTGCTGTCATGGCTTAGTGGTTTGGTACCTTGACTATGGTGTATAGTATCCTGGGTTCGAACCTGGCCACTGCTTTTTATTTTTCATGACTGTCTAGACATGTTGAGGGGTGTGTCTGTGTAAAGGCAGTTTTGATATGGCTTGCTCAACGTTGCCCGTCGGTTAGCTTGTTTGCACGGTGCGCAGCTCCGTGCAAATGGGGTACACTGGTTTAAGCCTCATTTGGCTATCAGCACGCATATTACACTCAGCTCAGTTAGGGGCACATAGATTTAGCATGTTAAACCACTGCTCAGTTACAGGCACTCATTTTGCACCAGTTAAACCCCTGCTCATCTACGGGCAGATGCACTCACCCTGTTAAACTGTAGCTCAGCTATGGGCACATCTGGCATTTTTTATTCTTTTGTTACCTCACATTTCTTCAATATAAATGGGCTATTTCATTACATTTTACATAAAATGTGGTTTTATGTGTACATATTTGTCAGGGACTTGTTTCGTGCTTATTTTGCTAAAAATAAAAATTGGTGTTGTGGGGGCTCGAACCATGAATGCCTGCTCTTCAGCCAACATCTCTACCGCTACACTATTACTTCCTGGCTTATTTTGCATATTTAATTCTTATATGCTTTCCCACTGACTGCTAACTGTAGCTGCGCTACAGGCACGCCCGCACAAATGAGCGCACTCACGGTTAAACATTTTTACAATTTAAAAAAAATATATAACATGTTTATTTATATGTTTTCTGTTCATAGTCTATGGGGGCATGTGTTGTGTTCTGTTTATTCACATTTCCGTGGACTCTGTCGTGGGTGTTTACTTTGGGCACTTTTCCTCTTCTGGGGGTGTGTCCGCTTACAGGGCTCGGCCTACGGACATGCCCCCTACTGTCTTACATGGATCGTGTTAGCCTTAGGTGTCATTCAGCATGCTCTCATGAATTTGCAAAGCATGCTGACATCACTCCGTTTAACTGCAGCCTCCGTGTATGAGTTATAACTCTTACACGGAGGCTTCGTGAATCCTGCCCTTTCTCTCTAACATTATCTACAGTTAAAATTAGTTCATTTGTCTGCTCCATTTTCACAATGTGCATGGATGATTTATTTTCTTCTTTCATTACTACTGTTTTTTAGCTTCATTATAAAATTCCAAGTGACCTATCACACGTATCCTCTGTTGATCTTATGGTACTATACAGATCAAATAATGCACACTCCATAACACAGCAACAACTTCAAAACCATTTATATCACATTACCAATTGCATCACTGCCACTCAATGCTTGTAGAGATGTATTTTTGGAATTAGAAAAACAAGTCCCAAGTACTTGAAAAGTTAACAGCAAATACCCAAACATCTGGCTTGAACAGTCCCTGAGCTTTTGAACTTTTAACTACATTTTGCAAAAGCAAGGAGAAAACTGAATTACATACTTTTCTTGGCCAGAAACATTCCTAAGTTTCTCTACTCTGCTGCAAGAATATGAACAGGCAAATTAATTATTTAGTTCATTTTGAAAAGGGTTTGCACTTAACAGCAGCTGCACTGAAAAAAACAGCAAGGCTAACAAATTATTTGTAACTAAATATGTCAATTCATTAGTTGATCTTTACAAAGAAATTATCACTGCCAGACAATCAAAACATCAAAATGGTTAATGATTAAACTGAAGGTTGATTTCTTACTGAGTTCTCAACTGCTTAAAGTTTTACACTTAAATTCCTTCTTGACTTCACATGCAGACTTTGTGATGATGTCATCCAACAACCTTAGGAGGCAAGCATACATTGATCCTTTACTACAAACATGTAAAACTAACTAGCGCTTTAGTAAATATAGTTCTCCTTCCATTGGACCTAAACTACAAATATTGCCTGTTTATGGGTAAGTATTAGGTTGCCTGCCCTTCCAAGCCATTTTAAGCCTTGCCAATTTCTATCAAAGGTGACTTCCCCCCACCCTACATATCTGAAGAGCAGGTCTTCAAATCCCTCTTCAAGGCAAAAAACACAGCCTCTATGGAACCAGACAACATCCCAGGCTGTCTTTCTAAACAGGCTAAAACATGAACTAGCATCACCAGTAAGTACCCTTTACAATTATAGCCTAACCACAGGCTTTGTTCCTATGGAATGGAGAACAGCTATAGTTATTCCCCTCTACAAAGGTGGCCTAGCAACAGAACCAGGGAATTACAGACTCATAAGCCTGACCAGCCTCATCTGTAAGGCTATGGAACGTATCATTATGGACCTCATAAGTAAAGACATAGGTGTCCTCCAAACCCTGGATCCTACCCAATTTGGCTTCGTGAAGGGCAGATCCTGCCTGTTAAATCTGGTGAATTTCTTTGAAAGTGTTACCAAGGTATTGATGAGGGCAAATCTGTGCACACAACATACCTTGACTTGGGAATGACTTTCAACACAATCCCACATGCAGGCATCACCAATAAACTTACCAAACTGAATATAAATCCATTCATTGTAAGATGTGTTGAAAACTGGCTCACAAACCAGACACACACTATCAAAGTGGGTGACTCCACATAAACCGGCAGACGTGTTACCAGTGGGGTGCCGCAGGAGTCAGTGCTGGGCCCCTAATGTTTGGTATATGCTTCTCAGAAGTTCAGGTCAAAACTAAAGGGTTGTGGTGGACCAAGTTTGCACATGACTACAAACTAGGTGCAATCACTAAATCCCCAAATAATGTCAGTATACTCCAGGAGGGTCTCACACTGACCGGAAACTAGTGTATTAGTCACAGTCTCAAACTGAATGCAAAGAAATACATCATCATTGCCTTTGTCATAAAAAATGTCCCTTCACACTATCAAATCAACAACAATACCCTAAGTACCCATGAAGTGGTAAGGATCCTGGGATCACAAGCTGACTTTGACCTTAACTTCCACCACCAAGTGTCTACTGTAGTAAGGAAAGCTTTCTACATAGCACACTTGATTACTAAAGGCATCACCTCAAGAGTAAAAGAAATGATAACCCTCCTATACTCAGCACTTATCCAGCCCATAACACTCCATTCGGCATGTACCGTACTAAGCACTCAAATGTTTCTAACAAAAGAAGATCAAGGGGCTCCAACATGTGCCTTAGATAGACCGACTAAAGTCACTGTCACTATACTCTGTATTGTATAGACTTTTTAGGGGGACCTATACCTGGCCTACAGAGCAATCCAAGTCCCAAACGCAATAAGCTTGTTGCATATCCGGAAATCAAACTAGACTAGAGCTCCCCATTCCAGAGACCTAAATATGGCCTGCAACTTAGTTAGGACATGCTGGAGGGACAGATATATCTCCCAGTGACTGCCACATCTTTGGAACAGGCTACCAATTCATGTGAAACAGAGCTCCTCTATGACACTGTTCAAGAGAAACCTGGACGAGTGGATGGGGCACCATACATTCTTACCAGGGATAGCACCCCCAACCCTCCTGGACATGGGCAGTCATCACTAAATGCAATGTTGGGTATTGACTAGCATTTCTATGGTATTACATTGGGATGAAACAGCTAGGCTTAAAATGACCTCCTAGGTTGATAGCCTAGTAATCTCCGATGATCCTATATATGTGTGAGTGTGTGCATGTGTGCATGTGTGCATGTGTGCGTGTGTGTGTGTGTGTGTGTGTCTGTGTGTGTGTGTGTGTGTGTGTGTGTGTGTGTGTGTGTGTGTGTGTGTGTGTGTGTGTGTGTGTGTGTGTGTGTGTGTGTGTGTAAGCAGCATAACTCTATTCTTCCCAACTTTTTGTCAGACTCTTCTCTCTCCCAGACCTCTACTCCTTTTTTTTTGTCTTCTGTAACTTATGCTGTTTTGTACTTTCTCCTTTAATGTATTTTTTACCTTACTTTGTGATTATTATTCTAGCAACTACATGAACTGCAAATAGATACTATTTGGGAAAATTACTCTGTCAGTTGCTGTAAATATTCTTTGTTGTAACTTTGACAGTTTGAGTAAGTATTCTGTCATACTTCTCAGTGTTTGAGCTCCATTTCTCCATTTTCTGTACGTATATCTCCTGGTAAGTGTCTAAAATTGCTCTGTTGGATGAATCTTCTACTGTGCTACACAAATACAAATAGGCAGAGTGAGTCTGCTGTGGATATATATCACGAACATGTCTTACACTGCCAACATATGCACTCACGAACATATCACAGCCAAATAGAAATATTCATTTTAATTAAAAAAAATCACTTTTAGGGGATCTCAAAATTAATCAGATATAAAATGGAAGAACACTCAGGTTCAAAATTATTGAATTTGTAAAAATAAATCTAGAATAAATGAAGCACAGGAGCTACATTCTTATCTTATCAGACCACCCAGAGCTTGTGCGGATTTCAGAAGAAAGACATTCTTTAATTATGTGTGGAAAGTGAAATGGAAACTGTCAGTAAAGTTATCAATACCAAGACATAACTGATATGCTTGTAGCAAAAGTATTTCATGTAGCTTTCCCATTAAGCAAAGACACGTCACAGTCTTAATGATACATGGGTGGATATCCCTTATATAAATAAACTTCAAAGCTTTGGATGGGGGAGACAAGACAACATATATGGAATTTTATTATACCAACATAATAGAAATTTAACTAATCCCCTTTCAGTCATGCTCAACAAAATACTTGAATGTCTCTGATCTATGACAACGGAATGTAATTATACCAACTCACAGGAGGAAGGTGGAATCCAGGTACCAAGTCACAAAATAGAAGAGATGTCACATTCATCCACCTGACCAATATTCTAAGAAATATCTTTGAGAGAGTCAATGAAGGAGTCACAATTGAACTTATCCAGAATAATGTATTAAATCTATGTCTTCTTAGATATGCAAAAGCATATGTTTGTTAAAGGTCGTTGTGTCAGTCTCAGAAAAAAGTAGCAGCAGCAGTTGAGGAAGAACTGATAGTCTATCTTGTTTTCAATGATCTTGAAAGGAATCCAACGCTATTTTACATAAAGAAATAAATGATATATTAAAAACATTAAATGTCAGTCTGTATGAAGTTTCACATGCAAAACCTAGCTCAAATGGCCAGTGTTCAGGACAGCTCATTGCACTAAGAATTACAAGCAGCATCATACACATTTTTGTTTTAATATCATTCCTTTTTGAACTCTTCTGTTCAGATATAAAATTGTGAAAATGGGTCTTGTTGACCAAATATATATTGATGATTGCAAATTACTTTAATGAAAAATGCAAAAGCCATTTAAGAAGATTTGCAAAAAATACATTCCTGGTAGCTATGTCATGATCTCTATTATCAATAAATGTAGCATCATGAGACATGGCAAGAATTATGGAGAGCAAAGCTTGTGTGGTTATGTTTATGCATGATAATAACTGTGTGGCGGCTGCTTTTTTGTATTAAAGATTGACATTGTGGTTTCATGGGGGTTTGTCCATTCTCCTAGTTACTGCAATCTCAGAATTACTATGTATAAGTATCATTGGTTTGACTGGTTGGGGGTGGTGTGGGTTTGTGCCTCTGCCAAAATACTTTGATTATTCATTTTTTTTCACTTTGAGTGTTGGCTGTATTTGAGTGAGTTTGTTCCTTTGTAACTGTTGTTTTGATGGTCCAGCACAAAGGAGTCAAGTTACTGTCAGTGAGCCAACTTATGATTAATAAAGGCCGGATTGATGAACAGCTACACTTCTTATTAAGCTCGTCAGTGTAATGTGCACATGCGAGCAATCTGTTTAGTCTTCATTAAACAGCTCTGCACATTGTGCTGTTCCTCAAAACAAGAGTAAGCAGAAAAATATGCCAGGGAAGGTACACTTAGTTGAAATACATGCTAATTAAGCAATCCAACATGGCAGAGCTGTTCAGGAATGTATAAAGTGCTGATATACACCATGTGCTTCCTATTGGTCTGAATCCTTTTTAGAATACAGTCATAAAGACATTTAGAAAGAATGTTAGGGGTTGCTACTGGTATCATTAGCCTGTATGTGCAACAGACCTTAACACAAGGTGCTACTGCTATTACTGTCCGACCTCACTTAGAAGGAGAAGAGTGTTCAGCCCATGGTTGACTTATTATGGACTACATGGTACAGAAATTGTAGAGTGAAATAAGGTGGATAGGAATACCTTAGTGGAAACATGCTGCCATTTCCACCCTCATCTCAGGCCCCAGGGAATTTTTTGAGAACCCATCCCAGTGGAAAGACCCACAGGGGATATTTTAGGGCCTCAGCCTTTAGAATATCACATCAGTTTCTAAATGCAGTACTACAGTATTCAAGGGATCATATCTGGTTTCTTCATATTCCAGAGGAGAGAGCAACTGCTATGCAACAATTTTTTGCCATACCACACTTCCCAGAGGTGTGCCATAGACTGCACACATAGAAATAAAAGCCCCACATGGTGAATAAGAAAGGAGGTGGACTACAATTCTCAAAGAACTATGTATAATGTGTGTGTGGGTAATCCTGGCAGTTTTAACAACTCATATATATGGCACATCTGTGATCTGTGTGTAAAGTTTGCTAATGGTGACTATGCACAAGGAGACCTAGTGGGGGAAGCAAGTTATTTACTGGAAACCTGGCTGATGACCCTATGAGAAACCTATACAACTCTACTGAGCAAGTATACAATGAAGCATATCATTGCTTGAAACTGCTTGTGTTCTGACTGAAAGTGCTACTGAAACAATTCAAAATATAAAGTGATAAGTATTTTTTGGCATTTCCTTTCAAAGTTCTGCATTAGCCTAATTTTTTTTTACTTGACTGATTTAGATATATATATTTGCTGGCTTCTGCTCTATGCTGAAATTGCTGGCTTTTCTCCCACCCTTATTTCTGCTGTGTTAAATAGTGGTCTAACAACTTATGTGTTTTATCTGATTGTCTCAAGGCTTGCTAGTATAATTAATATTCCCTGTTGTTAACCTCTGCATTCATTGCTTGAAACTGCTTGTGTTCTGACTGAAAGTGTTACTGAAACAATTTGAAATATAAAGTGATAAGTATATTTTTTGGCATTTCCTTTCAAAGTTCTGCATTAGCCTGTTTTTTTACTTGATTGATTTAGATATATATATTTGCTGGCTTCTGCTCTACGTTGAAATTGCTGGTTTTTCTCCCACCCTTATTTCTGCTGTGTTAAATAGTGGTCTAACAACTTATGTGTTTTATCTGATTGTCTCAAGGCTTGTAAGTATAATTAATATTCCCTGTTGTTAACCTCTGCATTCATTGCTTGAAACTGCTTGTGTTCTGACTGAAAGTGTTACTGAAACAATTTGAAATATAAAGTGATAAGTATATTTTTTTGGCATTTCCTTTCAAAGTTCTGCATTAGCCTGTTTTTTTACTTGATTGATTTAGATATATATATTTGCTGGCTTCTGATCTATGCTGAAATTGCTGTTTTTTCTCCCTTATTCCTGCTGTGTTAAATAGTGGTCTAACAACTTTTGTGTTTTATCTGATTGTCTCAAGGCTTGCTAGTATTATCAATATTCCCTGTTGTTAACTCTGCATTTATTGCTTGAAACTGCTTGTGTTCTGACTGAAAGTGCTACTGAAACAATTCAAAATATAAAGTGATGTGTATTTGTTTTTTGGCATTTCTTTCAAAGTTCTGCATTAGCCTAATATATTTACTTGATTGATTTAGATATATATATTTGCTGGCTTCTGATCTATGCTGAAATGGCTGTTTTTTCTTCCACCCTTATACCTGCTGTGTTAAATAGTGGTCTAACAACTTTTGTGTGTTTCCCACCCTTCCACCCTCTTGGTATCTTCTTTTTATACTTGGTGGCTTTGCAATTGCCTGCCCCTGCTGCATAGTTGATCTGTGACACTTCTCCCAGTCTATTGTCATTAGCTCATTCTACCCAATAGAGAGAAAAAAATGCACTTTCTTCATCTGCTCTTACTGCATTTGTGTTTCTTCCTACTTTATTACATTATTTTGCTTTTGCCTCGTCTTGAAAATACTCAGTGGTACTAATTTATTACTGCTTGGTAGTAGCCTGATTAAACTGTAACTGTTATTCTAAGCCTTTTGGTTTAAGCACTTGGGCATCAGACCAGTTGTTTTATATTAAGAAGGTTTGTGGTCTGCACTGTTGTGGCAGGACAGGTAGCTTACATCCTTCTAAGTTGGGAGTTGCTGATTGAAGGCTTAGTGTCTGTTATTCTAAACGTGTATCAGTTCTGGTTTAAGCACTTGGGCTTTGGGCCAGTTATTTTACATTAAGAAGGTTTGTGGTCAGAACTCTTGTGGGGGGAGAGACTAGATTCTGCCCTTCTGAGCTGGAAATTTCTGGTTGACTTATTATGCCTGCTTATTTCCACTGTTTCTTTCTGAAATTGGTATGCCTTGTTTGCTGTAGCATAGACTAGATTCAGACCTGCTGAATCTAGCTTTATTTGTATAACGTTAGCACTAATCCAGGCCATCATATTTTGGAGAAGGTTCCCCTGCACCCTAGTGGCAGGAGTGTGCAGTTAGAACTTGTCTGATCGAAGACTGCTGGAACAGGGCTCAGTTTTTAGCTCTTATAGGTTAATCAGGTTAATTTGTTTAAATCAGTTTGCTCATTTGCTACTGTTATTAATAAAAAAAAATACACTTTATGCGTCACCGCTTAGTTAGGGTTAAAGTCTTCCCGGGGCCATAAAATCTGCTCTTCAAATTTCCCTTAGAACTAGTCAGTTTTTTAGTTTTCGCATTCATATCTTTTTCTTTGAACTCAGCACTTGCTCAGAACTCATTGTAAGCACTAAATAAGCTACTAATTACTACAGCACTCAACTTTCCTCACTTATCTAGAGGAAACCAGTTTTTAGTACTTAATAAATAAGCACCTATCCAGGCATGTCTAAAGGTCAGCTGCTGGTGTTTTCTCCTGTCTACCTGTGAATCTGGGCATCTTTGGGCAATGAAGCAATTGCCTCATGCACGCAGACAACCCAACACTACAACCTGTGAGAGATGCACTTATATAGCCAAACTGGAAGCAATGCTGTCTTCACACAAGACTGGACTTGACAGTCAAGAGGAGTAGGTAAACACTTGCACTACACCACACTCATCACATAGTCCCTCAAAACCTACATCATCAAAACACACAAATAGAAACATAAAACACACACCTACATTCACGGAGGCACTCAATAAAAATCTGCCCAAGCAACAGAGCCTTCCAAAGCAGAAATGCACGCAACCTCCACCACCCAACACAACCCAAAATGACACATAGCCCACAAACTCAGTGTGCCACTCAGTCACAGCCCATAAGGCATAACAACGTACCCAACACTCTAGTCATAGGTGATCTCTACAGTCAGGCACACTGATGTTCCGCTCACCAGGCTAAACAAGGAGAAAGTTACTGTCAGCTGCCTGACAGGTGCTAGGATCCACCACATAACACACACACTCAGGGCACACCACAACAAGTACAAATATGAATCTGTCATTGTCCATGTTGGTGTGAATGACCTAAGACATACCTCCCTCTACTACATGAAAAGAGACATAGAAAAGCTCTCTGATCTAGTAGCCCAGGCAGGTATGACCCTAGCCCTGAGTAGCTTCCTGCCATCACCCAGAATGATACCACAGTACAAGAACAAAATGATTGACTTCAACAATTGGCTAAGCTTCTGGTGTCATTCTAAGGGGATCCAGTATCTGTCTGCCTAGGATTACATGATCGACAGACCACAATGCTTTGCCAGAGATCGCCTGCACCTGTCACCCTTAGGATTCCGAATACTGGCTAAGGCTCTTGCCACCTCTATAGTGCCTTTCTTAGGCAAGGTTCAGATGACAAATTCACCACCGTAATAGGTATAAGCAGGCAAAATCTGGGGGTAATGCTACTTAATGCTAAAAGTCTAAACCTCAAAATGCACTCACTCGAGGAACTCCTTAAAATGGAGAACATCGACATCTCTGCAGTGTCAGAAACCTGGTTCAAGGCTCCAGGGAGCACCCCTGTATTACCAAGCTATAATTCATACCACACCTTTGGGTCACCTAACCTGGACTGAAACACTAAAGGTGGAGGCATGTCCATATTTATTAAGGATGCCCACACCTCCAGGCTAGTTGCACAGCATAATGCATCCAAGATTATCTAAGTGCAACTAACTCTGGGCAAGACCGCAATCCAAATTGTAGCTTGCTACAGATCCCCCACCATGCCCCAGGATTCTCACTCCTCCTCTTTACACTGGAAAATATTAGGGTACAACCCAACACCCTAATAGTGGGTGATTTCAACTACCCCACCATTAACTAGGAAAACTACTCATGTACCAACTCTTTTGCTCAACATTTTCTGGAATTCATAAATTCCAATACCTTGGATCAACTTATCCACACCCCCACCAGGGGCAGCAATATTCTAGACCTGGTCATTACCAACATGGGTGACCGGTGTTCCACACCAAAGGTCAGTTCCTCGTTGCTCAGATCCGACCACAAGCTAATCACCCTATACATCCACATCCCGTCCCCACCCCCCATTAGGGAAACTATCATAAAAAAATTCTCCAAAGCCAACTTCATGCTTCTTAAGACATAAGTGGCAAACTTCATGACACCCATGCAGATGGACAATAGAGTTATGACTGCTGAATCCTACACAATTGCACTTTATAAGCACTTCTACGAGTGCATGGATGGTGCTATCCCTAACAGAACTAAGATGCTATCCTCCAAATAAATGAAGCCAATCTGCTGGTCCTCTGCCATAAACAAATTCTACAACAGAAGAAAGAAACCATTGCAAAAAAGAGTAAAATCCCATGATTGGAGGAACTCCCTGGCCAACCTCAGTAAGAAGATGAGATTCCTCATAAAATCCTCCAAAGCTAGTTACAAAAACAAAATTGCCACTGATTCTAAAGACAACCAAAAAGCATTCTATAGCTATGTCAAAAACTCAATGGCAACACTCAGATCTCCTCTGAGTTACAGCACAATGGCACTAAATATACAGAACCAACAGATATTGCCAACATCCTGGCAGATAGGATCAGTGCTAACTTTGCCCCCCTCTCACCCCCTAAAGGGCTCATCTTTTTACCAGAAGAATGCAAAGTTCCTGTAATCACGGCTGCACAGGTAAAAATCACACTCTCCAAAGCCAAGAACACAGCATCAGTGGGACCTGATAACATCCCAGGCTGTGTTCTACATGAACTACAGAGCAAACTGGCACCCCACCTAAGTACCATTTTCAGTCATAGCCTCACCTCAGGCTTTGTGCCCACTGAATGGTGCACAGCGATGGTTATCCCACTCCACAAAGGTGGAGCCACCACAGACCCCCAAGAACTACCGTCCCATTAACCTGACGAGCCTGGTCTGCAAGGCCATCAAACGAATCATCATGGAACTTATAAACAAAGACATTGGTAATCTCCAAACTCTGGACCCCACCCAGTTTGGGTTTTTAAAAGGCAGATTATGTCTCCTAAACCTGATAAACTTCTTTGAAGCAGTCACCAAAGCTGCAGACGAGGGCAAGGTGGTTCACACAGCCTATCTAGATCTTGCCAAGGCTTTCAACACTATCCCCCACTCTGGAATTATAAATAAACTCATTAAACTAGGTTTAAATCCCTATGTGACAAAATGGGTTGGCAAATGGCTCACTGATAGAACCCACACCGTGAAAGTAGCAGACTCCAAATCCAACTTCAGACCAATGACAAGTGGAGTACCACAGGGTACAGTCCTGGGTCCCCTCCTGTTTGATATCTACTTCTCTGAAGTACAGGCTGACACAGAAGGTCTTTGGCTAATGAAGTTTGCAGATGACTGTAAACTAGGAGCAATAATCGAAACTCCTAATGACGTGAACTTCCTACAAAAGGGCTTCACTGAGACAGATGCCTGGTGTCAAAGCCATGGCGTCAAGCACAATGCCAAAAAGTGCATTGTCATCCCCTTTGGTAAAAACTCTGTACCCATGAACTACCACATAGGAGGTAGTAAATTAACACCGAAAGTGTGATAAGGGACCTTGGGACACAGGTGGACAGTTGTCTGTCCTTTGATAATCACACCACCACAGTAGTCAGGAAATCCTTCTACGTGGCACACCTCATCACAAAAGGTTTCTCATCCAGGAAAAAAGAGGTCATTGTTCCCCTCTATTCATCACTCATTAGACTCATTATAGAGTACAACACCCCTTTTGGTTATGTACCTCACAAGACATCCACAACAACTGGAAAGACAACAGAAATACCTCACAAAAAGGATTACTTGCCTCAAAAAAATGCCCAATAATCTCCAGCTTTTCTCCATCGCATATTGCCTACTCAGAGGCGATCTCTGCCTAACATACAAAGCTATGTCATACCCAGAGCTGTTGGATATGTTCCACTTAAAGAAATCCCAATCCCTCTGATCTACATGCTCTAGGGAAGTAAACCTTCTCACCACAATAAACAGAACATGATGGAGGGATAGATTCCTGTCCCAGAGACATCCCATACTCTGGAACAAACTGCCTATCTATATCAAACAAAGCTCCTCATTAGCACTCTTCAAGAAAAATCTTGATGATTGGATAGGAAATATGAAAGTCACCCCAGGGATCACTTCTGTGACTCTGCTCGGCAATGGCACAGGAAAATAATTTTCTTGGTTGGTGAAAGCCAGGGTACCTTCTTGGCTAGGCTTATATAGGCCCTAGGTTCGATAGCCTAGTACCTCCCTATAAACCCTATGAACCCTATGATGTCCATGCTCAAACTAGGAATACTATAGAACATGTATCTGACTTGTTCAAATCAAGGTTCCAGTATCTAAACACATCAGGAGGTTCCCCGCAGTATGACCCAGCCACCTCAGCCCAAATACTGACAGTCTGTGCCATTTTATTCAATATAATTGTCCAGAAAGACATGCAACAAGGACAACAAGGCCAAGGACTGCAGTTTCCAGGAACACAGTTAGGGCTAGCAGATCCAACAGATACAGATGAGGAGTCTGAGGAAGAACCGGCAACTGTGGATGACATAGGCATACACAATATGCAATGGCTCCAGCTAAGAGGCACAGGATAGCACACACACTTAATACCTAAGTGAAAACCTAGATGCTAAACACATACAAACATTAAAAGTGATGCCTGCAAAATTCTTCAACCTTTATTCACCTATGTAATTGTTGTGTATAGTGAGCATCAGACAGAGTCATCCCCCAAAGGCACATCTTGTATTAACTAAGATAAGTGTTGAATCTGTAATAAATAGATACATAAATGAGTAATCTCATAAGCAACTATTGCTTGTCACTAATATGAAACATGGCTCAATTCCAGAGTAATATCAAAAGCTTGAAATTTATGTGGTCAAGACCATATGATCAAGTTTCCATAAACTTACATTAAAAAAAATAAACAAACTTATGTTCCTTCGGGGGGGCAAGCCCCCTGCACTCCACACATCCTCCGCATCCCCCTGAGATTGCACTACACTGGGGCAAAGGGAAAATTCCCCACTGAAGCTCTTCTTTGTAAATCGTGGTACAGTGGGAATTGGGGAATTTCCCCATTTCCCCACTGTAGTGCAATCTTGGAGTTGGTATATATAATCTGCAGGGAGTGTCTGGGCTGTGGGGGTACAGGGGCACTAACCCCCTTTTAAAAACATAGATTTGTTTGTTTGCTTTTTTTAATTGAATTATCAGAAACTCAATTATGTGGTCTCGACCATATGAATTTTGAGTTTCTGAAAACTCGATAATATGATATAAATCTGCAATATACATGTATGATTCTGCCAATAATGTACCTCACATTTTACAGTTGTGTAGTGTATATACCCAAATATTAACCAGAGCAGCATTAGCATCATTTGCAAATGTTTATGAGCAAACAATAATTACTAAATCTCTGGACTGCATTACTAGGAATGCAATACAAATACAATGAGGATCAAGAAGTACATAACACATCATTTACAAATGAGTAGGAAAAGAACAAAAACATTTAAAATGCAATCCATTAAAGCAAGCATCTGAGTACACAAGCATTAGCTGTCCACTCTGTGCATCAGTCATAGGCAGCCCTATGTGACAAAGAAATGTGCAAAGGGCAGGACAAAGTCATCATCACTTGAAAAGTGTGTGTGTGTGTGTGTGTGTGTGTGTGTGTGTGTGTGTGTGTGTGTGTGTGTGTGTGTGTGTGAGTGTGTGTGTGTGTGTGTTTGTGTGAGACAGCATGGCAAAGATGATATTTAATGTGTGTGGGTCTGCATGAACACAATCAACGCACTTTTGCTAGCATTACATCCTGGCATCATGGACAGATGAGAGCCGTGCATGGTAGAGTAGTCAGTTCACCATCACCCCCCCCCCGACCATGAGAACTACCTATATCAGGAGTTGCACTACTAGTTCTATGCCCCTGGTAAGAAGTCAGAATGCTACCTGAACTTGATCAATATCTGCTTGATTAGTTGTCATGATGACTATATTCAAGACCACATGGTCTGTCATGTCTGCATGTGGATACTTCAATCACTAACATAAAAGTGGAAGTAGTGCCACTATGGAAGTGGCATCTAATACTGCCACATCGACTAACAGCTTATGTTGCTCCCTGCCCACATAGATGATGCCCCCCCTCAGCAGACATTCCATTATAGACACTACATGATTCAGTGTGTCATTCACTCTAACAGAGTCACCAACTTGGTTCATTTAGTCTCATGTGTCAAATGCACAACATGCATTACTCAGACTATCTGTTCTTAGGCCCTGTGAAACTTACCTGCACCTCTGTGATGGCCATGCGTACATTGCATGGCACCTACTGAATTACCAACATCAGGGGGTGGCTTGACAGCAGACATTCTCCGAGGACCTCTACCAACAACCCCGTGTGGTACTTCACCCTCATGATGGCTACAGGGAAAATCAGCCAGCTCTGCAACTGGAGTAGCCACACTACACAGATCAACAGTGTCATCCTCAACCTGTTTTATTGTTGATGGCTTTGCATAATTGGTATGCCTAGGCATAGTGATTGTGTCCACACTCTGGGCAGAGAATGTAAGAGCCATAACCTCAGTCTCAGACTGACCCTCTGCATCCCCAGACAGTACCTCTTCATCACTTCCATCATTATTAGCGACTACAGATATTCTGGCGTCAGGTGGTAAGAGTTTCACACTACCAATGACAGGCTGACCTGTGATAACAAGTGATTAACACACCAAAGAGGACAAGAATACAAGCTGATATGTAAACCTGAAATTAAGAATACCAGATGCAATGAAATTCAAAAAGCAATTAATATAGACTTAAACCAACTTTCTATACAGTAATAGAAAAAAACTATAGTCTTACCATTTGCAGTTGGTCGTGGAAACTCAGTACCACATGTGCCTAGACAGATGAAATGGAGACAAAAGAAGGATGATAAGCATTATAATGCAAATGACACAATAAACAGCATCATCAATTACATCTGCATATTAAATAAGATCTTATACAAATTCTTTGGTCCACTTTACTTTTCCCTTTTACCTCTCTTTATCTCACTCTCTTCTTCCCACCACCTCTCTCTCTCTCTGTCTATATATCTATATCTAATCTATATCTATATATCTATATCTATATCTATGTCTATATATATGTTATGTCTATATAACTATATATATATATATATATATATATATATATATATATATAGCATAACTGGAGCTTCACCATTAAACACCATTTGGTCATCTTCCACCTCAGTACCTGTATCAACCACTACTCTGGAACCCATAATGAGCAGTCTGGATCCTTTGCAGTGGACAAGAACTCTTACATCTCAGTTAGTGGTGGCTCGTAAGAGGACCACCACCGGTAGCCCTCTGTTCCCAGGTTATAACAGTGGTTCTGTTTTTGACTTTGGTGAACACATCACTGGCCCAATGTCTGCTGACACCATAATCATGGCAATGGCCACCCACAGGACTGACATCATTTACCACCTACATCCATATATGGTCATGGAAAGATTTGTTACCTTTGACGCTCTCTAATATGTATGTTGACAGAGTACCTGCACTATCATCTCTTTTTTAGTAGCTAAGAAATGCAGTTTACTTGGACTAGATTTCCTGGATGCCATTTCCTTGTCTGTAATGAAAAATAATACAATCAAATATATGTGTTAGAAAATTAAGCAAAGTGACTGGAAACACAAGATATATGGATGTATGCATGAATAATGAACAGGAATTAAACATATGACTCTCTGTGACTTTACATAGATAACACACACCTATAACCCCTCAAAAAACTAAAAGCAATGAGAAAACTCTTTAAGAATGACAAGAATCTGTTATTCCCATAATAGTTAGAAGTGTTAACAAAATATATGAATTAAAATAAAGGAAATTAAGCATGTTAACAACTTGGGATACCCTTCAGTTGATAACAGGCATATATCACAGGTTAGCATGTTTGTTGGACTACAATGTAACCTTGTCATTGCTACTAGTCATATAGCAATGTTCAGATTCTCAGAGAAATGGTGCTATAAAGACAGGTAACATGGGCTTTGTTTACTTAAAAATATAATTGTTATAGATGCTATAACAATACCAATGAATAAACTACAGATGGCACCTAATTCTATGTGAAATGTAATCAAGACGGTACCCAATGCTATGTGAAATGTAATCAATCACTAATGTTTTAAAATTTCATTTTAAATAAAAGTCACATATCTATTCACAATCCCCCAGATTCAGCAAGCCCTGCACTGTGTGCAGAACTAGTGCAGGAGCTCCAGCTGGCAATATGCCTGCTGTGCGATCCAGGAATAAGCTGTAGAGACGTGCACAAGCGGTTCTGCACTAGCCCTGCTCGGACTCAGCCCCTGTATGCAAATTACCCCATTTGCAGCAGAAATCCATGCAAATGAGATGAATTTGTGACACAGGAAGCTGCAAGCCGGCCGTGCAGGATTAGTGTTATCTGCAGAAATGTACTCCACCAGTAACGGAGTACATTTCTGCAAATTACAAAATGGAGCCATGACAGCTCCAAATAAAGGGTAGATATTATGTAGAAAGCATGACAATAGCCAAATATAAGGCCATTGGCATGTAAAACAGTTGCAAAAAAAAAAATCAACTTTTATTTTTTTTTTAGCCAATTTTGGCTGCTTAAGTGCAGGGCAGCGGCACGCAAACGAGATTGGGTGAAAAATAAGGAAAAAAACTAAAATAAGCATTCTAACCAAAATCACTATTTACCATTATACTCAATGGCAGGCAGAAGATAACATAGCCAGTGAATAGTGGTTGCTAAGGGGGGAGGCTCAGTGTGGGACCTGTAACTATGCATCAGCAGGCAATTCTATGCAAATGGGGGGAATGATACTGAATCCCAGATTTCCCCTGTATGCTAGTCAGCACCCAACAGTGTAAGAGCAGGCATAGCTTAGTGCAAGCCTAGGAGTTAGCTGACATCATAGAGGTGTATGTCAGGCATACTGTAAACAGATTGGAGCCCTGTGGCTCGGGTTTGCCCTTAGCTTAGCAGAGCTAAGCAACGGAGTGTGTCTGAGGCTGCCTAACACTCTTTACATTGCCTAAGCGGGTTCGCACACCGCTCACTGGGTTTTAATGGGAAATAAAGTAAACCAGGAAATAGCAGCTCTGTGCACATTTAAGCACTGTGTTTGTGCGGCATGCCCACGGGCTTAAACAGGAAGGCAATGGGAAGGGAAAACAGTAGTAGGAAGGTAATCTAAGAGAACTAGCATAGCTGGCAGGTGAAATATATCAGAATCAGCCAATTACACATGCAGCAGCCCAGCCCAGAACACTACTATAAACTATGTAAACACCATTCACTCTGTTTTTCCCACATACTCTACACCACCAGTATATACAAGTGGGGAACTTTTAATAAAAAAACAACAAAATGATAGGGGCTGCAATAGCTGTCATACAACAACATGTGGAAGAGGCTGAGGGTGGTGAGGATGTGAATGCTGTTAACAAACCCACATTGAGGAGACGGAGAAGAGTGTACAGACCAAGGGTAACCTACCAAGGGCTACATGAGCTGGAGATAGTGGAGCGCTATAGGGTGGACAGGGACCTCCTACAGTAAATTGTTGAGCTGTGCCGGCCACGCCTCACACACAGAACTAACAGAGGGGAACCCATCCCAGTGGATACCAAGGTATGTGTAGGCCTAAGAATACTAGTTGCAGGTAAATTCCAAAGGCCAACTGGGGATATCATGGGGATCTCACAGGCATCAGCATCCAGGGTACTCCACCAGTTACTGGATGCCATGTCAGCACATGCCGGTGAATACGTAAATTTCCCCAACACCTGTGAGGTGCTGGCCAGCAAAATGCATCTGTTCCACCAAACAGCAAAATACCCTGAGGTAGTGGGTGCTATTGACTGCACGCACATATGCATCAAAGCACCACCCGGTGAGCGGGCTAGAGTCTACATCAACAGCAAGGGCTTTCACTCCATCAACTGCCAGGTCGTCTGCGATGCCCAGGGCATAATAATGACTGTGTGTGCTGGCTGCCCTGGAAGCTATCACAGTTCCCACATGTGGCATCTGACGCAGCTGTACCAGAGATTTGCCAATGGGGACATCCCTTACGGTCACCTAGCAGGGGATGCTGGTTACACACTAGAGCCGTGGCTGATGATACCCATCAAAAATGCACACACACCTGAACAAGAACTCCATAATGAGGCAAATGCACAGACCAGAATTATAACAGAGTATGTGTTTGGGATGCTCAAGTCATGGTTCCGGTGCCTGGACAAATCTAGTGGAGCCTTGCAGTACTCACCAGCTACATGTACTCATATTGTCATCATATGTGCCATGCTACACAATATGATTCTGCGGAAACAGCTGCAGAAGTAACCATATGGGGCAGGGCCACACAGCCCCCCACCATTTCCAAGGCCTGCACATGCACAGAGTGACTTGGAGGAGGAACAACCTGAGCCTGCCCCAATAGGCAGAAGTAGGTGTGTCCAGTATGCCCTGGCCTTGGCAAAGAGGCAACACATAGCACATACACTGACACAGGAAGGACCCAGGGAATGACACCTCTCTCTGACTTGCACATACAGTAAAAGGGATGCCAAACATGATACTACCTGTACTCAACCATGTGTAGGGAGTATACTATGTGCATCCAACATAGGCAGCGCTGCAGCACCACCCTCAATACTGGCACACCCACAAGGTAAGTCACTCAACTTACCAATTGCCAAATGTAGTAGTATGTGTTGTTACCTGTATCTATGATATTGATGTGAGCATGCAAGGGAATCGGGTGGCTGAATGGGATACCAGCAGATAGCAGACACCTATAGTGGCAGCATGAGATCTGTAACAAATACAGGTGTCACCAAAATAGCCAGTACTACACATGGTGACAAAGCCCACTGCAGGAAATGTGCTGGGCCAAATGTGTGTCCATATGACACACACATGCCAGTCTGGGAGGTTCACATACCCAACAACAGTCACAGCCAGCAGGACAGGTGTAGACAAAGAAACCAAACAGAACTGTAAACCATGAATAAAACCACAGTTGCAAGCATAGTAAATTCCTCCAGAAACAAGGCAGAAAATACACCAAAAGCAAATTGGAAGTATTAAAGTCACAAACCGCTGGTAGAGACAAAAAATATCCTTTTATTCGCACACATTGGATTTTGTCTCGTAACCAATAGAACTTCATCAGATAATACATTTTCTAAAAAAACATTCCTTTTTAAAAAAACTTTAACCAATAAAAATACATCAATTAATATACACCTTCATAAAATAGCCAATAAAAACATTAATCATACAGCATAAGCTGTACGCATCCACCCCCTCATCCAATCAGCATCCAACACCATTATCCAATCAAAGTACAGATTATCATACAACTAGATAAATTCATCCAATATTTTTTTGAACACATCACCTATTTAATAGTAATAGATGCAAGCTATACATTATATGAAAAACCTGCAATTACATTCAATTAAATATCACACTCAATTCTAAGTGTAATTGGATTTACATAAGAAAGAGTGCGCTTAAAATTAAATAATAAATGAATACCTCCATTAATATAAGCACATTTCTGACATCTCTTAGTCAGAAATCACTGCTGTTATGCAGATAATTTTATATTTATATATAAATTCTACATTGGTCCAGCACTATAAGTTAACCTTCCTTATGCCTACACAGTACTTAACTTATTGCAATGTCTCAACATCAAAACATCTTTTATTGTTCTTCAAATGTAAAACTAACTTACCTATATGTCTTTACATCAGAGCACAACGAGCGATCGAGTTTTGATTTCATATACATCATCACAAGCGTTACACCGGAACTTCAATGCATCAACAAAAATGTATATAAAAATATAAACATCATTACATTAAAGAATCATAATTCTCCATTATCTAAAAAAATTAATAAAACAGGCATATTAGTTTTCTAATTCACTTAGAAGTGAATTACTACTTGACCAATCAGATCAATTAATAACATACAATCTCCAATAACTATAAAGGGGTGAATGTAGCTCACATACCTTAACCACACATTAGATGTTTCCATTTAGTCAATAGAATCTCATAAAAAATGCAATACCCAATCACATTAACTTCAACAAGAAGCTATGAATGTAGAATACACAAAACTGGGGCATAAACATTTCCACAGGGCTTCACTTCTAACTGGTTCATATTTGACCAGTTAGCTGGTATATTTAATCTTAACAGCCAGTAGTTTATAAGATATGTATCAAAATTAAGGCATATGTGCCTCCTCGAACCTTTGTTTTCAACAGGTTAATACTTAGCTAACCACATAACAGATTTAGACTTAACCACCAATAATCTGCAATTTGCATAGCCCTAAACACCAATAACTAAAAAAGATGAATATAACTTACATACCTTAACCAGCCAGTTAATGTTACATTTAACCAATAAATCTCATGCAAACACATAATACCCAATCACATTAACTTCAACCAAAAGCTATGAATATAGAATGCACAAAATTGGGGTGTGTACACCTCCACGAGGCTTCACTTCTAACTGGTTCATATTTAAACAGTTATCTGGTATATTTAATCTTAACACCCACTAACTTAAAAGATATATACCAAAGTTAAGGCATATATGCCTCCTCAAAATTCCATTTTCAACAGGTTAAAATTTGGCAAATCACATCACAAAATTAGACTAAGCAATCAATAGCTTGCTGTTTGCATAGCACTATGCATAATACATTACACAGGTGATATTTTTCCTGTTTATTCAATAAAAACCCGGGGACTGATAATATATTTGTTTACG